>NW_026705243.1:0-600000 GCF_029867415.1 Vicia villosa | reverse complement strand
AAAGTCCCTTCTAAAGAGTCTCCATAATCTCTTAGTAGCAGTTTGATCCAGCTTGGAGTCATATGCTGCTTCCAAGATTTCCATCCTCTTTTTGAAGCTAAGCTTGAACAGCTCAAAGTCTATAGGAATGGTGGGTTCAGGAGGGTTAAAGGTGAAGCAATAGTCAGGGTAAAGAAGAGAAAAAGGGTTGGATCCTCTGTCAGGTAAAGAAAGGGTTAAAGAATGTTGAGGTTCTGTGGTGAGGCTAGAAGAAGATGGAGTATCAGAAGGTGTTAGGGGACAAACATTTAGTGGTTGGGGATTAAGGATAAGAGTAGAAGGAGGTGGTTGGATACTGTTTGGGATGGTGAGGGGATTTTGAGGTTCAGAAGGATGAGGCTTTATCTGAGACGAACTACCAGCCCTTAAAGCACGGAAAGAATCCCTGATGCGCTTCTGTTGAAAATCTTTGGAATTTACTTTGTAAGGATCATAAAAGATCTTCTGCTTCTTAGCTTGCTTAGCTTCTTCTTCTGAAGCTTTTCTCTTCAATCTTGCTTCTTTCTTCTTCTGTTCCTTCTTCTGCAACTCGGCCAGAGAAGGAAAAACTCTTCCTCGAATCCATGCAGGATCAACGGAAGATTGAGCTTTGACTGAAGATTTCAAATAACGCTTAACAACCTTGTTAAGCTCTTCTTTGAACAAGGAAGCAAAGCCTTCAACAGGAACCCTTCTGGTCAGAATATCTGGAAATATTCTTGGAACAAAAGTTACCTTCTCAATCAGACGCATCCTTTGTAGGTCAAAGCCATTCAGAACGTGTCCTTGAATGACACCAAAGAACCTTGCGTTCCAACAGTTCTCAGAGGTTCCAACATGTCACTTTCTATCAGAATGTCTAAAATCATTCTGGCGAAAGGAATATCATTCTTCTTGAAGTCTGGAAACTTCTTGCGTTCTTCATCTCGTGATTCTTTAATATTTGTTTTCAATTGTTGAAAGAGAATGCTTGAGATATTGACTTCAAGCCCTTTACCAATGCAGAAGAGAGCATACTTTTGATCCTGATTGATGTATGTTGAGGTGAAGGATCGCTTTCTATAATAGAGAGATCCTAGAATAATCTCATCCCAAACTTTGTAGAACGGTTTTAACCGACCAGTTTGATGAGATGCAATACCAGAAGCAGTGGATATTTCTTTATCAACTATATCCTAATCATCTCTACCAGGAAGAGAACCTGTACTTCCTTTTTAATCCTCTAGATTGTAAAGCTTTCTGATCAACTTCTCAGTTACCACAACCTCTTGCCCTAATATGAAAGAGATGATAGTTGTTGGAGTAACCGTTGCATGAACCCAGAAATCCTTTACTAAAGCAGGATATATTGGTCCAACCAGTCTCCCAAGGTAGTTTGACCAACCCTGTTCCTTCGTTTCAGCATTAGTATTGAAACCATGTATCCTTAGATTTTCAAAATCTACTGAAGACTCACAAAGAACCTCCAGTTCTGTTGACAGAATAGAACATGTCTTCAGAGGAGTGTAACCATACTTGAGACGAACAAGATGAGCAGGTGACATTTCTTTTCTTGATGAACTTGATGAAGAAAGCATGAAAATTCACTGAGGTTCGGTTACGAACTAGGGTTTATGCAATCAATGAGAAAAATAGAAAGAGAGAGATGGATGAAGAGAGAGAGAGTAAAAAGATGAAATGAATGAGGAGATGAGTATATAAAGGGACGGATTTGAAAAGAAATGCAATATGTGTTTAAATGAATATGATTACAGAAAACATGGAATCAAATGCATTTAATGAGAGATGACGTTAGGAGAGATAATGTGAAATTTGAAATGATTTGCACAGTTACCTAGGGCGGCGTCTCCTCAACTATACGCATGCTTGTCCAAAAAGAGTGAACACGTGTTCATCTTCTGGAACGACTGGTGACAGCTGTTTTACTTTAAAAGAGATTCTGAATCAACTTAGATAATGAAGCGTTAGTAATAACAGAATCAGAACTTCTAATTGATCACTATCAGAACTTCTTATAAGAAGATAATCCAAACACATTTTAGAGCTTATCCATACGTCAAAACTTCTTATCTTCTCATTCTGGGCATAAATCCATACTGATATTCTTCAGAATGAACTTAAACCTATCTTCAGCAAGGGGTTTTGTAAAGATATCATCCCATTGATGGTGTGTATCCACAAAGTTTAAAGAAAGAACACCCTTCTGAACATAGTCCCTAATGAAATGATGTTTAATCTCAATATGTTTAGCTTTGGAATGTAAGATTGGATTCTTAGATAAACATATAGCAGAAGTATTATCACAGAAGATAGGAATGTTACTCTCATAAATCTGATAATCTTCTAACGGACTCTTCATCCAGAGCATCTGTGTGCTACAACCAGCAGCAGCAACAACATATTCTGCTTCTGTTGTTGAGAGAGCAATGGTAGCTTGCTTCTTGCTGTACTAGGAGATCAAGTGACTTCCAAGAAATGGACAACTTCCAAAAGTGCTTTTCCTTTCAACTCTATCTCCAACATAGTCAGCATCACAAAACTCTACTAAGTTGTACTCTTTAGATCTTCTGTAGACTAAACCAACATTAGTGGTACCTTTCAGATACCTCATAATTCTCTTAACAGCTGTTAAGTGAGATTCTCTAGGATCTGATTGGAATCTTGCACACAAACAAACACTGAATAAAATGTCAGGTCTAGAAGCAGTCAAGTATTGAAGAGATCCAATCATACCTCTGTACAATTTCTGATCAACCTTCTTACTTACCTCATCCTTACCTAGGACACATGTTGGATGCATAGGAGTTTTGGCTTCTTTGCTTTCAGAAAGATTAAACTTCTTTAGAAGTTCTTTCACATACTTCGTTTGATGAACATATGTTCCATCAGAAGTTTGATTGATTTGAATCCCAAGGAAGTACTTGAGTTCTCCCATCATACTCATCTCGAACTCAGCCTGCATAGACTAAGCAAACTCCTTTCCAAGTGTAGCATTAGATGTTCCAAAGATAATATCATCAACATAAATTTGACAAATTAAAATATCTTTCTTAAAAGTTTTACAGAAGAGAGTACTATCCACTTGTCCTCTAGTGAAACCATTGTTCAAAAGGAAAGAACTTAATCTTTCATACCAAGCTCTAGGAGCTTGCTTCAATCCATACAATGATTTCTTTAATTTGAAAACATGTTCTGGAGACTTAGAGTCTTCAAAACCAGGAGGTTGGTGAACATAAACTTCTTCTTCTATATAACCATTTAAGAAGGCACTCTTAACATCCATCTGATATAGAGTGATGTTATGTTGAGTGGCAAAAGAAATCAATAAGCGAATAGATTCTAACCTGGCCACTGGTGCAAAGGTTTCTGTATAGTCAATCCCTTCTTGCTGACTATAGCCCTAAGCAACCAGTCTGGCTTTGTTTCTTACAACTTCTCCTTTTTCGCTTAGCTTGTTTCTGAAGACCCACTTGGTTCCAATGATGTTGAATCCTTTTGTTCTAGGAACCAGATCCCATACATCATTCCTTGTAAACTGATTTAGCTCTTCTTGCATGGAAATTATCCAGTCTGGATCTTTTAGAGCTTGATCAACAGAAGTTGGCTCGATCAAAGAAACAAGACCTAAGTGACCTTCTGCATTGTTCTTCAGGAATGATCTGGTTCTGATAGGATCGTCTTTCTTTCCAAGAATGACATATTCTGAGTGAGCAGAGGTGAGTCTAGAAGATCTTCTGATCGTGGGCTCTTCAGAAATTCTGAGATTCTCTAAAGACGCAGCAACTTGATCTTCTGATCCTTTGCTTCTGAGATCTTCAGCTTCTGATACTTTTGTAACGCCCCAGACTTCTTTCGGGATGATCGACTGACCCCACAAACCAACACGGGTCTTTTCAGCATGCTTTGACCTCACTCGCACGCTTTCTAGGAAACTTCCCAGAAGGTCGCCCATCCCAATACTACTCCAAGTCAAGCACGCTTAACTGTGGAGTTCTTATGAAATGAGCTACCGAAAAGAAGATGCATCTTGTTGGTATAGGTAGTACCCATCAATCCTTATAAGCTTTCCTTCAACCATGCAGTCCCATACCTGCACGGCTTTAGGATCCCTCTCATTCCGATGTGGCGACCACCCTAGCCCCAATTGGCCCCAGGTGTTCCATGCGGTGCAACCACCCCTCGGCTTCTTCGGCCTCGGGTGTTACATGCCCACCAGCTTCCGCATGGTTCGTCCTCGAACCACATCGTACTGGGAGAGGTCTGGCTCGGATACCATTTGTAACGCCCCAAACTGCTTTCAGGATGATCGACTGACCCCACAAACCAACACGTGTCTTTTCAGCATGCTTTGACCTCACTCGCACGCTTTCTGGGAAACTTCCCAGAAGGTCACCCATCCCAATACTAATCCAAGTTAAGCACGCTTAACTATGGAGTTCTTATGGAACAGGCTCCCGAAAAGAAGATAGCTCAATTGGTAGCAGGAATTGCTATGAATATGTACTTAACCCCTAGGTACATGGTGTTAGAACAAGATTTGTTCTGATCAATTATCTTAGTTTTGATGATAACAATAATATGAATTTTGCTTAAGATAATATGGTACTCTAATCCAATGCAATTTCCCTTTGAGGAAATATATAAAGAGTATGCATAATTCAGCGCTCAGAAGCTTTGTCTCAAAGGGTTCAGCATGCAACATCAGAACATGGTCTGGCAAGACATCAGAAGATGGTCGAAGCAGAATCAGAACATGGGTCTATGGAAGCATCAGAAGAACATGAGATCAGAAGCACTGAAGTTCTGATGGTATCACGCTCAGAAGCACTTCAAGGTCAGAAGATCAGAAGATGCTTTGCACCAAGCTGTTTGACTCTGATGATATTCAAACGTTGTATTCACAAACATCAGATCAGAAGGAAGTACAAGTGGCAAGCTACGCTGACTGACAAAAGGAACGTTAAAAGCTATTATAGGCTACGTCAGTAGACACAGCGTGAACAAGGCTCGAGGTAGTTGACAAAAGCGTATAACATTAAATGCGATGCTGTACGGAACACGCAAAGCATTAAATGCACTCAACGGTCATCTTCTCCAACGCCTATAAATATGAAGTTCTGATGAGAAGCAAGGTAAATGATTCTAACGATTCTGAACAAAAACAACGCCTATTAACTTGCTGAAACTCTGTTCTACTCAAAGCTCAGAATCTTCATCTTCATCAAAGCTCACTACATTGCTGTTGTAATATATTAGTGACATTAAGCTTAAACGTTAAGAGAAATATCACAGTTTGTGATTATAGCTTTTAAGAAGCAATTGTAATACTCTTAGAATTGATTACATTAAGTTGTAAGGAACTAGAGTGATCGTGTGGATCAGAATACTCTAGGAAGTCTTAGAGGTTATCTAAGCAGGTTGTAACTAGAGTGATCGTGTGGATCAGAATACTCTAGAAAAGTCTTAGAGGGTATCTAAGCAGTTGTTCCTGGAGTGATCAGTGTGTGATCAGAAGACTCTGGAAGACTTAGTTGCTGACTAAGTGGAAAACCATTGTAATCCGTGCGATTAGTGGATTAAATCCTCAGTTGAGGTAAATCATCTCTGCGGGGGTGGACTGGAGTAGTTTAGTTAACAACGAACCAGGATAAAAATAACTGTGCAATTTATTTTTATCTGTCAAGTTTTTAAAGCTACACTTATTCAAACCCCCCCTTTCTAAGTGTTTTTCTATCCTTCAATTGGCATCAGAGCGCCGGTTCTAAGGTGCAAGCACTTAACCGTGTTTAGAAAAGATTCAGGAAGAGAAAAACGCTTCAGTAAAAGATGGTTGATGAATCTGCAAAGTCTACACCTGCATCTACATCTGGCTCTGCTGAGCAACACAACGGTAACAATGGTTATACTAGACCGCCGATATTTGATGGTGAAAACTTTGAATACTGGAAAGATAAACTGGAAAGTTACTTTCTTGGTCTAGATGGTGATCTATGGGATCTTCTGATGGATGGTTACAAACATCCAGTAAATGCCAGTGGCGTAAAGCTGACAAGGCAAGAAATGAATGATGATCAGAAGAAGCTTTTCAGGAATCATCATAAATGCAGAACTGTTTTGCTGAATGCTATCTCTCATGCTGAGTATGAGAAGATATCTAACAGGGAAACGGCCTATGACATATATGAGTCCTTGAAAATGACTCATGAGGGAAATGCTCAAGTCAAGGAGACTAAAGCTCTTGCTTTAATCCAGAAGTATGAAGCCTTCAAGATGGAGGATGATGAAGACATTGAAAAGATGTTTTCAAGATTTCAAACTCTTACTGCTGGATTAAGAGTTCTTGACAAGGGATACACCAAGGCTGATCATGTAAAGAAGATCATCAGAAGCTTACCCAGAAGATGGGGTCCTATGGTGACTGCATTCAAGATTGCAAAGAATCTGAATGAAGTTTCTCTGGAAGAGCTTATCAGTGCCTTGAGAAGCCATGAAATAGAGCTGGACGCAAATGAGCCTCAAAAGAAAGGTAAGTCCATTGCATTAAAATCCAATATCAAGAAATGCACTAACGCTTTTCAGGCTAGAGAAGAAGATCCTGAAGAATCAGAATCTGAAGAAGAAGATGAACTGTCCTTGATCTCCAGAAGGCTAAATCAACTCTGGAAGAACAAGCAAAGGAAGTTCAGAGGCGTCAGAAGTTCAAAGAAATTTGAACGTGGAGAATCTTCTGATGACAGAAGATTTGACAAGAAGAAGGTCATGTGCTATGAATGCAATGAGCCTGGACACTTCAAGAATGAATGTCCAAAACTTCAGAAGGAAAATCCCAAGAAGAAGTTTCATAAGAAGAAAGGTCTTATGGCAACCTGGGATGAGTCAGAAGATGATTCAGACTCTGAAGATGAGCAGGCTAACTGTGCGCTGATGGCGACAGAAGATGACGGATCAGAATCTACATCAGAATCAGATTCTGAAGAGGTATTTTCTGAACTTACTAGAGATGAGTTAGTTTCCGGTCTAACTGAACTTCTGGAATTCAAGTCTCAGATTAGTCTCAAATACAAAAAGCTGAAAAAGCTATTTGAATTTGAAACAAAGAAGCTTGAGTTGGAGAATTCTGAATTAAAAGAAAAACTTTTAAAATTATCCAATAATGTTGGATCTCCTTCTGATTCAGAAAAATCCACTCCTAGTCTAAACCATATTCTGAAAGAATATGATTTAAGTTTCAGGAAGTTCTTATCTAGAAGTATTGGCAGAAGTCAGCTAGCTTCTATGATATATGCTGTGTCTGGAAACAAAAGAGTCGACATTGGTTTTGAGGGTGAAACCCCATACAAACTTGAACCTGTTGATGAAATGAAATTCACATACAAGCCATTGTATGATCAGTTCAAGTATGGCCACTCCCATGATATTAGGCACACTTCACATGCTCAAAGTTTTCACATAACACACGCCAAAAAGCATGTGACACAACCTAGGAAATATCATGAAACTCACATTAAAAATTATCATGCTGTTCCTCCTATTGCTTACAATGTTAAACCCAAGTTCAATCAGAACTTGAGAAAATCTAACAAGAAAGGACCCAAGAAGATGTGGGTACCAAAGAAAAAGACTATTTCTTTTGCAGATTCTCTTGGCGACAAAGAAGATAAAAGTCAA
Source organism: Vicia villosa (assembly GCF_029867415.1). Classification (NCBI taxonomy): domain Eukaryota; kingdom Viridiplantae; phylum Streptophyta; class Magnoliopsida; order Fabales; family Fabaceae; genus Vicia; species Vicia villosa. The sequence goes on along the minus strand of NW_026705243.1, from coordinate 592,314 downwards.
CATATCATGTCACCTGAACTCAAGTTGGTCACAACACTTGAAGGGAAGAAGGACTGTCTTCCAAGTTCTGGTACTTAAATCTGTTGAAGAAACTATGTTCGTAGGTGATTAGAAAAGAAAGTTTATTAGTCTTGGAACCATCTGTTTTGTTTGTTTCTAAAGCATTGATGTTTCGTTCTTGAGTATTCTAAATGCTCTAGATGCTACAGAATATACAATATTGAAACATTGATTGGGGACGAATCAATAAATATCTGGTTTGATGATAAACTTGTTTCTGATGAAACAAAGCAGCTTAAGAATTTCTGCAGATACAGTTTTGTCTTATCAGAAGCTGCAGAACAAAGAAGTGAATCTCCAGAAGCTGTGTATATCAGAAGTAATGGATCAGAAGATCATTCAGATTTATATCAGCACTCTTCAGAAGGAGTGTTTCCAGAAGAGAAACTTGATCAATTCAGAAGCAGTGATCGAAATCAGAAGGCGTAAAGCCTATTGAATATTTCACACCTGTCATCCATTATCTGATGATGAACACGTGTCTCTACGGTCAGTACGAAGCGTGCAGTTGAAAAGACGCCGACCTAGGTAACTGTGTTAAATCATTTCATTTACCATGCTATCTCTCCTAATGTCATTTCACATTTAATGCAAAATGATTTAAATTATTTTCAAATCTTTTAAATAGCCCGCTTCAACTTCATTCTTTTCTCCTTCTCTCTATTTTGCTGTACATTTTTTTCGCTGCATCTGTTTGTCTTTTTCAAACCCTAGTCTTTGATCTAATCTTACGACATAATCATCATGAACTCTTCCTCTTGTTCATCTTCCTCAAAAGAAAGACTTACTTCTTCACCAATCCTTCTACGAAATTATGAATACGCTCCTTTGAAAACTTGCTTGATACCCACGAAGGACTTGGAGGTTTTATGTGAAACTGCTGTGGACTTAAACAATCTTAAAGCGAATGGCTTTAAGTGTGATGCAAGAATCCTTGAGCAAGGATGGTCCAAGTACCTTAATAGATTGGTTGGTCCAATTTATCCTGATCTTGTGAAGGATTTCTGGGTACATGCCACGGTTACCCCAACGGCCATCATTTCATTCGTGCTAGGGCATGAAGTGGTTATCTCTGAAAAACTGATCAGGAAGCTATACAATCTGAATGATGAAGAAGGTTGGTCTGGTTTTCGACATGCATCTGTTGATTGGTCGATAGTTGAAAAACAAATCTCTAAGTCTTCTGGGATTGACTCGAATAACACAGGCACCTTGAGGCCATTTTATAGAGTATGGGCTGAGATTATTCTGGGTTCTCTTCACCACAGAAAAAGGATGCTCTCCTCTTCTTACATCAGTTCAGATCACAAGCACACTCTTTTCTGCATTGGCAAAAAGACTGAGATCAACATTTCTCACATTCTGTTTGAGAATCTAAAGACTTCAATCCTTGAGTCAAGAGAAGAGGAAAGGGCGAAGTACCCTCATCTTTCAAGAACGACTATTCCGTTTGGAAGAATGATTTCAGACATTCTTACTGAAAGCAAAGTGCTGGACTCCATCAGAAAACTCAATGCATCCCATTTGCTTGGAGTAGTTCAAGGTCCCATTTTTAATGGTGTGGATTTGTTCAGATTAGAACTCATTCAAAATGTACCTTCTGTGTGCCCAAGCTTTCCTGACATTCTCTCAAGAAGAGTTGCTGTTGAAGGTTTTGCCTCCTTGTTTCAAGAAGAACTGCATCAGGTTGTCAAGTCTTACCTGGAAGATTGTGTTAGGAAGCAATCAGATATTGATCCGGCCTGGATCCGTGGCAGAGTACTTCCGTCCAAGGCTGATCTTCTGAAGAAGGATCAGAAGGAACTAAAGGCTAGGCTAAAAAGAAAAAGCCCGAGAAGATGAGGCTGAGAAAGCCAAGAAGTTGAGGGTCACCTATGATCCTGACAAGGTGGACTCTGAAGAACGAAGAGATAAAAGGATCAGAGATTCCTTTCGCAGAACAAGATCTTCTTCTTCTGTACAAATCTCCAGAAAGGTTTTTACTCCACCTCCTTCTGTCCCTAAACCATCTTTCCAATCACCTCCATCTGAACCAAAAATAAACTTCACCTTACCAAATCCTTCTCCATCATCCTTCTCCTCTCCCATTCTAAACCCCACACCTTTAAGTATTCTTCCCCCAACTCCTTCTGATAAATCTTTCTCACCAACTTCCTTTACAAATACTTCATCCTCGTCTCAATCTATCATTTTTGATATTCCATCCTCATCAATCATTCTCTCAGATATCCCTTCTTCCTCATCCACCGCACCTCCACCTTCTATATCCCATCCCTTACCTACTAGAAAATCCAAACCTTACTGTCTTCTCTACCCTGACTACAAATTCACCTTCAATCCGCCTGAACCTGAACCCTATACCTACCTGGAACTTTTCAGACATGAGGTGATTAGCAGTCTAGACCTTCTGAAGGATGCATTTCTAAATGGTCTGGATGATGTTTCTACAAGAAATCTCTGGAGAAGATTTTGCAAGGATTTTCAAGTAGAAGCAATGGGAGTACAGAAAAGACTAGTGGCTGCTGCCCCTGGTTACCCTGGTTACCTTCTGGAGGATGATAATGGTATATACTACCATCCTCTCAGAAATTGTGTTGCTGCTGAGGAGAAGCCCTTCTTGGATGAGATGGAACAATTAAGACTGGCTGCTGAAATGGAAGCAAATCCATGCAGGGATATCGTTGTCTTTATCCCTGATTATCCTGTTCTGCTCGGAGACTTCAAGACTCTCTTTGACTATCTGAGGGAAAACCCTTCGGAGAAAGACCCAAGCTTGGTCATTCCAGAAGTTGTTGACCCACCAGAAGTTGAAGGTCCTTCTGCTCCCAGGAATCTAGCTGCCATTCTTCAGGCACTTGAGAATGGAGACTCGGAAATTCCTGCTGCAGAATATGGAGATGCTTCTATGCAAGAAGCAGATGCTGAAGATCATGTTGCTGAATCAGATCCTGTTGAGGACATCCCTGCAAATGATCTATCCATAGAAGCTATAGATCAAGTTGCTATTCCTGTGGTTGAAAGCGGTGAAGCTTCTTCTGATGAACCTTCTCGTCTTGCAAGGACTCTGGAAGAAATTCAGAAGAGACAGGATGAGCAAAGTTCACTCAATGCTGAGTATAGAGCTTTCATGGTGAGACAAGATGGACACAACAATGAGGTTCAAGAGATGCTGGCCAAGATCTTGTCAAGGCTAGGGCCATCTTAGATTGAGTCTGTGTTGTTTCTTTCTTTTCGTTGCATCTGTTTTTTGTGCATCTGATCTTACTTATCTTCATGTACTTCTGTACCTGCTGTTTGAACTTCAATGAAATCATCTTCTTCCTCCGTGTGTTTCGTTTTGTTTGTCTCTGAATCTTTTTTGTTTTTTGATGATATGACAAAAAGGGGGAGAAATATGTGATAAATGATTTCATTTAATCAGTTGCATTTACTAACAAGAACTGCAAGTTCTATATGGTTTAAGTGTTTTTGCAGGTATAAAAAAAGGTGAAGAGAATCTTCAAAGCAAACACAAGAAGCAAAACCATAAGAAGTGTTATTCTGTAAAAAGAATAAGCCAATGGAAACTGAAGCAAGCTGAGTGCTGTCAAGCTTCAGAAATCAGAAGCAAGAAAGAAGAATGAATCAGAAGCACTGATAATAGAATTTAATCCATACTTGTCTATTTGCTTTGACAAAATTCTATTTGCTCTGATACATTATTTCAGCCTATATGGCTCTGATACATATCATGTGTTCTAATATACATTTTATGTTCTGACTCGTTCATGCTGACTTTTGTCGTTTAGTTTTTGTTCTGTAACATTTCAGGATGTAGAGATGCTCTGATGATGCTCTGGTACATTCAACAATGTTCTGAAGATATCCGAGGGAAGCAGAAATCAGAAGCTGTGAATGTTCCAAAGATCCAGAAAACTCAAGTTCTGAAGCTGTCCTAAATGGAAGCAGAAATCAGAAGCTGTGAATGTTCTGAAGATCAAAGAAATTCAAGTTCTGAAGATGTCCTAAATGGAAGCAGAAATCAGAAGCTGTGAATGTTCTGAAGATCAAAGAAATTCAAGTTCTGAAGCTGTCCTAGATGGAAGCAGGAATCAGAAGCTGTGAGTGTTCTAGGGATCTAAAGTAATTCTAGTTCTGAAGCTGTCCAATGGAAGCAGAAGTCAGAAGCTATGAATTCTCTGAAGACAGAAGCTTATGTGATCGTCTCTACCGAAATAATCAGGGAAGTCTTTTATTAAAGTTCTTCGAGTATTTATTTCAGGGGGAGATTATTTATCTCAGGGGGAGATTGTTAATCTCAGGGGGAGACATATTCATATGCTTATGCTATAGCTGTGTAATTTGTCTTTTGCCGTCTGCTCTTTCTGATCGCAAATTCATATCATTTATATATGTTTTTGTCATCATCAAAAAGGGGGAGATTGTTAGAACAAGATTTGTTCTGATCAATTATCTTAGTTTTGATGATAACAATAATATGAATTTTGCTTAAGATAATATGGTACTCTAATCCAATGCAATTTGAAGGATAGAAAAACACTTAGAAAGGGGGGGTTTGAATAAGTGTAGCTTTAAAAACTTGACAGATAAAAATAAATTGCACAGTTATTTTTATCCTGGTTCGTTGTTAACTAAACTACTCCAGTCCACCCCCGCAGAGATGATTTACCTCAACTGAGGATTTAATCCACTAATCGCACGGATTACAATGGTTCTCCACTTAGTCAGCAACTAAGTCTTCCAGAGTCTTCTGATCACACACTGATCACTCCAGGAACAACTGCTTAGATACCCTCTAAGACTTTTCTAGAGTATACTGATCCACACGATCACTCTAGTTACAACCTGCTTAGATAACCTCTAAGACTTCCTAGAGTATTCTGATCCACACGATCACTCTAGTTCCTTACAACTTAATGTAATCAATTCTAAGAGTATTACAATTGCTTCTTAAAAGCTATAATCACAAACTGTGATATTTCTCTTAACGTTTAAGCTTAATCTCACTAATATATTACAACAGCAATGTAGTGAGCTTTGATGAAGATGAAGATTCTGAGCTTTGAATTTGAACAGAGTTTCAGCAAGTTAATATGAGTTGTTTTTGGTGAAGAATCGTTAACCTTGCTTCTCATCAGAACTTCATATTTATAGGCGTTGGAGAAGATGACCGTTGAGTGCATTTAATGCTTTGCGTGTTCCGTACAGCATCGCATTTAATGTTATACGCTTTTGTCAACTACCTCGAGCCTTGTTCACGCTGTGTCTACTGACGTAGCCTTTAATAGCTTTTAACGTTCCTTTTGTCAGTCAGCGTAGCTTGCCACTTGTACTTCCTTCTGATCTGATGTTTGTGAATACAACGTTTGAATATCATCAGAGTCAAACAGCTTGGTGCAAAGCATCTTCTGATCTTCTGACCTTGAAGTGCTTCTGAGCGTGATACCATCAGAACTTCAGTGCTTCTGTTCTCTTGTTCTTCTGATGCTTCCATAGACCCATGTTCTGATTCTGCTTCGACCATCTTCTGATGTCTTGCCAGACCATGTTCTGATGTTGCATGCTGAACCCTTTGAGACAAAGCTTCTGAGCGCTGAATTATGCATACTCTTTATATATTTCCTGAAAAGGAAATTGCATTGGATTAGAGTACCATATTATCTTAAGCAAAATTCATATTATTGTTATCATCAAAACTAAGATAATTGATCAGAACAAATCTTGTTCTAACAATCTCCCCCTTTTTGATGATGACAAAAACATATATAAATGATATGAATTTGCGATCAGAAAGAGCAGACGGCAAAAGACAAATTACACAGCTATAGCATAAGCATATGAATATATCTCCCCCTGAGATTAACAATCTCCCCCTGAGATAAATAATCTCCCCCTGAAATAAATACTCGAAGAACTTTAATAAAAGACTTCCCTGATTATTTCGGTAGAGACGATCATATAAGCTTCTGTCTTTAGAGAATTCATAGCTTCTGACTTCTGCTTCCATTGGACAGCTTCAGAACTAGAATTTCTTTAGATCCCTAGAACACTCACAGCTTCTGATTCCTGCTTCCATCTAGGACAGCTTCAGAACTTGAATTTCTTTAATCTTCTGAACATTCACAGCTTCTGACTTCTGCTTCCATCTAGGATAGCTTCAGAACTTGAGTTTTCTGGATCTTTAGAACATTCGCAGCTTCTGATTTCTGCTTCCCTCGGATAGCTTCAGAGCTTTGAATTTCTACCAACATCACTTCATGCTAGATTTGTATCAGAACATTGTTGAATGTACCAGAGCATCATCAGAGCATCTCTACATCCTGAAATGTTACAGAACAAAAACTAAACGACAAAAGTCAGCATGAACGAGTCAGAACATAAAATGTATATTTGAACACATTATATGTATCAGAGCAAATAGAACTTTGTCAGATCAAATAGACAAATATGGATAAAATTCTATTATCAGTGCTTCTGATTCCTTCTTCTTTCTTGCTTCTGATCTCTGAGGCTTGATAGCACTCAGCTTGCTTTAGTTTCCATGGTTTTGCTTCTTGTGTTTGCTTTGAAGATTCTCTTCACTTCTTTATACCTGCAAAACACTTAAACCATATAGAACTTGCAGTTCTTGTTAGTAAATGTGTGGGAGCTTTACCCAGCAACTGATAGATTAATCAAATCATTTATCATTTATCTTCTCCCCCTTTTTGTCATATCATCAAAAAGCAAAAAAGATTCAGAGACAAACAAAACGAAACACACGGAGGAAGAAGATGATTTCATTGAAGTTCAAACAGCAGGTACAGAAGTACATGAAGATAAGAAAGATCAGATGCACAAAGACAGATGCAACGAAAAGAAAGAAACAACACAGACTCAATCTAAGATGGCCCTAGTCTTGACAAGATCTTGGTCAGCATCTCTTGAACCTTATTGTTGTGTCCTTCTTGCCTCACCATGAAAGCGCTATACTCAGCATTGAGTGAGCTTTGCTCATCCTGTCTCTTCTGAATTTCTTCCAGAGTCCTTGCAAGACGAGAAGAATCATCAGAAGAAGCTTCACAGCTTCTATCCACAGGGATGACATGTTGATCTGCAGCTTCCATAGATAGATCATTTGCAGGGATTTCCTCAACAGGATCTGATTCAGCAACATGATCTTCAGCATCTGCTTCTTGCATAGAAGCATCTCCATATTCTGCAGCAGGAATTTCCGAGTCTCCATTTTCAAGTGCCTGAAGAATGGCAGCTAGATTCCTTGGAGCAGAAGGACCTTCAACTTCTGGTGGGTCAACAACTTCTGGAATGACCAAGCTTGGGTCTTTCTCAGACGGGTTTTCCCTCAGATAGTCAAAAAGAGTCTTGAAATCTCCGAGCAGAACAGGATAATCAGGAATAAAGATAACAATATCCCTGCATGGATTTGCTTCCATTTCAGCAGCCAATCTTAATTGTTCCATCTCATCCAAGAAGGGCTTCTCTTCCAACAGATGTCTTCCTTTGAGACTAGCAAACCAGAAGTCTTCATAATTCCTCAGAATTCCACGAGGCCGTGGGGCAGCAGCTACACAGGCTTCCTGAAGTTCTAAAAACAGAGCATCTGATTCTCTGCGAAAGATCCTCCAGAAGTTCCGCATAGCAACATCATTCAATCCAGAACTTTCAGCAATTCTGAGAGTATCAAAGGTACTTCTGAGATTCCTCTTTATGTTTTCAAAAACTACACCAATAGGATATACAGGGCGGAATTTTATTTGGGTTTTTGAAAAGGCAGGGTTGGAAGTGAAGTACGGATGAGGTTCTCTATCCAACCTATAAGAAGATTCTGCTTCAGTATCAGAATCTAACACTACCACTTCAGCTTCAGGACGAGGCTTGGGAGTGTAGTTGCAATCACGGAGCAGCTGCTCATGTGATGCAGAGGTTGGAAGAGGAGAATCACAAAGATTGTTTTGAGAGGTGGAGGGAGTATGTTCAAGAGTGGCATTGAGAGAAGGTTGAGATGGAAATAGAGTTTGAAGGGGTGGTATATCCAGAACAGGATTTATGGTAGGTGGAGAGGAAGGAATGGTTATAGGAGAAGATGGAGGTGTAAGAACATGGACAAAGACAGGTGATTCTGATGTGGCTTTTTCTGGTTCAGGTGTAGGGACAACCTCTATTGGTGCAGCTTCTGAACAAACAGCAGGAACAGAATCAGGTTCAGAAATGCATATACCTTTGGAACCTCTCAGAAAAGCTTTGGCCACATCCTCAGTCTTCTTCTGCTTCTTACTCTTCGGCTCTTCAATAATCTTTGTTTTGCCGCTAGCGATTTCTTTCCTTCTGACATATGCCAGAACTTCTGGTTGATTCTCAGCCTCTTGAGAGATATTTTCTTCATCAGATTCTTGAAGAATCATCTTTCTTTTTCTGATTTTCTTCTTCTCAACAACTTCAACAACCTCAGCATTGTTATTTGACTTCTTCTTCTTTTTCTCAGCTTCCTTCTTTTTCTTCTCAAAATCAGCAGAGACAGCCTTAGCAACCTTTGCAATGACTTCTTCTGGGACCACTTCTTTATTGGTGGTAGCAGCAGGATGATCAAACTTTCTTTTGGTCCTTTCTTCCTTCTTACGATTCACTTTAATAGGAGCACCTTTGTCTTGATCTTTAAGACTCTTATCCTCTTTTTGTGACTTCAGATACTTAGTTCTGACTTCAGGTACCTCACTATTGAAGAAGGTTTCAAAGTCAGCTAGTACTGGTTTTCTTCTGATTCTTGTTCCAGCTAGAGGTTGAGGAACTTTGAGGATAGTGTCAATTATTTTCATCTTCTTTAAAGAAAAAGCATTCAGACAGGCTCCAGAGGTGACAGCAAGGTCTTTGATAATACCTTCAGACTCCAGACTCTCAACAATCTTGGAATGCACCAGAAGGTTTGTAATAATTCTACCAAAAGGAATGATTGTTCCACCATTTTCTTTTCTGAAAGCGTTTCTGGAATCCTTTACTGCTTTCCACATATGGTTGAAGATAATGTAAATCGCATCAACCTTCTTCTGAGTGGCAATGCAATAAAGAATATACCTTTGATCATTACTGATGAAATCCGAGGCATGTGTTGCTTTCCTATGGTAGAAACACCCAAGAAGGATCTTTGTCCAGATTCTGTAGACATCTTTCAAATCCTTGACGTGTTTTGTTAGGGACAGAAGGAGGTGGAGTAAAAACCTTTCTGGAGATTTGTACAGAAGAAGAAGATCTTGTTCTGCGAAAGGAATCTCTGATCCTTTTATCTCTTCGTTCTTCAGAGTCCACCTTGTCAGGATCATAGGTGACCCTCAACTTCTTGGCTTTCTCAGCCTCATCTTCTTGGGCTTTTCTTTTTAACCTAGCCTTTAGTTCCTTCTGATCCTTCTTCAGAAGATCAGCCTTGGACGGAAGTAATCTGCCACGGATCCAAGCAGGATCAATATCTGATTGCTTCCTAACACAATCTTCCAGGTAAGACTTGACAACCTGATGCAGTTCTTCTTGAAACAGGGAGGCAAAACCTTCAGCAACAACTCTTCTTGAGAGAATGTCAGGAAAACTTGGGCACACAGAAGGTACATTTTTAATGAGTTCTAATCTGAACAGATCCACACCATTAAAAACGGGACCTTGAACTACTCCAAGCAAATGGGATGCATTGAGTTTTCTGATGGAGTCCAGCACTTTGCTTTCAGTAAGAATGTCTGAAATCATTCTTCCAAACGGAATAGTCGTTCTTGAAAGATGAGGGTACTTCGCCCTTTCCTCTTCTCTTGACTCAAGGATTGAAGTCTTCAGATTCTCAAACAGAATGTGAGAGATGTTGATCTCAGTCTTTTTGCCAATGCAGAAAAGAGTGTGCTTGTGATCTGGACTGATGTAAGAAGAGGAGAGCATCCTTTTTCTGTGGTGAAGAGAACCCAGAATAATCTCAGCCCATACTCTATAAAATGGCCTCAAGGTGCCTGTGTTATTAGAGTCAATCCCAGAAGACTTAGAGATTTGTTTTTCAACTATTGACCAATCAACAGATGTATGTCGAAAACCAGACCATCCTTCTTCATCATTCAGATTGTATAGCTTCCTGATCAGTTTTTCAGAGATAACCACTTCATGCCCTAGCACGAATGAAATGATGGCCGTTGGGGTAACCGTTGCATGTACCCAGAAATCCTTCACAAGATCAGGATAAATTGGACCAACCAATCTATTGAGATACTTGGACCATCCTTGCTCAAGGATTCTTGCATCACACTTAAAGCCATTCGCTTTAAGATTGTTGAAGTCCACAGCAGTTTCACATAAAACCTCCAAGTCCTTCGTGGGTATCAAGCAAGTTTTCAAAGGAGCATATTCATAATTTCGTAGAAGGATTTGTGAAGAAGTAAGTCTTTCTTTTGAGGAAGATGAACAAGAGGAAGAGTTCATGATGATAATGCTTTGAGATCAAATCAGAAAACTAGGGTTTGAAGAGAAATGCAACGAAGTGAATGCACAAAAGAGAGAGAAAGAGAGAAAAAGAGGGAATGAAGATGAAGCGGGTTATTTAAAAGATTTAAAAAGAAATCATTATGCATTTAATGAGAAATGACATTAGGAGAGAGAACACAGTAAATGAAATGATTTAATACAGTTACCTAGGTCGGCGTCTTTTCAACTGCACGCTTTGTACAAACCGTACAGACACGTGTTCACCATCAGATAATAGATGACAGCTGTAAATTTCAGAATAGACTTTACGCCTTCAGATTCTGATCACTGCTTCTGATCTGATCAAGTTTCTCTTCAGGAAACACTCCTTCTGAAGTGTGCTGATATAAATTTGAATGATCTTCTGATCCATTACTTCTGATATACACAGCTTCTGGAGGTTCACTTCTTTGTTCTGCAGCTTCTGATAAGACAAAACTGTATCTGCAGAAATTCTTAAACGCTTTGTTTCATTAGAAACAAGTTTATCATCAAACCAGATATTTATTGATTCGTCCACAATCAATGTTTCAATATTGTATATTCTGTAGCATTTAGAGCATTCAGAATAATCAAGAACGAAACATCAATGCTTTAGAGACAAACAAAACAGATGGTTCCAAGACTAATAAACTTTCTTTTCTGATTTCCTACGAACATAGTTTCTTCAACAGATTTAAGAACCAGAACTTGGAAGACAATCTTTCTTCCTTTCAAGTGTTGAGACCAACTTGAGTCCAGGAGACATGTCATGTTGACTTTTATCTTCTTTGTCGCCAAGAGAATCTGCAAAAGAAATAGTCTTTTTCTTTGGTACCCACATTTTCTTGGGTCCTTTCTTGTTAGATTTTCTCAAGTTCTGATTGAACTTGGGTTTAACATTGTAAGCAATAGGAGGAACAGCATGATAATTTTTAATGTGAGTTTCATGATATTTCCTAGGTTGTGTCACATGCTTTTTGGTGTGTGTTATGTGAAAACTTTGAGCATGTGAAGTGTGCCTAATATCATGGGAGTGGCCATACTTGAACTGATCATACAATGGCTTGTATGAGAGTTTCATTTCATCAAGAGGTTCAAGTTTGTATGGGGTTTCACCCTCAAAACCAATGTCGACTCTTTTGTTTCCAGACACAACATATATCATAGAGGCTAGCTGACTTCTGCCAATACTTCTAGATAAGAACTTCCTGAAACTTAAATCATATTCTTTCAGAATATGGTTTAGACTAGGAGTGGATTTTTCTGAATCAGAAGGAGATCCAACATTATTGGATAATTTTAAAAGTTTTTCTTTTAATTCAGAATTCTCCAACTCAAGCTTCTTTGTTTCAAATTCAAATAGCTTTTTCAGCTTTTTGTATTTGAGACTAATCTGAGACTTGAGTTCCAGAAGTTCAGTTAGACCGGAAGCTAACTCATCTCTAGTAAGTTCAGAAAATACCTCTTCAGAATCTGATTCTGATGTAGATTCTGATCCGTCATCTTCTGTCGCCATCAGCGCACAGTTAGCCTGCTCATCTTCAGAGTCTGAATCATCTTCTGATTCATCCCAGGTTGCCATAAGACCTTTCTTCTTATGAAACTTCTTCTTGGGATTTTCCTTCTGAAGATTTGGACATTCATTCTTGAAGTGTCCAGGCTCATTGCATTCATAGCACATGACCTTCTTCTTGTCAAATCTTCTGTCATCAGAAGATTCTCCACGTTCAAATTTCTTTGAACTTCTGAAGCCTCTGAACTTCCTTTGCTTGGTCTTCCAGAGTTGATTTAGCCTTCTGGAGATCAAAGACAGTTCATCTTCTTCTTCAGATTCTGATTCTTCAGGATCTTCTTCTCTAGCCTGAAAAGCGTTAGTGCATTTCTTGATATTGGATTTTAATGCAATAGACTTACCTTTCTTTTGAGGCTCATTTGCGTCCAGCTCTATTTCATGACTTCTCAAGGCACTGATAAGCTCTTCCAGAGAAACTTCATTCAGATTCTTTGCAATCTTGAATGCAGTCACCATAGGACCCCATCTCCTGGGTAAGCTTCTGATAATCTTCTTTACATGATCAGCCTTGGTGTATCCCTTGTCAAGAACTCTCAATCCAGCAGTAAGAGTTTGAAATCTTGAAAACATCTTTTCAATGTCTTCATCATCCTCCATCTTGAAGGCTTCATACTTCTGGATTAAAGCTAGAGCTTTAGTCTCCTTGACTTGAGCATTTCCTTCATGAGTCATTTTCAAGGACTCATATATGTCATAGGCCGTTTCCCTGTTAGATATCTTCTCATACTCAGCATGAGAGATAGCACTCAGCAAAACAGTTCTGCATTTATGATGATTCCTGAAAAGCTTCTTCTGATCATCATTCATTTCTTGCCTTGTCAGCTTTACGCCTCTGGCATTTACTGGATGTTTGTAACCATCCATCAGAAGATCCCATAGATCACCATCTAGACCAAGAAAGTAACTTTCCAGTTTATCTTTCCAGTATTCAAAGTTTTCACCGTCAAATACCGGCGGTCTAGTATAACCATTGTTACCGTTGTATTGCTCAGCAGAGCCAGATGTAGATGCAGGTGTAGACTTTTCACTTTCATCAACCATCTTTTACTGAAGCGTTTTTCTCTTCCTGAATCTTTTCTAAACACGGTTAAGTGCTTGCACCTTAGAACCGGTTGTTGCACCCCAAAATTTGCCCATCTAATTATTCTTAATTGGCTTACATATCTCATTCATTCGCATCTATCAGGTCATTAACACATCATGCATTCATTAAGAATAATGTTGGTTCGTTAAATTAGTAGTGGTGGATCAAAGGCATCGACTAGATCAGGGTTTATTTCCCTATGAATGCGTCAATCAAAGTTTATATTGAGACCAACTGGATTTGATATTTCACTATTCATTTATTAACCAAAGGGGTCTTTTCTATGGAACTTGGACATAATTATTTGGTACACTGCTTGAATTATAAGTTATGGTACAATATCGAACGAATTCATTTGGATAAAGATGTTAACTTGTTAACTTATGACAAGCCTTTTGAGATTGAGTTTCTTATGGTGATTGCGTGAGGAACGATTTATCTTGAGCCATGACCTGAAGAAGAAGTTATTCAAATCTTATATCCATCCATTATGCCAAATTCATTACAAAATCCAAAACCATGTTCTTTACCAAAAGGCCCAAGTCCATTACAACAAAATAAATTCCATACATATTCATTACAAAAAATCACTTCATTATTACAAATTCTATCCATATTTCCATTCGAAAATTCACTACAAAGTACAATACGAGTTAACTCTCATCAGCCTGCTAAACTCTCCCTGCAACGACCCGGTTCGATCCTTCAGCCATAAACCAAAAAGAAATCAAAAGCAGCCCAGCAACCTTATCATGTTCAAACCACGCCATGGTACCATACGTGCATAAATTCTGCCACTTGCCGTAAAAGGGGACCGATTACTTCCAAACTGCCTGCACAAGTTCACGCCGGTTCTGCATAAGTCAAAAGAATAATTCAATTCAACTATAGAAAAATCCAGAAAATAAATTCAGTAGCACACCAAAGCAAGAGGTGACCTTAGCACACTATGCACATACACTAAAGCATTTGATTCAATTATGCCGGTGCGAACCATGAGCTTGTTGTAACTTGACTGGCTGCCCGACCTTCAGCCATGATACCGCGGTACTAGTCAGTCCCAGTTTTGAACATAAGGAGAACCCTGCATTAGTTCAGAAAAGAAAGCCATAACAGTTGCAAATCCAAACAAATTCAGCCCCGCACCATTTAAGTTATGACAGCCAAGACGGTCTCTAACTAACTATCGGATTCCCCAACAGAATTTCCAAACAGAAAAGAAATAACCTGTAACTGATTTTTTAACAACTCATAATCTAGTACCTCTAACAACCTAGTATAACCATATCCCTGCATAACTAACTTCAAACAGAATTTTCTAACCATTTATAACAGAAACTTCCTAACTGTCAGCTAACATACCAGTTTGTAACAAACTCATAACTGTCCTAACCGATTCTCATAACTACCTAACTAACTTATCCTACCAGTCCCTAACAGAATCAGTTAACAGAATGAGAAGAAGAATTTACCTGAGAAAGCCATATATATTCAAGGATCGATCCATCATTCAGGGGCCCCCCCTTCACTTCCTACGCCACTCTCATTTCAACCATTTCTGACTTCTTCATTTCTCCACCATTTTTTGTTCAACACTTCTCCACCTCCATCTTCACCCTGCTTCAGAATCGACTTCCTCTTCACTTCTCGTCCACCATTCTTCCATAATTTATCACACTTCATCTCTCTCTTCAAGATACTTCATTCTTCAACTCAGCCACCCTTCAATCACCTTCTTCACTTCCCACTACCATCTTCATCCTTCATTTCACTTCTCAACCTCTCGTGATTCATTCATCATTCCGCCATAACCTTCACTCATCCATCTTCAACCACCATCAAAACTGCAATCTCAGAACCTCTCTCTCAAAACCATCTCTCTCCACTATTCAGCATCTTCAATCAATTCATCATCATCTAACATTTTCCTAACAGAAGAACAGAATTCAGAAAAAG
Organism: Vicia villosa; assembly: GCF_029867415.1. NCBI lineage: Eukaryota > Viridiplantae > Streptophyta > Magnoliopsida > Fabales > Fabaceae > Vicia > Vicia villosa. Next base: position 577,174 of record NW_026705243.1, on the reverse strand, counting down.
AAAAGAAAAAGAGCTAACCGAATTAAAATCTTGAGGCTCTATCAATTGATCGATCATTCTTCAATCACGACCACATCGCATTCGTCATCAACAACTTAATCAACACCAACCCGTTTCAACGCGACTTCGACGTTCAACATCATCTTCAACGCATCTCGTCGACATCATCTTTGCAAGCTTCAACGAACCGTATTCTTCACTGCAACATCTCCACATCATGACAACAACAGTTCAAACACAGCAAGAATTCGAAAAGAAGAATGAAGAAGAGGAGAAACGAAGGAGCTGAACGGCGGTCACATTGCTCTTGTTTACGGTGGGTTCCGAGGGTTTCGTTGGAGATGAGACGAGAGAGTGAGATGCTGAGTGAGCCGAAAGAGATGAGATACGTGCGAAGAAGAGTTGGCGGTGGCCGGGCTTTGATTGGAGCGCGAATCTCGTTCCGGTGCCGTCGTCGAGAGCTCGTGCGAAGGGAGGAGGAAGCTGATGCGTCACACAGATATGAACCCTAAATTCCCTTTTCATATTTATTTTTATTTTCATTTTAATTCATCTTTTTTTTATTGAAAATATAACCTGAATAATAAAATTGGATCAATTCAATTATCTTTGGGCCGTTTTGCTGATCCACCCCCCTGTGGCCCGTACACACCATGTTGGTGTGTTAAAGAAGCATGAACATCAACAACAAATACTATGGGCCCAGTTTCTGCTGCTAATCACACCCAGTAGTTCAGATTACACCCCCCTGACTCTATTTAAAATTGCTAGAATTTTAGGCCTTTTTACTTAGTTTTTTCCCACTTCCTTTTAGGCAATAAAATGACTATTTTTTCCTTTCTTTTGGACCTATAATACATGTTTTGACATATAAAAATGTACATAAAAAACATTAGTTTAGGCTTTTATTTCATTTCTTTTTGCTTGAATCAAATTCTTGTCTTTTTGGCACATAAAAAACCATAAAAATAATAGTATTTTAAATTCGATTTTTGTACTATTTTGCATTGTTCACTTTCATGTCTTGTACCATATTTTCAAGTGTTTATGTTAGCCATTTTACACTAATTCTTGTATCGTTATTTACTTGTATTTTACTTGTAATTTCGATCTCCGCTTATGCTTATATTCTCATGTCGCTTTTTGCTCCTAACCATTAGGTAGAAACCATGACAACATTAGGAATTAGAGGTTCCCATCATATTAGGCTAGTTTTCATCTTAGGCTAGTTTTGTTTATTTTCTTTTTCAACTTTCAAAGTACTTAATAAAGGAAGAGGCGAATCACATTAAAAGTGGGAGAGAAACGAGTGGGATTTATTCCCTAATCTGTTTCTCAAACACTTAGTGAGAGAGAAATGAGTGGGATCCATTCCCTAATCTGTTTCTCAATCACTACAAAGAGAAATGAGTGGGATTCATTCCCTAATCTGTTTCTCGATTATTAGAGAAATGAGTGGGATTCATTCCCTAATCTGCTTCTCTATCCATGTAGAGAAATGAGTGGGATTCATTCCCTAATCTGCTTCTCGATCATTATACATTTTATGTGATTCGAATCGCAAAGTAAATTCCCTTAAAAAATACCCAACCAAAAACATCTAAAACACTTAATAAAGGCTCAGACCTAAACAAAGTAAGGAAGTGACGCGAAGCCTTGTATTGGGTTTTGTTCATCATGGAATTACATCTAAAAGACACAAACCAATTTTCTCTCTTCTTTCTCTTGCCTCCGAGGCATTCTTTCTCTTGCCTTCAGGGCATTCTTTCTCCTAATCGGACACGTTATTTCCGCTCCATTCCCAGCTTAAGACTCCAGAGGTCGAGCAGCGGAGTGCGAATGTAACTGTTCAACTAAAAAACACTAAAACAAACAAAAACTAAAGAGCCGAACTACGGCGCTCTGATTCCTGAAAAGGATACGTAGGCATTAGGTCGCGGGGCCTAAGCGAGCACAACTATTTATAAACCTTATTTTCCCCGTGTTTCTTTTCTTTCATTTGCATGCATTCCCTTAGTAATTAAGCTTTAGATTTATACACCCTTAGAATAGAACAAATATAGGTGGATACCATCGAGTACGATGGGCGTGAGGGGTGCTAGTACCTTCCCCTCGCGTAACCGACTCCCGCACCCTATCTCTGGTCGCAAGACCTTTTCTTATCCTTTCTTTATTCCAGGTTTTCTGATATTCCTTTCCCTCTTTGGGATAAATATATTGGTGGCGACTCTGTCTGATTTTTCGCGAGCGTGCGACAGCTGGCGACTCTGCTGGGGAATCTAGCTTAGTCGATCCTAGCTTGTGTTTGCTTTCTTTTCTTTGGGTGTTCATTTATTGATTTATTGCTTTATTGCTTTACCGCTTTATTGCTTTATTTCTTTATGCCTTGCATATCATGACTATTTATTGCTCGCATATCATGTTTATTTTCTCGCATCCTGGACTATATTATGGGTCCCCGTGGGGGCCACATATTTTCTCTGTTTGCAGGTTGGGTGGGATTTCTATGAGGTAAAAGGCCCAATACCCAGGCCAGAGTGATACATAGGCTACCTAGGATAGAGTGGATAGTCATGACGCCAACAGAATGTCAGGTTCTGTTGATTGCGATCATGAGACCCACGACCAGTCGAGGTTCAAATGGGATACCATCGTTGGCATGTATTTGCAACGATGATGGTGTCTCAGGAGAACTGTTAACGCTGGTGACCTTTTTGACCTACCATATACTAGATCCTACCTGTGAGAGGGGTTGGGAAATTTTGTTTTGCAGGAAAACAAGCCTCCATCCCACCCTGTGCCCGTTCAGACTATCTATCATAATCAACGTCGAACCTCTGAATCTGGAGGGTTTGACCTTATGTGACTTATACAAAGGTTATCTATCAGAATCAACGTCGAACCTCTGAATCTGGAGGGTTCGACCATCTTTGACTTATGCACAAGATATTTATCCAGAAAGCAACGTCGAACCTCTGAATCTGGAGGGTTCGACCATATCTTATTGTCCATGAGAAGCTGTCATCCAAGAGGCCTTGATCCTTGATCCTGATTTATGATACATTTGCATCTTCATTAACATTTTTGCATTCATGCATGAGCATCCATGGTTACCAAGACTCTTACCACTCTTCCTCTCCATCAGATCAGTCAAGACGATTCCTCGACACCCATATTTGACAAGAGCTCACAGAACAAAGAATCACGGGGGATTATAAACAAGATCAAGCTACTATCAGAGAATCATGCCTCCTCATGAGGGTACCTTCCACCATTGGAGCCTAAAGACTTTGTGTTTGTCAGAGAACATTTCATTTGCATCAAAATAAGGCCAATCCTCGCTATTGTTTAGATTACTTCAAAGTATTTTCAATTGTATTACTTTTGTTGTTATCAAGTACTATTCATGTAAGAAACTCATTCTGTTCGAATAAATAAAAATAATGCAATATACATGTTTTTCTCAAATCATTTCATCTTTGTCATTATGTTCATTGATATTCAACTCATTTGTCTTAAGCAACTAAAAAGGGAGAATGATGAAAATCAAAAAACACATGAATTACTGACTGTATGCTTTCGGAACAAAGATCCTGCTGACGATGTACAGGCATTATTTCAATTCCCAAACACTGGAGTTATAAGGGAGTGAAACCTTCGTAAACCCTTTTGAGCCTATGGAGTAGTAGTTTCTTTTCAAAAAAAATGCAAAACCCTTCATCTTAACCAGGGGCAGGGTAGTTTTCAGTTAGTGCGATCGAGCGCTCAACTTTCAGATATTCCATCAGAGGATCAATCATATTCTATCTCTCATAACAAAGAAGAAGAGCACAATCCACAATGGATGTCTCTCATTCATCGAGAAAAGCAGTCACAACTTTTTCAACAAGTCAATCATCAAAGTCATACAACTTGTTCCCGAACGAGACAAAAAGAATGAAAGTTAAGAATCATGATCAAAAAAAAAAGCAATAGCCCGCTAAGTCAAAAAAAAAAAAAAAAACTTTGAAGCAAATGACTTAGGCAAAAATTAGGGCATATCCCGCTGGACAACGAACACCAAGATTCAAAAGAAACTTCTTGTCCAGGCAAAAATTAGGGAAAGCAAAAGGCAAAGCAAAAGAAAATTCCTCCAAGGGACAAGTTGTCATGATCATCAACCAAAGCATCAAAGGGTGGCTGCCACCTCCATCAAAGTTGCAAAGAATCCTCATCCATCATAATTCTTCCTGAAAGGTGAACACTCGTGTCAAACTAACTGAACGTAGGACTGGAGAACATCACGAAGAAGGGGTGGGTTAAGTAGAACTTGAGCCTTTATCCTTTGTTTCTCAAACCGTGAACCCGACCACGTTACAACCCTCAAAAGTCCTAATTGAAGTAGGGTTCGTTCCGAAAGCATACAAACTGTAAAATCATGTCAAACTGACTCCTAATGTTGCTGTGTCATTTGTGTTAGTATCAGTACAACATTTTGACAAATAAACTTCTCTTGAGATTAACATGTGCATTGCATTCTCATTATCCTTTTCAAAACAGAATTGTCTCCAACTTGAAAGTAAGTACTTGATACCAAGGAAAGTTCAACATTGAAACTCTATCGAGTAATCTTACAAGGGCAAAGGTTGGCCATCCACAAAGCAAATACCTCAAGCATCCATTAAGTGGAAGAGTTCCTTTCAACCTGGGGCATTCATCCCATGATCTACACTGGGGCAGACCATCGCAAATCTCCATGATTCAAGCACTATCAAAGTTTTATCTCAAAAGATCATACAACCTGGGGCAAGCTAGTAACATGCCATCTCTTCATCTTCAATCAAGTGTCAGATATCGAGACAAGTGTCGAGGAGGCAAGTCAAACACCCCACCTTCACAAATTCTATCCTTCAAGCAACAACCATCCTGCAAGGAACCCTCCATTCACTCCTAATATCATGGAAGCAATCATTCCATTCATAGTCATACATACATCATGCATATCATTGCATTTCCATTATCATTTCTCCCGCATGATCCAATCATTAAGAAATCAGGGGCATCCACCCTACTTTGATTATCAAGTAGAGTTCAGAACTCCACCTAATCTATTCCTAACAAAGCAGAAACCCTGAACAACCAATCAGTACACTGCATATAGAATCCATTGCATTGCATCTCCAGAAGTGCATAAAATAAATCAAGCATTGCATGCGAAGCATAAGCCAAGTTATTCATCAGATGAGTTCTCTACAAGCATTCAATTGATATTCCACTGGATCACTCAGAGTTACCATTATGGTGTCATCTCCCAAAGTCAATCATATCCCCTTTTTCAACCCAGAGTTGATATTTTTGTGTTCAACCCAGAGTTGACTTTCCTTTCGTCTTTTAACCCCGAGTTAATTATCTCTTTCCACTCAACCCAGAGTTGACGGTTATCTTTTGTCTTTTCCCACTCAACCCAGAGTTGACGGTTATCTTCTTTCTGTCCCACTCAACCCAGAGTTGACGGTTATCTTCTTTCTTTCCCACTCAACTCAGAGTTGACGGTTATCTTTTATTCAACCCAGAGTTGATCCTTGTCTTTCTTTCCCTCTCAACCCAGAGTTGACGGTTATCCATTATTCAATCCAGAATTGATTCCTTTCCCTCTCAACCCAGAGTTGATGGTTATCCCTTATTCAATCCAGAATTGATTTTTTTCCCACTCAACCCAGAGTTGACGGATGTCCTTTATTCAATCCAGAATTGATTATCCCTTTTCCCTCTCAACCCAGAGTTGACGGTTACCTTCTTTCTTTTCCACTCAACCCAGAGTTGATAATCATCTTTTCTCCTTTCCCACTCAACCCAGAGTTGACGGTCACCTTTTATTCTTCCCATTCAACCCAGAGTTGACGCTTATTTCTAAATTGTTCATCTTTCCTCTTCCAACCCAGAGTTGAATTACCTTCTCTCAACCCAGAGTTGATGTTTATCCCATTGTCTTCAACCCAGAGTTGATTTCCTTTTCTTCTTCTTCTTCAACCCAGAGTTGATACCCATATCTTGTCCCATTAATACTGATCTCCCTTTCCGTTCTCAATCCAGAATTGATGCAACCCCGAGTTGACCTCCTTTTATTCTTCGACTCAGAGTTGACCCACTTTTCTTTTTTTCAACCCAGAGTTGATTTCTAACCCAAAGTTAATTTGTTCAATCCAAAATTGATACTTTCTTCCTCAGTGGAGTTGACACCATATTTTCCCCCAGGGGATCCTATCTCTCATCAGGCAAATTTTCAGGTTCACTTGGTATTTAATCTTCTTCTACCTTGATTGCTCGAAAGGCTAACGCCAATCTCACTCTCAGGCTTAAGATGATTAAATAGGGGCAGCTGTTGCACCCCAAAATTTGCCCATCTAATTATTCTTAATTGGCTTACATATCTCATTCATTCGCATCTATCAGGTCATTAACACATCATGCATTCATTAAGAATAATGTTGGTTCGTTAAATTAGTAGTGGTGGATCAAAGGCATCGACTAGATCAGGGTTTATTTCCCTATGAATGCGTCAATCAAAGTTTATATTGAGACCAACTGGATTTGATATTTCACTATTCATTTATTAACCAAAGGGGTCTTTTCTATGGAACTTGGACATAATTATTTGGTACACTGCTTGAATTATAAGTTATGGTACAATATCGAACGAATTCATTTGGATAAAGATGTTAACTTGTTAACTTATGACAAGCCTTTTGAGATTGAGTTTCTTATGGTGATTGCGTGAGGAACGATTTATCTTGAGCCATGACCTGAAGAAGAAGTTATTCAAATCTTATATCCATCCATTATGCCAAATTCATTACAAAATCCAAAACCATGTTCTTTACCAAAAGGCCCAAGTCCATTACAACAAAATAAATTCCATACATATTCATTACAAAAAATCACTTCATTATTACAAATTCTATCCATATTTCCATTCGAAAATTCACTACAAAGTACAATACGAGTTAACTCTCATCAGCCTGCTAAACTCTCCCTGCAACGACCCGGTTCGATCCTTCAGCCATAAACCAAAAAGAAATCAAAAGCAGCCCAGCAACCTTATCATGTTCAAACCACGCCATGGTACCATACGTGCATAAATTCTGCCACTTGCCGTAAAAGGGGACCGATTACTTCCAAACTGCCTGCACAAGTTCACGCCGGTTCTGCATAAGTCAAAAGAATAATTCAATTCAACTATAGAAAAATCCAGAAAATAAATTCAGTAGCACACCAAAGCAAGAGGTGACCTTAGCACACTATGCACATACACTAAAGCATTTGATTCAATTATGCCGGTGCGAACCATGAGCTTGTTGTAACTTGACTGGCTGCCCGACCTTCAGCCATGATACCGCGGTACTAGTCAGTCCCAGTTTTGAACATAAGGAGAACCCTGCATTAGTTCAGAAAAGAAAGCCATAACAGTTGCAAATCCAAACAAATTCAGCCCCGCACCATTTAAGTTATGACAGCCAAGACGGTCTCTAACTAACTATCGGATTCCCCAACAGAATTTCCAAACAGAAAAGAAATAACCTGTAACTGATTTTTTAACAACTCATAATCTAGTACCTCTAACAACCTAGTATAACCATATCCCTGCATAACTAACTTCAAACAGAATTTTCTAACCATTTATAACAGAAACTTCCTAACTGTCAGCTAACATACCAGTTTGTAACAAACTCATAACTGTCCTAACCGATTCTCATAACTACCTAACTAACTTATCCTACCAGTCCCTAACAGAATCAGTTAACAGAATGAGAAGAAGAATTTACCTGAGAAAGCCATATATATTCAAGGATCGATCCATCATTCAGGGGCCCCCCCTTCACTTCCTACGCCACTCTCATTTCAACCATTTCTGACTTCTTCATTTCTCCACCATTTTTTGTTCAACACTTCTCCACCTCCATCTTCACCCTGCTTCAGAATCGACTTCCTCTTCACTTCTCGTCCACCATTCTTCCATAATTTATCACACTTCATCTCTCTCTTCAAGATACTTCATTCTTCAACTCAGCCACCCTTCAATCACCTTCTTCACTTCCCACTACCATCTTCATCCTTCATTTCACTTCTCAACCTCTCGTGATTCATTCATCATTCCGCCATAACCTTCACTCATCCATCTTCAACCACCATCAAAACTGCAATCTCAGAACCTCTCTCTCAAAACCATCTCTCTCCACTATTCAGCATCTTCAATCAATTCATCATCATCTAACATTTTCCTAACAGAAGAACAGAATTCAGAAAAAGAAAAGAAAAAGAGCTAACCGAATTAAAATCTTGAGGCTCTATCAATTGATCGATCATTCTTCAATCACGACCACATCGCATTCGTCATCAACAACTTAATCAACACCAACCCGTTTCAACGCGACTTCGACGTTCAACATCATCTTCAACGCATCTCGTCGACATCATCTTTGCAAGCTTCAACGAACCGTATTCTTCACTGCAACATCTCCACATCATGACAACAACAGTTCAAACACAGCAAGAATTCGAAAAGAAGAATGAAGAAGAGGAGAAACGAAGGAGCTGAACGGCGGTCACATTGCTCTTGTTTACGGTGGGTTCCGAGGGTTTCGTTGGAGATGAGACGAGAGAGTGAGATGCTGAGTGAGCCGAAAGAGATGAGATACGTGCGAAGAAGAGTTGGCGGTGGCCGGGCTTTGATTGGAGCGCGAATCTCGTTCCGGTGCCGTCGTCGAGAGCTCGTGCGAAGGGAGGAGGAAGCTGATGCGTCACACAGATATGAACCCTAAATTCCCTTTTCATATTTATTTTTATTTTCATTTTAATTCATCTTTTTTTTATTGAAAATATAACCTGAATAATAAAATTGGATCAATTCAATTATCTTTGGGCCGTTTTGCTGATCCACCCCCTGTGGCCCGTACACACCATGTTGGTGTGTTAAAGAAGCATGAACATCAACAACAAATACTATGGGCCCAGTTTCTGCTGCTAATCACACCCAGTAGTTCAGATTACACCCCCCTGACTCTATTTAAAATTGCTAGAATTTTAGGCCTTTTTACTTAGTTTTTTCCCACTTCCTTTTAGGCAATAAAATGACTATTTTTTCCTTTCTTTTGGACCTATAATACATGTTTTGACATATAAAAATGTACATAAAAAACATTAGTTTAGGCTTTTATTTCATTTCTTTTTGCTTGAATCAAATTCTTGTCTTTTTGGCACATAAAAAACCATAAAAATAATAGTATTTTAAATTCGATTTTTGTACTATTTTGCATTGTTCACTTTCATGTCTTGTACCATATTTTCAAGTGTTTATGTTAGCCATTTTACACTAATTCTTGTATCGTTATTTACTTGTATTTTACTTGTAATTTCGATCTCCGCTTATGCTTATATTCTCATGTCGCTTTTTGCTCCTAACCATTAGGTAGAAACCATGACAACATTAGGAATTAGAGGTTCCCATCATATTAGGCTAGTTTTCATCTTAGGCTAGTTTTGTTTATTTTCTTTTTCAACTTTCAAAGTACTTAATAAAGGAAGAGGCGAATCACATTAAAAGTGGGAGAGAAACGAGTGGGATTTATTCCCTAATCTGTTTCTCAAACACTTAGTGAGAGAGAAATGAGTGGGATCCATTCCCTAATCTGTTTCTCAATCACTACAAAGAGAAATGAGTGGGATTCATTCCCTAATCTGTTTCTCGATTATTAGAGAAATGAGTGGGATTCATTCCCTAATCTGCTTCTCTATCCATGTAGAGAAATGAGTGGGATTCATTCCCTAATCTGCTTCTCGATCATTATACATTTTATGTGATTCGAATCGCAAAGTAAATTCCCTTAAAAAATACCCAACCAAAAACATCTAAAACACTTAATAAAGGCTCAGACCTAAACAAAGTAAGGAAGTGACGCGAAGCCTTGTATTGGGTTTTGTTCATCATGGAATTACATCTAAAAGACACAAACCAATTTTCTCTCTTCTTTCTCTTGCCTCCGAGGCATTCTTTCTCTTGCCTTCAGGGCATTCTTTCTCCTAATCGGACACGTTATTTCCGCTCCATTCCCAGCTTAAGACTCCAGAGGTCGAGCAGCGGAGTGCGAATGTAACTGTTCAACTAAAAAACACTAAAACAAACAAAAACTAAAGAGCCGAACTACGGCGCTCTGATTCCTGAAAAGGATACGTAGGCATTAGGTCGCGGGGCCTAAGCGAGCACAACTATTTATAAACCTTATTTTCCCCGTGTTTCTTTTCTTTCATTTGCATGCATTCCCTTAGTAATTAAGCTTTAGATTTATACACCCTTAGAATAGAACAAATATAGGTGGATACCATCGAGTACGATGGGCGTGAGGGGTGCTAGTACCTTCCCCTCGCGTAACCGACTCCCGCACCCTATCTCTGGTCGCAAGACCTTTTCTTATCCTTTCTTTATTCCAGGTTTTCTGATATTCCTTTCCCTCTTTGGGATAAATATATTGGTGGCGACTCTGTCTGATTTTTCGCGAGCGTGCGACACCGGTGCTCTGATACCAATTGAAGGATAGAAAAACACTTAGAAAGGGGGGGTTTGAATAAGTGTAGCTTTAAAAACTTGACAGATAAAAATAAATTGCACAGTTATTTTTATCATGGTTCGTTGTTAACTAAACTACTCCAGTCCACCCCCGCAGAGATGATTTACCTCAACTGAGGATTTAATCCACTAATCGCACGGATTACAATGGTTCTCCACTTAGTCAGCAACTAAGTCTTCCAGAGTCTTCTGATCACACACTGATCACTCCAGGAACAACTGCTTAGATACCCTCTAAGACTTTTCTAGAGTATACTGATCCACACGATCACTCTAGTTACAACCTGCTTAGATAACCTCTAAGACTTCCTAGAGTATTCTGATCCACACGATCACTCTAGTTCCTTACAACTTAATGTAATCAATTCTAAGAGTATTACAATTGCTTCTTAAAAGCTATAATCACAAACTGTGATATTTCTCTTAACGTTTAAGCTTAATCTCACTAATATATTACAACAGCAATGTAGTGAGCTTTGATGAAGATGAAGATTCTGAGCTTTGAATTTGAACAGAGTTTCAGCAAGTTAATATGAGTTGTTTTTGGTGAAGAATCGTTAACCTTGCTTCTCATCAGAACTTCATATTTATAGGTGTTGGAGAAGATGACCGTTGAGTGCATTTAATGCTTTGCGTGTTCCGTACAGCATCGCATTTAATGTTATACGCTTTTGTCAACTACCTCGAGCCTTGTTCACGCTGTGTCTACTGACGTAGCCTTTAATAGCTTTTAACGTTCCTTTTGTCAGTCAGCGTAGCTTGCCACTTGTACTTCCTTCTGATCTGATGTTTGTGAATACAACGTTTGAATATCATCAGAGTCAAACAGCTTGGTGCAAAGCATCTTCTGATCTTCTGACTTTGAAGTGCTTCTGAGCGTGATACCATCAGAACTTCAGTGCTTCTGTTCTCTTGTTCTTCTGATGCTTCCATAGACCCATGTTCTGATTCTGCTTCAACCATCTTCTGATGTCTTGCCAGACCATGTTCTGATGTTGCATGCTGAACCCTTTGAGACAAAGCTTCTGAGCGCTGAATTATGCATACTCTTTATATATTTCCTGAAAAGGAAATTGCATTGGATTAGAGTACCATATTATCTTAAGCAAAATTCATATTATTGTTATCATCAAAACTAAGATAATTGATCAGAACAAATCTTGTTCTAACACAATTTCCCTTTCAGGAAATATATAAAGAGTATGCATAATTCAGCGCTCAGAAGCTTTGTCTCAAAGGGTTCAGCATGCAACATCAGAACATGGTCTGGCAAGACATCAGAAGATGGTCGAAGCAGAATTAGAACATGGGTCTATGGAAGCATCAGAAGAACATGAGATCAGAAGCACTGAAGTTCTGATGGTATCACGCTCAGAAGCACTTCAAGGTCAGAAGATCAGAAGATGCTTTGCACCAAGCTGTTTGACTCTGATGATATTCAAACGTTGTATTCACAAACATCAGATCAGAAGGAAGTACAAGTGGCAAGCTACGCTGACTGACAAAAGGAACGTTAAAAGCTATTATAGGCTACGTCAGTAGACACAGCGTGAACAAGGCTCGAGGTAGTTGACAAAAGCGTATAACATTAAATGCGATGCTGTACGGAACACGCAAAGCATTAAATGCACTCAACGGTCATCTTCTCCAACGCCTATAAATATGAAGTTCTGATGAGAAGCAAGGTAAATGATTCTAACGATTCTGATCAAAAACAACGCCTATTAACTTGCTGAAACTCTGTTCTACTCAAAGCTCAGAATCTTCATCTTCATCAAAGCTCACTACATTGCTGTTGTAATATATTAGTGAGATTAAGCTTAAACGTTAAGAGAAATATCACAGTTTGTGATTATAGCTTTTAAGAAGCAATTGTAATACTCTTAGAATTGATTACATTAAGTTGTAAGGAACTAGAGTGATCGTGTGGATCAGAATACTCTAGGAAGTCTTAGAGGTTATCTAAGCAGGTTGTAACTAGAGTGATCGTGTGGATCAGAATACTCTAGAAAAGTCTTAGAGGGTATCTAAGCAGTTGTTCCTGGAGTGATCAGTGTGTGATCAGAAGACTCTGGAAGACTTAGTTGCTGACTAAGTGGAAAACCATTGTAATCCGTGCGATTAGTGGATTAAATCCTCAGTTGAGGTAAATCATCTCTGCGGGGGTGGACTGGAGTAGTTTAGTTAACAACGAACCAGGATAAAAATAACTGTGCAATTTATTTTTATCTGTCAAGTTTTTAAAGCTACACTTATTCAAACCCCCCCTTTCTAAGTGTTTTTCTATCCTTCACATGGTTCGATTCCTGCGGGAGGCAAAAACAATATTTCCTAGGCAGCCGATAAGCGGACCTAGGGGGATTATTGATTAAGATGGTGACATGCTTGGTAGGCCGGAAGCCCTGCGGGGTAAGCGGAAATCCAGGGTGTTACATTAAAAAAGCGCCTTTTTAATGTAACACCCCGATATCCGCTGCACGCATCAACCGTGTCGGCCAACCGAGCATGTTACCGGCTTAATCAATAATCCCCCTAGGTCCGCTTATCGGCTGCCCAGGAAATATTGTTTTTGCCTCCCGCAGGAATCGAACCATGTACCTAGGGGTTAAGTACATATTCATAGCAATTCCTGCTACCAATTGAGCTAGTAGCTCAAGTGGTAGCAGGAATTGCTATGAATATGTACTTAACCCCTAGGTACATGGTTCGATTCCTACGGGAGGCAAAAACAATATTTCCTGGGCAGCCGATAAGCGGACCTAGGGGGGATTATTGATTAAGCCGGTAACATGCTCGGTTGGCCGACACGGTTGATGCGTGCAGCGGATATCGGGGTGTTACAACTTTGCTTCTTGGTTCTTCAGCTTCTGATATATCAATATCTAATTCTGCAAAATTCTCAAACTGCTTTGGCTTTTCAAGACCAAGCTTATCATCAAATCTGATATTGATTGATTCTTCTACAACCAATGTTTCAGTGTTGTATACTTTGTAGCCTTTAGAGCGTTCAGAATATCCAAGAAGGAAACACTTTTGTGCCTTAGAATCAAACTTACCAAGATGATCTTTAGTATTCAGAATGAAACAAACACATCCAAAAGGATGAAAATATGAAATGTTGGGCTTTCTGTTCTTCCACAATTCATAAGAAGTCTTATTTAGAATAGGTCTTATAGAGATTCTATTCTGAATATAACATGCAGTATTTATTGCTTCTGCCCAGAAGTGCTTAGCCATATTGGTTTCATTGATCATGGTTCTGGCCATTTCTTGTAGAGTCCTATTCTTTCGCTCTACAACTCCATTTTGTTGTGGAGTTCTAGGGCAAGAAAAATCATGGGCAATACAATTTTCTTTGAATAACTCCTCAAAGAATTTGTTCTCAAATTCGCCACCATGATCACTTCTGACCTTTATGATTTTGCACTCCTTCTCAGATTAAATCTGAGTGCAGAATTCAAAGAACACTGAATGAGACTCATCCTTGTGTTTTAAGAACTTTACCCATGTCCAGCGGCTATAATCATCTACGATGACTAATCCATATTTCTTCCCTCTGATAGATGCTGTTTTGACTGGTCCAAACGGACCAATGTGCAGAAGTTCTAGCGGCCTAGAGGAAGAGACAACATTCTTAGATTTGAATGCAGGTTTGGAGAACTTGCCCTTCTGACATGCTTCGCAAACAGCATCTGATTTGTATTTCAGATTTAGGAGTCCTCTGACCAGATTTAGTTTGTTAATCTGAGAAATCTTTCTCAAACTAGCATGGCCTAATCTTCTGTGCCAGACCCATTGCTCTTCAGAAACAGACATAAGGCAAGTCACCTTCTGCTTCTCAAGATCAGAAAGATCAATCTTATAAATGTTGTTCTTTCTCTTGCCTGTAAATAGGATTGAGCCATCCTTCTGACTTACAGCCTTGCAAGACTTTCGATTGAAGATTATGTCATAACCATTGTCACTTAATTGACTTATGGACAATAAGTTATGCTAATCCTTCTACAAGAAGTACATTAGATATGGAAGGAGAGTTACCAGTACTTATGGTTCCAGAGCCAATGATCTTGCCCTTCTGATCTCCTCCAAACTTGACTTCTCCACCAGACTTAAGCACCAGGTCTTGGAACATAGACCTTCTTCCCGTCATGTGTCGCGAGCACCCAGAGTCCAGGTACCATGACATGTTGTGCTTTGTCTTCTTTGCTGCCAAGGATATCTGTAATACAAATTATCTTCTCCTTAGGTACCCACAACTTCTTGGGTCCTTTCTTGTTAGTTTTCCTCAAGTTCTGATTGAACTTGGGTTTAGCATAATAAACAACAGGAGGTATAGCATGATATTCCTTAGGTTTAGCAGCATGATATTTTCTAGGTTGTGTCACATGCTTTTTAGTGTGTGTAGCATGAAAGCTTTTAGCATGTGAAGTGAGCTTAATATCATGTGAGTGGCCATATTTGAACTGATCATACAATGGCTTGTATGTGATTTTCATATCATCTACAGGTTCAAATTTGTGCGGGGTATCACCCTCATTGCCAACGCCAATCCTTTTATTTCCAGAAACACCATATATCATAGAAGCAAGATGACTTCTGCCAATAGTTCTAGATAAGAACTTTCTAAAACTCGAGTCATATTCTTTCAGAATATGATTGAGACTAGGAATGGGTTTTTCTGAGTCAGAAGGAGATCCAATATCTTTGGATAATTTTAAAACTTTTTCCTTCAGTTCAGAATTTTCCACTTCCAGCTTCTTAGTTTCAGAATCAAATAGCTTTTTTAGCTTTTTGTATTTGATACTAAGATGAGCCTTGAGTTCCAGAAGTTCTGTTAAACTGGAAACTAACTCTTCTCTAGATAGTTCATAAAATACCTCTTCAGAATCTAATTCTGATGTAGATTCTGATCCATCATCAACTGTGGCCATCAGTGCAATGTTTGCCTGCTCGCCTTCAGAGTCTGATTCTGATTCTGAATCTGAATCATCCCACGTTGCCATAAGACCTTACTTCTTATGAAACTTCTTCTTGGGATTCTCCTTCTGAAGTTTTGGACACTCATTCTTGTAGTGACCAGGCTCATTGCATTCATAGCATGTGACCTTCTTCTTGTCAGATCTTCTGCTTCCAGAAGATTCTCCTTTTTCAAGCTTCTTAGAACTTCTTAAGTTCTTGAACTTCCTATGCTTGCTTTTCCAGAGTGGTTTACCCTTCTGGAGATCATGGACAGTTCATCTTCATCTTCTGATTCTGATTCTTCAGAACCTTCTTCTTCAGCCTGAAAAGCGTTAGTGCATTTTTTATAATTGGATTTTAATGCAATAGACTTACCTTTCTTCTGAGGTTCATTAGCATCCAGCTCTATTTCATGACTCCTCAGGGCACTGATCCATTCTTCAAGAGAGACTTCATTCAGATTCTAGGCAATTTTGAAAGCAGTCACCATAGGACCCCATCTTCTTGGCAAGCTTATGATGATCTTCTTGACATGATCAGCCTTGGTGTATCCCTTGTCAAGAACTCTTAATCCAGCAGTTAGCATTTGAAATCTTGAGAATATTTTCTCAATGTTTTCATCATCCTCCATCTTGAAGGCTTCATATTTCTGGATCCATGCAAGAGCTTTGGTCTCCTTGACTTGGGCATTTCCTTCAGGAGTCATTTTCAATGATTCATATATATCATAGGCAGTTTCCCTGTTAGATATCTTCTCATATTCAGCATGAGAGATAGCATTCAGCAAAACAGTCCTACACTTGTGATGATTTTTGAATAGCTTCTTTTGATCATCACTCATCTCTTGTCTTGAGAGCTTTACACCACTAGCTTTCACTGGATGTTTGTAACCATCCACCAGAAGATCCCATAAGTCACCATCTAAACCAAGAGAGTAACTTTCGAGTTTATCTTTCCAATATTCAAAGTTTTCACCATCGAATACTGGTGGTCTAGTGTAGCCATTGTTACCATTTCCATTGTATTGCTCAGCAGAGCCAGATGTAGATGTAGGTGTTGGAGTTTCACCAGCCATCTTGACTTAAGCGTTTTTCTCTTCCTGAATCTTTTCTAAACACGGTTAAGTGATTACACCTTAGAACCGGCGCTCTGATGCCAATTGAAGGATAGAAAAACACTTAGAAAGGAGGGGGGTTTGAATAAGTGTAGCTTTAAAAACTCTTAAGATAAAAACAATTTGCACAATGATTTTTATCCTGGTTCGTTGTTAACTAAACTACTCCAGTCCACCCCCTTGGAGTGATTTACCTCACCTGAGGATTTAATCCACTAAGCACACAAGATTACAATGGTTTTCCACTTAGATACCCTCTAAGTCTTCTAGAGTATTCTGATCACAACCTGGTCACTCTAGGAACACAATGCTTAGACACCCTCTAAGACTTACTAGAGAATCCGATCACAACTTGATCTCCTCTAGTCCTTTACAAATGAATGTAAACAAATTCTTACAAGAGTTATACAATGCTTCTTAAAAAGCTATAATCACAGTTGTGATATTTCTCTTAATGTTTAAGCTTAATCTCACTAAGATATTACATCAGTAATGAAGTGAGGTTGAAGATGAAGTTTGAGAGCTTTTGAATTGGACAGTGTTTCTGTATGTTTGCGCAAAGTGTTCTATTCAGCTTCTCATTAGAACTTCTATTTATAGGCGTTTGAGAAGATGACCGTTGGGAGCATTTAATGCGTTGCGTGATCCGTACAGCATTGCATTTAATGTTTCACTCTTTTGTCAACTACCTCGAGCCTTGCTTTTCCTGCTTTAACTGACGTTGCCTTTAATAGCTTCTAACGTTCCTTTTGTCAGTCAGCGTAGCCTGCCATCTTGTACTTGCTTCTGATCTGATGTTTGTAGATACAACGTTTGAATATATCAGAGTCAAACAGCTTGGTGCAGAGCATCTTCTTGTCTTCTGACCTTGAAGTGCTTCTAGCGTGATACCATGAGAACTTCAGTGCTTCTGCTTCTGATCTCAAGTTCTTCTGATGCTTCAATAGACCATGTTCTGGTTCTGCTTGACCATCTTCTGATGTCTTGCGAGAGCATGTTCTGATGTTGCATACTTGAACCTTCTGAGTCAGTGCTTCTTGCGCTGATTTTGTGCATACTCTTTATATATTTCCTGAAATGGAAATTGCATAGGATTAGAGTACCACATTGTCTCAAGCAAAATTCATATACATTGTTATCATCAAAACTAAGAACATTGATCAGAACAAATCTTGTTCTAACAAAAGAGACACAGTATTCAGTTTTCATCTTTAACTGATCTATGGTTAAGAAAACATTCCACATATCTGGTTCCTTTGATTAGAAGAGAATACCAGATATAAGCTCATCTTGAATTCTCATACAGGTCTTAAAAAAAACTGAATGAATCCTTTTACTTCCACTGAGCTTTACTCCCACATTCCCATATATATGCCCGAAATAAACTGACAATTGGGATGGAAGGTTCAGTTGATTGTATTCTGACCAATCAACACACAAGGCAGATGTCTCCTCTTCCAGATCAGGAGTAGGTTCCAAACGAATGTACTCACACTACATTAGTTTAGGACCAGAACATTTGTTCTTCAACTTGTAGCTGCATACCAGTTCTTAATGTCCCATCATCAGATATGACATCTGTTCCTCCTTCTAGGAACACCTCAACCTTGAAGATTTCAAGGTACACAGTTGCAGATAATTATGAATATCATTGATCAGTTGACATTCATCAGCTCTAATAAACCATGTCAGTATGAGTGGACTTGAGAGGATACTCAAGTATCTTTGACACTTTAATTATAGCTGTCAATACCTGCCATACATTTTGTTGAACCTTCATAACCCTAGGGTTTTTCAGAGACTATGCAGCGGAAAATAGTCATATATCAACAGAATTCACACAATGCTTACTCCACTAACCAGTGGTAAGCATGACAGCCAAGGATTGAAGCTGAACAATCCAACACAACAAGACCTAACCAATGTTCTGACCAAAAAGAAACAGATAAGCACAAAGATTACCTTATCATTAACTTCACTCCCGCATGAAGTTTTTGATATTCTTCTTCTGTACTTTGCTATATGCTGAATAGATCAATACAAATTCTTCACTCCTGCATGAAACCTTTGGATATCCTTGAATCCAGCAACACCATCTTCTCTTGCCAAGAGAGTACACATGTTTTGATCAGATTGGTTTAGTCTACCACACATAGGTCCATCCTCCACTTCTAGGGACCAAACAATATGAACAGAACTGTTCAAACAATCTTTTACCTTCAGCAACCAGAAAGTATCCCTTATGGATCTCATCCAGAAATAGACAGGATGCCTGCTCTGATACCAATTGAAAGTTCTGGTAAGACAGACTCTGAATGTCATACGCAATGTCACGACACCTTTTCTGTCATCAGCTTAGCTGAGGCAATACATACAGATCCCCCTAATTTTGATCACTTCTTGCATTCAGAAGTCCATGAGTGCCGGGATCATATTAGTTCAGTTAACACAAATAACTCTGCTTTGCAGAGGTTCTATGACAGCACAGTCATTAAACCAAACACTGATGTCATGCACGATGTTATGACATCCAAACTGAACAAACAAATAAATAATGCAGAAACATTAACAACACACAGAATTTTTCACCCAGTTCGGTTCTAACTAACCTACTCTGGGGGCAACCAAGCCAGGAAGGAAATCCACTATCAGTAGTCTTAATTTGAAGCTAAACTCCCCCGTTTATAACTTCGCACATAAACCCTACCCAATGCAATCTCTACCTAGGTTCTCCCTAGATATGGAATATCTCCATTCCACTCCCAATCATAGCAATGATGTCTAGCAGTCAACAACTCAGCCACTGCATCGACAGCCTAATTCCCAACACTCTAAACACAAATAAACACAATATTAACTTGAAGTTGCTTACCAGCTTCCTCCAAGAACAAACATTCACTCATTGCTTCACAACTTCTGAGTGATTACACTAAACCTCTCACCTACAGGCTTTGAGGCACAAATCAGTGACCATCCCACACACCGGGTGGTTCACCCACATGGCTAACCCTAGAGACTACATTTTCCTAGCTCTGGTTATTAGCTCTACAGAATTAGGTTACAAAGAATTCTATTTATAACCTGATCCCAGTTGGACTTGGGCTTACAAATCGCAGCACTTTGCTGTTACAAATATGCAGAAAATATTCTGCTACAAATAAGGTCTTTAATCATAAGTTTCCTAATTTATCTCCTAAATTAAAAACCGTTGAATCTTCAATCTTCAGATTTGATTCTTCAATATTCTGACTTGATTCTTTGACCTTTAAATATGCGCCACATAGGATTACATAATATTCACATAGAATATTCTGTATCTGTTTAAAATCAAACTGAATCTTTCTTCCTCAGTTCTGCAGGCGCGATGTCATGGTTGAAGTCATGACATTCCATATAACATCTTGCTTTAGTACCTGTTTTGTTCTTTTCATATTTGCAAGACTTATACAATATTACATTCAGCTGCTATTATGTCTTAGCCAAGCATGGATGCCAATAAGACAATTC
The DNA here is from genome assembly GCF_029867415.1 of Vicia villosa. Taxonomy (NCBI): domain Eukaryota; kingdom Viridiplantae; phylum Streptophyta; class Magnoliopsida; order Fabales; family Fabaceae; genus Vicia; species Vicia villosa. The sequence continues at coordinate 556,994 of NW_026705243.1, read as the reverse complement.
TAGATAGCAGAACATCAACATCAAGTAATTATGGTGCAAAGATCCTTTCGAGGAAAATCTCTTCGTAAGTCAGACAACTCGGAGCACAATCGTTTTGGTTTGTATGGAAGGAACAGTTGTTCACCTGTAAGGTGCAGTTGGTCATCACATAGTGGAGAAGTATCATAATTCTTTTCCCCTGCAAGATGTTTGAAGTTACTCTCCCCCAAGCATAGGACTTTATCTCTCCTGAGAGTTGGTTCCATTCCTCAAGCATAGGAGTTTATTTCTCCTAGAAAAGTCTCTCCCCGAGCATAGGAGTCTATTTCTCCTGGAAAAGTCTCCCCCCAAGCATAGGAGTTTATTTCTCCTAAGAGTTGGTTCCATTCCTCAGGCATAGGAGTTTAGTTCTCCTAGGAGCTGTTCTACCTCTCTAACCTAGCTTTCTTATATGGATGTCTAATCCCTAACATGGTGAATCGAGGGAATCTCCTCAAGCTGAAAATCTTCCAAGAAGAAGTTGTTCTTCACCTCGCGAGTCAACAAGGAAGTATATCTTTCAAGTTAAAGTCCAATATCTATTAGCATCTCTACAGAGTTCTTAATACTAAGCGGATTCTCCCTGCTATTTACCTCACTCAAGATTGGAGACGATGTTTGTTTGACAAATCAACTTATCTAAAGGGCCCTCGTTATCTCTGCATATAGTAATCAATACATTCACATTGCATCTACAAAAATGCGTAGCATTTCCATTGATATGAAGCATTACGCCATTGAAAAATTCAAACATGCATCAATGCATAAGCCAGGTTTGGTGTGCTTCGAAAGCACGAGGTAATATATCCCCATAAGAAGTCTCACCTTCTCTCCCCCATGTGGATTGGATACAATGTCATTCTTCGTCAGAATCTTTGTCTCCATGGTTATTTTCCCATATGCCGCGTGCAGTTAGAGTGAGAATGAGGATGGGCATTCAACCAATCTCATTTTTCTATCGTTTTAACAACCATACTTGGTGTGTGGCAATTTGAATGATTGCCACTCTTGTAGAATTACACCCCGCCTTTTGGCCTGAAGGATCCATGTAGCTCCTATACTTTGCAAGCAACAATATTTATGTGATTTTTCAATGTTTACTAACGTCTTTTACTCTAGTCTATTCGTCACTAGTCTTCATGGTTTTTTTCCCCGTTTGCCGAGTGCAATTAGAGTGAGGATAACACCTCATATCTCGGTCATTTGGATAACCATACTTGGTGTGTAGCAATTCGAATGATTGCCACTCTTAAGGAGTTACACCCCGCCTTTTGGGCCTGAGGGATCCATGTAATTCTTATGCTTCACAAGCATCATCAAGCCCAATGTTTATTGGCATCGCTTCCAAGCCCAGTGTTTACTGGCATCCCCTAATTGAGTCTAGTTGTTACTAGTCTTCTTTCAGACAAGCCCAATATTTATTGACATCGCTTTCAAGCCCAGTGTTTACTGGCATCCCCTAATGGAGTCTAGTCGTTACTGGGCTTCTCTCAGTCAAGCCCAATGTTTATTGGCATCACCTTGAAAACCAATGTTTAATAACATCCCCAGTAGAGTCTAGTCGTCACTAGTCCTCTCCTTTAAAGCCCAATGGTTATCGGCATCTCTATAAAATCTAATGATTGTTGGCATCTTTTTTCTAGTCCCGTGATTATGGGCATCCTTAGTTCAAGTCCCATGGTTATGGGCATCTCTTGGTAAATTCCAGTGATTATTGGCATACCCTATCAAGATCCAAAAGTCATCCTTTGGCTGTGTCTCTTTTTGAAGTCTAACGGAGGTTAGCAAATTAGGATTAGATTCCCCTACGTCTGGTTTCGTCCTTGTTGAGTCACCCTACGGCTGTGCCTCGTTTGAAGTCTAACTAAGGTTAGCAATTTGGTAAGATTTCCCTACGGCTAGTTTCTTCCCTTTAGAGTCGACTTGCGGCTACGTCTCTTTTTCAAGTCTAACTAAGGTTAGAAATTAGGATTAGATTCCTCTATACCTGGTTTCGTCCTTGTTGAGTCACCCTACAGCTGTGTCTCGTTTGAAGTCTAACTAATGTTAGCAATTTGGTAAGATTCCCCTACGGCTGGTTTCTTCCCTTTAGAGTCTTCCTACGGATACGTATCTTTTTCAAGTCTTACTAAGGTTAGCAATTAGGATTAGATTCCCCTACGGCTGGTTTCGTCCTTGTTGAGTCACCCTACGACGGTGTCTCATTTGAAGTCTAACTAAGGTTAGCAATTTGGTATGATTCCCCTACGGCTGGTTTCTTCCTTTTAGAGTCGTCCTACGGTTACGTCTCTTTTTCAAGTCTAACTAAGGTTAGCAATTACGATTAGATTCCCCTACGGCTGGTTTCATCCCTTTGGAGTCGTCCTACGGCTATGTCTCTTTTTCAAGTCTAACTACGGTTAGCAATTTGGTAGATTCCCCTACGGCCGGTTTCTTCCCTTTGGAGTCTTCCTACGACTACGTCTCTGAAGGATAGAAAAACACTTAGAAAGGGGGGGGGGGGGGGTTGAATAAGTGTAGTCTAAAAACTTGAACGATAAAAACAATATGCACAGTTATTTTTATCCTGGTTCGTTGTTAACTAAACTACTCCAGTCCACCCCCACGGAGTGATTTACCTCACCTGAGGATTTAATCCACTAATCGCAACAGATTACAATGGTTTTCCACTTAGTCCGCGACTAAGTCTTCTAGAGTATCCTGATCACAACCTGATCACTCTAGGAACAAATGCCTAGACACAAGCTAAGACTTTCTTAGAGTATCCTGACCACCACGTGATCACTCTAATTACAACTGCTTAGACACAAGCTAAGACTTCCTAGAGTATCCTGATCAACACTTGATCACTTTAGTTACTTACAAATTAATGTAATCAATTCTAAGAGTATTACAAATGCTTATGAAAAGCTATAATCACAACAGTGATATTTCTCTTAACGTTTAAGCTTAATCTCACTAATATATTACAGCAGCAATGTAGTGAGCTTTGATGAAGATGAAGTTTCTGAGCTTTTTAATTGAACAGCGTTTCAGCAAGTTAATATTCACAGAATTTGGTTCAGAGTTGTTCAGAACTTCATATTTATAGGCGTTTGAGAAGATGACCGTTGAGCGCATTTAATGCTTTGCGTGTTCCGTACAGCATTGCATTTAATGTTTCACGCTTTTGTCAACTACCTCGAGCCTTGTTCATGCTGTGTCTACTGACGTTGCCTTTAATAGCTTCCAACGTTCCTTTTGTCAGTCAGCGTAGCCTGCCACTTGTACTTTCTTCTGATCTGATGTTTGTGAATATAATATTTGAATATCTTCAGAGTCAAACAGCATGGTGCATAGCATCTTCCTGTCTTCTGACCTTGAAGTGCTTCTGAGCGTGATACCATGAGAACTTCAGTGCTTCTGCTTCTGATCTCAAGTTCTTCTGATGCTTTCATAGACCCATGTTCTGATTCTGCCTTGACCATCTTCTGATGTCTTACCAGACCATGTTCTGATGTTGCATGCTGAACCTTCTGAGACAAAGCTTCTGAGCGCTGATTTGTGCATACTCTTTATATATTTCCTGAAAGGGAAATTGCAATGTATTAGAGTACCACATTATCTCACACAAAATTCATATCCTTGTTATCATCAAAACTAAGAATATTGATCAGAACAAATCTTGTTCTAACAGTCTCTTTCTCAAGTCTAGCTATCGTTAGCAATCTGGTGGATTCCCATACGGCTGGTTTCTTCCTTTTAGCGTTGTCATACGACTACATCTCTTTGTTTAAGTCTAGTTAAGGTTAGCAATTTGTGTCATATCCACCTTCAGTTGGTATCTCTCGGTAACATTCAACACTCATTGTCGTACCACATAATGCAAATATTGATGGTACTTTTTGGTATTCAATTCAGTTACTCCTCACATGTCCAAAACTGTTGTCGTTCGTACATTCAGGTCCAAGGAGATTGAATAGGGGCAGCTGTTGCACCCCAAAATTTTCCTACATATTTATTCTTAACTGGGTTTCACCTCACATTCATATACATACTTCATCTAGGTCATTCATCCAAGACATGCATTCATATCAAGGTTACTGCTCAAAAGATGACAAAAAGGGGTTTTCTATTGAGAAGAATTCTTGGTTAAGAAGGAGAGGATTTAAGGTCTAAGTACACGGCATCATCTCCATGCAATTTCTCTTGAGATCAGGGTTCCATTACCTTCAATTCAAGGTTTTGATTGGGAGATACAAGTTTCAATTCATCTGGTCTTCCCAAATTAGGGTTTTTTAACAAAGTCAACTCAGTTGACTTTTTGGTCAACAATTTCATCAGAGGTTGATTTTATGGCATGAGGTGTCACGGGGTCAATATGGAACTATTCATCAATTGCAGTGGTTGGAAGATGATTGAGATTGAATTGGAAGTTGATTAATCAAGGAGATCCATATGAAACTGAAAAAGTCAAATAGTTGACTTTTTTTTGGTCAAAGTCAAGGTCAACTCTCAAATGTTGACTTTAGGGTGAAAATCGGTCAAAGAAAATCATGAGAATGAATAAAATCAAGAGAAAATCAAAATATTCAAATTTTCCATTTTCGGATGGTGGTTAAGTTGGAGATTCTAAAAATGGAAAGTGGAAAAGACTCAGGCATTTTTGAAGTTTTTGGGTTAAACATGGTTGATCAGCTGACTTTGAGTCCATTTTACACAAGCTTCGAGGCTTCCATTCAAGACAAGCTCAACACCAAATTTGTTCACTTCTTGGCCCTCTACAATTTTGTAGTTGGAAGTTTTCTAATTTGAAGCATGGTTTAAAAGATATAAAAGAGAGAAGTTGGAAGAATCACATTTTTTCAAGTCATGTTGCTGGGCACTTTTTTGGGCATAACGCATGCAATTTGTCAAATAGGTGGTGGGCTATTTTTGGTAGCCTATATAAAGAACTACAAGTGCATTTTGAATCCAACCTAAGCATGGAAGTATTCTTTCCATGTCCTCTATCCAACAAGACAAAAATCATGAAATTTGGTTGTGTGTCGAGCCAGATACAAGTCACCAAAGTCAGGGCCTTGCAAGGTTACATGTTCAATGGGCATGAGCCAGAACTTCTGGGCACGCGTGAGCATTTCCTCAAGCACGTGGCGTGCCATTTTAAAAGCTGATTTTTATAAAGTTACAAATATCCATCTGGCTCAAGCTCAACATCAAAATACTCTACTCCATATCCTCTATCTAGGGCCCAAGGAATCACGAGATTTGGTGGATCTTAGAGAAAGATAAAAGGCTCTAAAGTTGTGCCCATAAGAAGTGTGTCGTGAAAAAGGCGCCAGGAAAAAAAACTGAAGCTGCACGCGCGCCGGCTGCAGCATTGTTTTCCTTCGCTTCAGTGCATTTTTAAGTGAGTGTACAATCTCTTTTTCAAAAGGTTTTCAACATAACATGTGCTCATGTTCACATCCTCTACACAATGAGCTGGAATCTAGATTGATTGACAAGCCATGGCCAGAGATATTTGAGTTTAAAGTAAGCATCATGAGTGTCCATTTGACAAGGGAGGAGAGGTGAAGATTTTGTTGCATGCATATCAGTGTTGTGTTGCATTATCACCTACCGTAAATTACCATGCAAACTAAGTATGCATAAAGTCAGTAAGAGAATATTCTTCAAAGAGAAACAATTGTTCATTAAGCTTGTGAGGAAAGATTCACTACTTCTCTTCCACACCATACACTCCATGCAACCTCAAGTATATAAGTCATAATCCTTCACCAAATCAGGGGTTCACGATTCATTTTCTCTCTTTTCCTCAATTTCCATAAGCTTCTTCTCTCTTGATTCTCCACTAAGAGTTTGTTACAAATTGTAACGAACCGTAACAACCTTCCTCTTCATCAAGCTTCATCACTCTCCATCGCCATCATCAAGCACAACCTCCATGCAACCTTCAACCATCCTCACTCTTATCCAATAACCATCATCGTTACCGCCTACGTTACTTAATCATCAATATCATCACATTCAAGTCTGAATCGCCATCATCATCGCTATAGCGTCATCATCTCCTTGGATCATCACTGCAATAGAGTTTTGAGGAAGTATATCACATTCTCCTTAGTTAAGAACTAAGTTTATTTCTCACTGGAGTGGAGCGACAATCATCACCTTCAAGATCTAGATCCAAACGCGAAGAGTAGAAGTTTTTTGAAGACCTTCGATTCGAGATCATAACAGGTAAGTTTTCTTGAATCTTTCTCAGCATCTTAGACACATGATAAGCATGCTGTGAGCTCCTAGCATCATCATTTGAGATGAATATGTGAGGCATGAACGCTTGATTTTGCTGGTTTAATATAAGTTTCGATCTGTTGATATAAATGCGTATGAACTAGGTTGGATATTGTTGCGTGTTTATAAGTATCATATTGAGTAGAGTAGGTGTTTTCTTATGGACATCGATGATAATCAAGCAAATTCCTTGGCTTTGGTAAAACATATTTCAAGTGATGTGCCTAAAGACATCTGTGAAGGAAGAATACCAACGTGGAACATTAATTCAGATCAGGTGACTCCCAAGGTTCTCACTGTTTCATCTGTACTTGCAAGCATTGCAAATGACAAGTCTACTAAGATGCTTGAAATGCTTAATAAACTTGATAAGGAAAATGCAGAAAATAGAAAAATACTGGACAAACAGGATGCAACCAACAGGAAATTTGAATCATGGATGATGAGACAAGAGGAGTCTACAAATGAAATTAAAAATCTTCTTCTATCTATCGTTCCCAAACAACCTTAGTTTATGTTTCTATTTGAACGTCTGCTATAGTTCTAGATATGTGTAAATACTTTGCTTAATATGAACGACTCTGTGTGCTTTGTTTCATATTCCTTACCTGCAATCTCTTACAGCATCAACAACTCTTTAAGTAATCACATAAGTGAAAATTATTAGAAATTTTGAAGTTAGTTTCCTTAGTAAAATTGACGTGCCATTCCTATCTAACCTAAACGTATGCAGTAGAAACAAATAGTTAATTCAATTAAGCGGGAGATCATACATCTCAGGGGGGGATTGTTAGAATTCTAAGGAACTTTTAAAAAAAATCAGAAATTAACAGAATTATCAAGTTCAGAGGGAGAAAATCAGTGCACCTAACCCTCTTAAACGCTTTTTGATTATGACAAAAGAGGGAGAAAAGAAAAAGATTAGATTTTAGATTTTGATGAATAAATCAGTTGCTTCATTGAACATGAAAAATGAGATGAAGTTTACTTGCTTAATTATTATCCTCTCATAAAATTGTTCCATCAAAATACATGGTTTTTGTCATCATCAAAAAGGGGGAGATTGTTAGAACAAGATTGAGAATCTATGTTCAGAATCTAGCTTTGATGATAACAAGCATATATTTTGTGAGTAACAATTTTATTACTAATGGTTTCATTTAGTGTGCAGATATTATGTTATAAATCTTATACAGGATTCATCAGAAAAAGAGTACAACAACAACATTCAAAAGATTGACAAAGCTAAACATCATTCGTCAGATGTTCTGACTAAGAATACGTCAAACCAGCCAAGATCAGCAAATTAGAAGTAAAGAAACAACAATGAGGAACGAGACCATTCAGAAGAATATGCAACAACAATAGTATTACAAGAAGCTTTGCAAAAATCAGAAGATCACGCACGCACAAAGATCAGAAGATCTGAAGTTACAAGTTCTGATGCTACAACGACGTGACATGCAAGATACAAACATCAACATAAGTCACATACAAGCTAGTGAAGAATCTACTTCTCAGCATGGAAAATCAAATAAAATACAAAGGATCAGAATCAAGAAGAAAACCATTACAAACATCATCATTAGCCAAACGGCTACAACAATTAAAAGGAACAACTCCCAAGGTTGATTGAAGAAGCAACCTACATGCAGTCCATTGAAGAAAACAAAAGCATATTGGAAACACGTCTACATTTATTACGCGTTCCAAAGATCAAGACAACAATCACACTTTCAAGCTATAAATAGAAGTAAGATCTCTCATGAAGCGTGTGGGTTTTTGGAGATAAGGTGTAGTAATGAAAAACTATCAGAATTAGAAGAAGCCTTACATAAAGGAGGATTAAAATACTGTCTAACAAAAGACTCCCATTCATATTACTAAGAAGATCAGAGGAAGAAGAATCAAAGAAGCAACTCTCAATAATAATTGTTGTTCTTAATCTGCTTACTAAGAAGATCAAAGGAAGAAGAATTAAAGAAGCAACTCTCAATAAGAACTGTTGTTCTTAATATGCTTACTAAGAAGATCAAAGGAAGAAGAATTAAAGAAGCAACTCTCAATAAGAACTGCTGTTCTTAATCTGCTTGCTAAGAAGATCAAAGAAAGAATAATCAAAGAAGCAACTCTCAATAAGAACTGTTGTTCTTAATCTGCTTAAAGAATTAAGTTGAAGATCAATGCAAGAAGCAATCCTGACTAAAATATTGATATTCTAATCTGCTTAACAGAAGAAGTAAAGAAAAAGATCAACTTGAAGAACCATTAAATACTGAAGGGCAATGATCTTACTCTACTTACCGCAAAGAAGTAAAGTTCCAGTCAGAAGATGCAGACAAGAAGAGTTCAATGTTTAAGACAAGTTACTTGTCATATAGCCTGTAGTAAGAATATCTGCTTATTAAGAAGCATTATGTGAAAACCAAGTTAAAAATTGGTAATGATGGCTTGAGCGACCTAGTGAAGGTCTGATGCTTGAGAAGACAATGGCTGAGGTCATTGTGGAAATCTCTTGGAGACCAAGTGAAGGTCAGGAGTCCAGGAGTCAATGGATGTTATATCTCGTAGAGATCACTGAACAGTCCATTGTAGTTAGTCACAACAGGTAGTTGTGCAGGGAGTTAGTCACAATGCGTTGTTGTGCAGGGTTCTTGAGTCAATGAACATTATATCTCGTGGAGATCATTGAATGGTTCATTGTCCAGATGGTTAGTCACAGCAGTTGGCTGTACAGGTTGTTAGTCACGACGGAGGATCGTGCAGTTGTAATCAAGATTGGTTATAGTGGATTAAGACCTCTGTTGAGAGGGAAATCACCTGAAAAAGGTGGACTGGAGGTAGCCTTATTCAGAAGGTGAACCAGGATAAAAATGAATGTGTCTTTTACTTTCTGCACTATTCGTTTTAACTTAGAACAATCAAGCAAAATCTCCTCAGAAGTGTACTGAGCAAGTCAGAAGTTTTGATGACACCCAAAAGTTAAAATGAACATCTTATTGGTTATGTAGTTCTACATCCTCATGCTTCCGCAACATCAAAAGCACAATCCAATAGATGATAAAAAAGAAAGAAAGAAAAGACATTAATAAAGAAAGGGAATTTTAATTGATAAAGAACACAATTCAATCCTCCCCTTTCTTGTGTTTTTCTCCACCTTCAGTAAATAATTCCTTCTTTTCCCCGTGTTTCTTTTGCATGCATTCATATTTAGACTTTAGACTTAGTTTACACCCTTTAGATAGAAACAAACATAGGTGGATACCGTCGAGTACGATGGACGTGATGGGTGCTAGCACCTTCCCCTTGCGTAACCGACTCCCGTACCCAGTTTCTCTGGTCGTAAGACCTTGTTCTTATTCTTTGCTAGGTTTTCTAATATTTCTTTCCCTCGATGGAATAAATATATTAGTGGCGACTCTATTATTTTTCGCGGTAGCGACAACGACTAGCAATCATGTAGCAGTACCAACAACAAACACTCCATCTTCTTAAATGGTACCAGTAGAGGTTATACCCTGTTAAGCAGCATCTTTAGCTTCTTCATTAGTAGATGCAGCTCTTGGAGTAATTGCTACAATTCTTCAAGTATGCAGACCCCAGGTTGTCCCATGCGATGAGCATTAGGAAGACAATCAACAAGCTCTCTTGCAGTATTATTCTTTGTTAAAGTATCATCTCCCAGTGTTCCCAGCCTGACCTTCTCAGTACTATTGCTGAGTTGATGTCCTTCATTCACGTGCTTGATTACCCTAGATTGACTAGGATTATTGGAAATATTATCAGCACTTGAGTTGTCAAATGACAATGTCACAAAATTCAATGGGACATTCTTACTAGACCCCATCTGTTGAATACAAGCACCTTCATTCATGGAGTCACAATCTTGTTCTTCAGTGAACCAGGAGGTGTGACTTCTATCAACAACACTACTAGTATGATTTTCACCATGAAATTCTTCCAGAGTTTACCCTAAATATAGTACTTTGTTTGAACTTAGTACTGTCTTCAGACCGCCTTTGACTTGATTCAGGTGATACATCTGCTTTTCTTCTGAATTTTTAACACAGCCACATTTTGTTGAGAACATATTTAATCTGTTTACAGAGAGATATGGATACCTTTTAGACATGTTGTGGTATAGATTCTGATAGACACTTCTTACTTCCTCAACTTTAGAGCACTTTAGAAAAATAAAGACAGAAATTTCTCGATGGCTGTTGTTTTCTAGACATACTCTCCATACAACATCTTCTATCTGCTTTGGCCAAAAGGAGTTGAGTCTTCTATCTGTTTATCTTGCTCTTCTGGAGAGTGAGCTACTCCTTTCAGAAAACTCATATCACATCCCATCTGTACTTGTCTCATAAGATGTTGGATCATTCCTTCCGACATCTTTTCAATCCCCTTTCTACCTAGATAGACCTGAACAATTTCAGGATCTCCGGGCCCTTCTTCAAGGTAAAGAGTTTTATTTGATTTACTCTCTCCATCTCCAAGGCTAATTTGAAGTATATTTAGCATTATACACCAAGCCTTCATATAACTGTTGAACTCATACATCCCCATCCTTAGATGAGGCGTGTGTTCTGGACCAGAAAACTTACTGAAATAACTTAGTTGCTCAGTATGAACCTCTTCACTCTGATATTCACCTAGACACTCACTTTGGTAGTATATGTGTTGTACCCTTATTTTTAACCACTGAGATCCCACCATATCTTAAATATTAGGATCATCATTATCATCATAATCATCATGAATTTATCATTTGCAAACAAAAATACAAAAAAATTGTTGTTTGTTGCTTGTGCCCCAAGACAAGAGACTGATAAAGAAGAGGCTAAGCAAATTAGGGTTTTGAGGCCCACAAGGGATTTCAAATTTTATCTATGATTCAAAGGATTCTCTAATCAATATCAAGGTCCAAGGATGGGTCAATACAAGATCAATCAACTCCAAGTTCACCAGAGGCTCCAATTAGGGTTTTTGACCTAATTCCACAAGAGGGTTGACTTTTAATCAGGACATGGTTCCAAGACTCAAACTATGATTCAAAGGCATCCAAATCAACATTATAGTCAATTCATATCATTCATTTGAAGAGGAGAGCTTGATTCATTTGAAAATCACAAAACTGCAGATCATTTGGAAAAAGTCAACTATGCAAGTCAACCTATGACTTTTGAGAAAAATGGTCAACTATGGACTTTTAAGGATCCAAATCATCATCATATGGATATTGAAGAAATTTGATCGAAGAAAATTCAAAGAATTCATCAAGAATAAAAAAGTCAACAAAAAGTCAAAATTAGTGTTTTAAGTGAATTTTGACCTAATTTTGGGAACTTCAAATTTTGCCTACAAACTCAAAACTCTCCAAAAATGAAAGTTGTAGAACTTGACAAAAAAACAACCTATCACAATGAAACATTTGGCTAAAAGTGATTATTTGAGAGATTTTGGATTAAGAAGGTTTATGTTCAAAAAACTTAGAAAAATTCTAAGTGTTTTCACCTAGTTTTTTATTAACTTTATGACATTTTTTTCTCCATGATCCAAAAAGAGTTTGAGGAAACTTTCAACAAGTGAATTGAAGTATGTAGTAAGGGCTTTCCCAAGAGACCACTAGCATGAAAATCCATGGCTTGATCAATGAGATATGATTTTGTGAAGAAGGCACCATGAACACTTGAATTCAAGAATGAAGATGAAGAAGCTATGAACCAAAACCATTTCAAATGCAAAGATTCCTTTCTTGCAGCCCATATAACTTGTTCAAAGAACCATAATCATAAGATTACACTTTCTTTTGAGCTATAATCCAAGTGTTTAAGACATTATCCAAGCGATCATTCCATTAATGGCATAAAGATCACACTTCCATTTTGATAAAGAGGCTTTATGCACAAAGTCCACTCTCCTTGAGCCTCTCCCGTGTCTCCTCTGCACCAAAAGCAAATTAAACATCACAAGAAAGCGTCTACAACTTAGAATAAAGTCATGGAAGCATGCTTGAGTTTGCACCTTCCATGGGAAAACCAAAAATCTCATTTCTTCACAAATAAACAAGGTGGTACAAGAGTCACATGTGAGCTTCAAAACGTCTGAATTTTTTCCCTCCACAAACCCTAATACTTGGCTATAAATAGAGGGCCTCACTCCCTTGATCAAATACACCAGAATTCTCCAAGTCACTGTCTCACTTGAAATTCTCATTTTCCAATCTTTGCATTTTCATAGTTATTTTGAGTTCCACAAGTTCTGGGTGTCAACCAAAGGTTTAGACAACTTCTAGACATCATTTAGACGCTGTCCATACCTTACTCAAACTCTCAAAGGTTCCCTAACCAAAAATCCCATTTTTACTTCCATTAAACTTCTGTCAAGGTCCAAACTTGCCAAAATCAAAACCAAACACTTCCATACCAAATTAACCTTCCAAATAGCTTCTATATCACATATTGAAACTATTCATAACTTCTAAACACTTACCAAAAGCCTTGAACCAGAAATCACCATTCAAAAAAGCCTTTGAATTTTGAAATTGGCTCGTGCGTTCTTGGAATTTTTGTGTTGGATACCTTCTTAACATCATTTAGAAGCTATCCAAACACCTGTTTTGGATCTGTAACACTTGGAACTACAAGTTTTAGGCATAACTTTTTGTGTTTGTAGGTGGTATCGGGTTTGAAGAAGGAGTAGTGATCAATCCAGTTTAGCTGCCTAGAAAGCTTCCTTAGACATCACTAAAGGATTCCAGATTGAATTGGCAGCTCAGAAACACCTCCAATCAAGGGTTTGATCCTCACTTTCAGAGGTACTGAACTTAAACTCGAGCTTGCTTATTTGATCATCATTTTGATTGCTTCTTGATACCATTCTATTTGGAATAATGTGAGGACTAAAAGCCCTAAACTTTTAGTGCCTGATTGTTTGATTTGAGTATTTAATTTGAAAATCCATTTTTAGGGTTCTTAAGCAAAGCTCAGAAATTCGTGTGTTATAGTTTGAATTAATGTGTGTTAATTACATGTTTGAATTCGTTGTGTTATGCTGATTATTTTGGTATTTTACTTTGTTAAAATTGATGAAGATTTGAGAAATTCAAAAACCAAGCCATGGTTGTGTTCTTGTTCTTCTTCACGAAGAAGATGAAGTAGCTGGGAAATTTAAATTCCATTTAGCGCACATTTTTAAAATATATTGAATGGTATATGTTTGCTTATGACTACACCATATCTAGCACACTTGGAAACCACTCTTGTACCTAGCGCTTGCAACCTCTATGTCTGGGGTTCGAATCCCCCTCGCCCCAGACTTTTGATTTGTTTTACATTTTTCTCATTTTGCAACCAAACTTCACATATTTTGAACTGTTTGCCTCTCTTTGTCACCAAGCGCGCGCAGCCCAGTTGGTGTTGTTTAGTGCATTGAGTGAGAATGCGTAGGTTAAAGCCTTGGCTCCCACAAATCCTTCTTTTTTAATCATTTGTTTTGTTAAGTTTTTTATCAAACTTCAAAAATTCATAAAAAATAGTAAAATTAATCTTTTTAATCCCTTTTTTTGTGTGATTTATTTACTTTGTGTATTTTTATGCCAAATTAAAAAATCCCAAAAATATTTAATATTTCCCCATTTAAAAATTAATCAAAAACAAGTCTTTTATATATTAAAAAATCAACAAAAAATCATTTTATTTTGAATATTTCTTCAAAGTAGCTTTGTATATTTTTGTGAATATTTGTTTAGGGTTAGAATAGGATGTCTTTGACTTCTTCATGTACCCTTAGACCATTTCTCTTAAAAAAATAGGTATTTAACAATTCAAATCAATTAGGTTTAGGTGTTTATGATTAAACCCTAATTTGAAACCTTAATTCAAAAAACCTAGGTTTAAAACCCTAATCCAAAAACATGTTGATCTTTATTTATCCATGATTAATTAAGTTTGTTATCTTGTACATACTTGTTGATTTAATCCATGTTTTTACTTAATTGTTATTTTAACCATTGTCTTGTTAACTTCTCTTATGTGTTGTTTATCTAACCCCATGTTATTCATCATATCAATCATTCATCATTCATACATGAGTTTGAATCCAGGGGTTTAGATACATCCATCTCTCTTATTTATTGATTATCATACTCACTTGTTTGTTCTTGTGTCACATGATATCCCATACACACACTTGAGGTATCCATTGTTGATTGCTTAAGTTTGTTGTTTTTGTCCAAAATGATGGGATATTGACTAAAATTGTCAAGGTACTCAAACTCCTTTTTCCAATCTATTTTATCTTGTGTTTAAAGTATTGTTAAAGATTTTTACCTTATCTTTTAAAATATTTTTGTATTGTTAAAGCTCAACCAAACCCTTTGTTTTTAAACCTTGGTACTAAAGAATAGAATTATTCCCGGTGAAATTATTCTTAGTCCATTAACCCTGTTTTGTTAAAGCTAGGTCTTTTGTTTTAAAACCTTGGTGTTAAGAGAAGAAGTATTCCTGGTGAAACTTCTCCTAACCCATTGACCTTGTATTTTAAAGCTTGGTCCCTTGTTGTTAAAATTGTTAAGTATTTTAACGCTTAACCTTTTAAACTTATTAGGTATTTTAAAGCCTAATCCCCTTTTAAACTTGTTAAGTATTTTAAAGCTTAACCTTCTTTTAAAAACTTGTGAGTATTTTAAAGCTCACACCCAAAAAGATTTTGGCCACTTTGGCCCCATTTTATTTTCCCTTTATGAGGAACTACAGAAGCTCTGACTTCCCTATTTGTACTTAAGGGGTGTGTAAGCCTAAGATGTGATGTCTTATCGAGCTCAATTTCAAAAACTTCTTTTCCCATCCCCACACTCTTTTTAAACAAGTTTCACATAGGATTTTCAAAATGAATGTACAAACAAAGACAATAACATAAACAAAGAGGTTCCCATGGAGTACCATGGATATGAGGGGTGCTTAAAACCTTCCCCTTGTATAACAAACCCCCTTACCCAAATATCTGATAAGTTTATTAGTTTTGATTTTAAAAACTTCTGTGGGTTTTATTCGCTCTTTCTCCCATTCCTTTTGAAAACAATAAAGCGCGGTGGCGAATCTATTTAAAACAAATGAGCTAAGTCTTTCCCATGGCTTTAGTCTCACCAATTTCACTACTACACTATGTGACGCACTAAATTCTTGAAGAGATATGACATTCCACATAATAACCGTGTAGAGTCTTCGTGAGATATAGGGGCACGTAATCTCACCATAACCAACCCATTCACCAAGAGGACTTTCAAAAACACCTGGACTTGTCTTACCATTGGAAACAACAATTTTGTCACTCAAGACACGCATCCCCTCACACCTTGGGATCAACTTCCATGTTTCAGACTTCCTGTACTGACTGAATTCATTTTTTGAACTCTTACTCCGGATCTTATCAGCCACGAATTCACTCACACGGTTGGTGATATAGTCGATACTAGATGAATCTTCCTTGGATCTGGTGGTAGCTCCTTGATTAGGATATTTTATCCTCTCTCCTTGAGAACACCTTTCTCCCATTCCTGAAGTTGTCTGAGTTTCCTCAACTTCAGCATTTGCACTTGAATCTTCAGTGTCCAATTCTGATGTTGAGTCACATTTGTCGCTACCGCGAAAATTAACAGAGTCGCCACTAACATATTTATCCTGAAAAGGAAGGGAATGCCAGCAAACCACAAAACAACGGTCTCCCGACCAGAGAAAAAGGGTAAGGGAGTCGGTTACGCGAGGGGAAGGTGTTAGCACCCCTCGCGCCCATCGTACTCGATGGTATCCACGCCTGTGTCTAAAACTATGGGTCTGTAATAAATCTACGCTAATCTGGACTAAAATGAATGCAGAATGTAGGGAAAAGAAAGGATTGTGCTCGCACGGGCCCTACCCCGCTGCCTACGTATCTGTTTTGCAGAATCAGAGCTACCATAGCTCGGCTAACTAGTTTCTGTTTGTTTTATGTTTTTTAGGTGAACAAGTTACATTCACACTCCGCTACTCGACCTTTGGAGACTTATGCTCGGGAATGGAGCGGAAATAACAAGCTCTTAAGAAAAGAAAATCAAAGAGTGTGGTTTGTGTTTTAAAGAATGCATGAGGAAAACCTAAGCTAAGGGGGAAATCTTGCTACCTAATGTTATCATACAAAGGGTACAAGTCTAAACTAAACTATCAACCTACGGGGGAAAAGGAAAAAGCAAACAATAATATCACACAAACGAGCTCCGCTCGTAAAGAAAACAAAACCAATGGCACTGGCCGAGTGGTAGAAAAGCGGTCCCGCCATAGCCAAGGGGAGCGGATCACCCGAGTCAACCAAGCATTAGACCTTGCGAAAATGATCGGGCCATAGACAAGAGGAGCGGATCCCTCTCAGCAACTAAGCCGTCACGGATCGGAAAGGAAAACGGTGCGTGCGTACACCGATCATCAACGTCGAGCGACACGAGCTATAGGAAGTGCGGGGTGTTAGACGATAGGACTGGTCTAGAGGGGGGTGAATAGACCACCTTTTTCGACTTAAGAAAATTTTAGCTATTTGAAACGTGACTTCCCTGAATCACTTAATCGTCTAAGATGATTATGTTATCGGGGACCGGATATGTGCACTAAACCGAACGGATGAGAATGTCAAGTGATGAATTAAGTTTTAACGAATATCTCGATTGTCACAATTACACACTATATGGTATATTACTCACAATGAACGTTTTCACTAAAATATGAACAAAAATTTGATTGAGTAATTTTATCGAACACTTGGTGATCGATATTTTACCTAGCCTTAGTTTTTGTTCAATAATGGAAATAAACGAAAACAAGTGAAAATGTGATAAAGTAAAAGCGATAAGGAACACGATATTTGTTTAGGCAGTTCCTGTATCGTCCTCGCAGGAGTACGTCTGCCCCTAATTTCAAATGAAATTAGGAAAGTTTTATTTGATTGCAAAATGTTTAACAAGGATAGAAAGTACCAATCACCAACTACAATCATGCAGTAAACTTGAAATACAATTCGATCCTCCCCTTGATTCAAGTCGAATCAAGTCAATGTCTAAGATCTTCACGATCAAGACCCCGATCGTTCCTTTCTCAATCCTCCGGTTGTAGCAAGTTTGTTGAGTAGATCTTCAATCTCTCAAACCCTTATGCACAGCTGAATTGATTACCAAAGCGAATCGATCGTCAAAAACCTTCGAACAAAATCTTTGATGAGGAAGGAAAAACCCTAAGGTTTTATACAAGAAACACCCTCAACAATCTTCACTCGAACAAGATGAATGTCTACCGTCGATTCTCGAACAAGACAAACTCTACCTTCGAACCTTATCAGCACACGTTCCTTACTTCGATCGAGAAAGATGATTATGTGTGATTCTCGATCAATAAGCGAAAGGTTGAAGATGAGAAGAAGCTGAGTCTATATTTCAAGTTTCTTGTTATTTTGCTATTGAATGATCACTTGAGTATTTATACCACATTTGATGCATATACCAATTTGAACACAGCAGAAAAACCAGATTAATTAGCGACAGGTCGACCTGCTCTCTGCATAGGTCGACCTATTGAGTTTGTCGCACCTAAGAAAGAGGAATGTGTGACACTTGCGTCGACCTGAAGGGTCGGCATGCGCATTCCCGTGAGTTCCCCAAAATCCTGTGCGTCGACCTGCTCCATCCATGCGACGACGCATTTTCCTTTTTCATCTAAGGTTCAAAAGCTGGATGCGTCGACCTAAAGGGTCAGCGTGCGCATACCCGAGATAAACTCAAAGTTCCATGCGTCGACCTATGCATGTAATGCGTCGGCGCATTCACTCCTTACTTGGAGTCTTTCAGAATCAGCTTGCAATGGGTCGACCTATTTCATCCATGAGTCGACCTATTAGTGTCTTGTGGTCAAAGATACTTGTCTTTGTTGAATTAGCTCGATTTCTCAGATTCCATTTGGGTTGTAGTTGATTCACAAGGTTTTGACGTCATGAAAACTACACCTTGCCCTCACATACTCCCCCTTTTTGATGATGGCAAAAATTGTGAATCTTTGTATCGAGGCATTGCTTAACCGAGGTTCTTGCTCCCCCTTTCTATATGCTCCCCCTATCTTGGTGCATGTGTTTTCCATTGCTTGCTGATTTACTCAGTTTTCTCCCCATTTGACAACATCAAAAAGAGACAGGCAGTATTATACATATATGGTGGAATAACATCGTTCAGTTTTGATCATTTCTAAGCCCTTTTTGCAATCATAATCATAAAGCAATCATTCACATAAAACAATGCTTAATGATAAAATAAACGGCAACATAACATAAATAGCTAAACGCATAATGAGCACATAGCTCAATTCAAATCCTTACACAAACACAAAGTACGGTAGAATTTTGTCCAGCATAAAATAAAATGAAGTCACAAAATACAATAAAAATGTTCATGACAATATGTAAATAATGAATGCAAAAAAAATTAAAAGAGAACACTAGGCATTGGCATCATCATCTCCTTCTTGAGCCGGTGGTGGTGGTTGAGCCGAATGAACTGGAGGAAAAGGGTAGTGTTGCATGAAGGCACTAGTGAAGGATGAGATTTGGTTGCTCTGGGCATCCAACATGCCATAGAGCGTGTTGTACCTTTGCTCTTGAAGTGTTGAGTATGCGGTAAACTGAGCACCTTGCTCAGTGACACGAGCGGTTAGAGTAGTTAGGCGCTCATTCATCAAGTTTTGATTTTCAATTTGTTGAAGACGCATAGCCTCCATCAATTGTGTAATATTTGAGCCGCCAGCTTCAGCACCCACATCTTCATCTTCATCTTCACCTGCAATATCTTCCTCTTCATCAATGTTCATTTCGTCCTCATCTTCTCTATTGAGGTCCGGATTGTTGCCTCGTAGAACAACACCATAGGCACCCGTGGCCCGATTGTAGAAAAATCCCATCATTTTTAGTGTCTTCTTGGTGAATTCTTGGTCAATGGATATGGTCTTCTTTGGAAGCCGCTGAGATGGAATGTTGACTTTGTTAAGCACCCATTGGATGAGAGATGCATATCCAATAGCGGTTCCTCTACCTGATTCCTTTAATTCAAACATACGCTTCGCAATAAAATGAGGCCAATTGACCGGAATTCGGCTCTTAATCAACCAAACTAAGTACACTTCTTGTTGGTCAACACGAGAGTATTCACCTTGTTTGGGTCGGATGATACGTGCCACAATCCATTGTAGAATTCTGTCAACAATGTTTAAGAGACCTGTAGTAGCGGACCGAGGAAACAAATTGCTTTGGACTATATGGTCAGCATGAGGGCGTCGCAACATGTTGTTCGGAGCAACATTATAGTCAAATTGGGTCATCACATTTGTATCAGTTACCGTGACGGCATTCTCATGGAGTGGAAATAGACCCAATTGCCTCCAAGTGTTGTCGGTGATGGCGTATGTGGTTGTACCCATCTGAAAGTTGAAGGAACTCCCTTGGAAGTGTCCTTGCATACCATTATAGAAAACCCTTACCAGATCCTCATTGTACTCATGGCTTAGTTCAAGAAAAGTACCCAAATTTTGAACTTCAATTAGTTCCATTACCTGTTGAAGATGAAGTCTTCGTAGAGTTCCGGTGAACAACATGAATTGTTTGATGACTTTTCAGTTTCTGAAGTGGGAAGAGTAGGATTCCATAAGAGCATCAGGAATGAGAGATAAGGCATCCTCTACTTCAGGTTGTTGTTGAGAGGAAGAGACTTCTCTGCTTGCTCTCTTTCTCAGTGATTTGTGGGAAGCCATGGATGAGTGAGAGAGAGGAGATGAGTGATTCTTAGGGTTTTTGGGAGAGGGTCGGCGCAAGAGGAGAAGGAAGATAATGAAATAGCTTTGTGTTCCCTTTTAAAAATGTAACCTAATTTTGAAAATTTGCGAACGATGCGTCGACCTGTGCAGTGGATGCGTCGACGCATTAGCCTTAAATTTTTAAAATTTATTTTTGAGTAGGTCGACTCACATAAAGAGTAGGTCGACCTAAGGCTTGCAAATTTCAAAATTTGGCAGTATGCAATTAATGTATGCATGTTATGACCAAATTTTGCATAGATTAAACATATTGATGAACACATTTCAACTTTACCATAGTGATACATTACCATGAAGTGAGTTTTAAGGTTGAAACGATATTACCTTTACACAAGGGAGATGAGAAACAAGCCCTCACATATCTTTTAATGAACACTTCAAACATTGTGAGAGCATAGATAATGATAATAAATAGAGCACATGCAACTACTCATAGTTGCAACCTATCCGATATATCAAGGACGCTGAGTTCCCTACGGATGTGAAAGAAGGGCTCGGTAGCTAGTGGTTTTGTAAAGATGTCGGAAAGTTGATTTTTGCCATCAACATGCTCAAACACTACATCACCCTTCTCAACATGATCCCTAAGGAAATGGTGTCGTATTTCTATGTGTTTAGTGCGAGAGTGTAAGACCAGATTTTTGGTTAGATTGATAGCACTTGTGTTATCACAAAAGATAGGAATATGATCAAGCTTGACATTGAAGTCAAGTAATTGTTGCTTGAGCCAAAGTATTTGAGCACAACAATTACCAGCCGCCACATATTCCGCCTCGGCGGTTGACAAAGCAACGAACACTTGTTTCTTGCTATGCCAACTAACCAAGGAATTTGAAAAGAAGTGACATGTTCCACTAGTGCTTTTCCTATCCAATTTGCACCCGGCAAAGTCGGAATCGGAATATCCAACCAAAGAGCAATCACTACCTTTGGAGAACCATAAGCCATGCTTAGTTGTACCTATAAGATACCTAAGTATGCGCTTAACGGCTTTTAAGTGAAACTCCTTGGGACTTGATTGAAATCTTGCACACATGCATACACTAAACATAATATCCGAACGGGAAGCGGTAAGGTAAAGTAGGGAACCGATCATACCTCTATACCTTTTTACATCAACCGGCTTACCATGTTCATCCCAATCAAGATTTACCGCGGTAGGCATAGGAGTGTCAATGGCCTTGGACTTTGCCATATCAAACCGTTTGATGAGTTCTTGACAATACTGAAGGATAGAAAAACACTTAGAAAGGGGGGGATTGAATAAGTGTGACTTTAAATCTTGAGCGATAAAAATAAAATGCACAATTATTTTTATCCTGGTTCGCTGTTAACGAAGCTACTCCAGTCCACCCCCGCAGAGATGATTTACCTCAACTGAGGATTTAATCCACTAATCGCACGGATTACAATGGTTTTCCACTTAGCCGCAACTAAGTCTTCCAGAGTCTTCTGATCACAACCTGATCACTCCAGGAACAACTGCTTAGTTCACTCCTAAGACTTTTTCTAGAGTCTACTGATCAACACGATCACTCTAGGCTTAGTTCACTCCTAAGACTTTCTGCTCAGCCAACTGCCAAGACTTCCTGCTCAGCCAACTGCCAAGACTTCCTGCTCAGCCAACTGCCAAGACTTCCTAGAGTATACTGATCAACTGATCACTCTAGTTCCTTACAACTTAATGTAATCTATTCAAGAGTTTACAAATGCTTCTTAAAAGCGATAATCACAACTGTGATATTTCTCTTACAATTTAAGCTTAATCTCACTAAGATATTACAACAGCAATGTAGTGAGCTTTGATGAAGATGAAGATTCTAGTTTAGATTGAACAGCGTTTCAGCAAGTTAATTTGAATTGTCTTTGTTCAGGATTGTTAACCTTGCTTCTCATCAGAACTTCATATTTATAGGCGTTGAGAAGATGACCGTTGAATGCATTTAATGCTTTGCGTGTTCCGTACAGCTTTGCATTTAATGTTATACGCTTTTGTCAACTACCTCGAGCCTTGTTCACGCTGTGTCTACTGACGTAGCCTTTAGTAGCTTTAACGTTCCTTTTGTCAGTCAGCGTAGTCTGCCACGTGTACTTCCTTCTGATCTGATGTTTGTGAATACGACGTTTGAATATCATCAGAGTCAAACAGCTTGGTGCAAAGCATCTTCTGATCTTCTGACCTTGAAGTGCTTTTGAGCGTGATACCATCTTCTGATCTTCAGTGCTTCTGATCTCATGTTCTTCTGATGCTTCCATAGACCCATGTTCTGATTCTGCTTCGACCATCTTCTGATGTCTTGCCAGACCATGTTCTGATGTTGCATGCTGAACCATTTGAGACACATCTTCTGAGCGCTGAATTATGCGTACTCTTTATATATTTCCTGAAAGGGAAATTGCATTGGATTAGAGTACCATATTATCTTAAGCAAAATTCATATTATTGTTATCATCAAAACTAAGATAATTGATAAGAACAAATCTTGTTCTAACAATCTCCCCCTTTTTGATGATGACAAAAACATATATCAATGATATGAATTTGCGATCAGAAAGAGTAGACGGCAAAAGACAAATTACACAGCTATAGCATAAGCATATGAATATGTCTCCCCCTGAGATTAACAATCTCCCCCTGAGATAAATAATCTCCCCCTGAAATAAATACTCGAAGAACTTTGATAAAAGACTTCCCTGATTATTTCGGTAGAGACGATCATATAAGCTTCTGCCTTCAGAGAATTCATAGCTTCTGACTTCTGCTTCCATTGGACAGCTTCAGAACTTGAATTTCTTTAGATCCTTAGAACACTCACAGCTTCTGACTTCTGCTTCCATTCAGGACAGCTTCAGAACTTGAGTTTCTTTGATCTTCAGAACATTCACAGCTTCTGATTTCTGCTTCCATTCAGGGCAGCTTCAGAACTTGAATTTCTGGATCTTTTGGAGCATTCACATCTTCTGATTTCTGCTTCCCTCGGATAGCTTCAGAACTTTGAATGTCCACCAACATCACTTCATGCTAGATTTGTATCAGAACATTGTTGAATGTACCAGAGCATCATCTGAGCATCTCTACATCCTGAAATGTTACAGAACAAAAAACTAAACGACAAAAGTCAGCATGAACGAGTTAGAACATAAAATGTATATTCAAATACATGATATGTATCAGAGCCAAATGTATCAGAGCATTTAGGCTAAAAACATGTATCAGAGCAAATAATGTATCAGAGCCATAACATTATATGTATCAGGGCAAATAGAATTTTGTCATAACAGGATAGACAATGATATTCAAATTCTATTATCAGTGCTTCTGATTCATTCTTCTTTCTTGCTTCTGATCTCTGAAGCTTGACAGCACTCAGCTTGCTTCAGTTTCCATGGTTTTGCTTCTAGTGTTTGCTTTGAAGATTCACTTCACTTCTCTGTACCTGCAAAACACTTAAACCATATAGAACTTGCAGTTCTTGTTAGTGAATGTGTGGGAGCCTTTACCCAGCAACTGATAGATTTAATCAAATCATTTATCATTTATCTTTCTCCCCCTTTTTGTCATAACATCAAAAAGAATATAAAAAAAAAATTCAGATGTATAAAACGACAAAAGAAAACATTTACTGGAATGTATAACACAAGGAAACTTTTCATTGATAATCAAAAGATATTACAAAAGGTTCCTATGTTTAACAAGCAGAAAAACATTCCTAGCAAATACAAAAAAAAAGGATTTCCAAAAAGGAAATCACTACAAAAATTAAAAAAAGAACCCTAGCTAGACACGCTCTGTGTCAACCCATCAAGGACTTCTTGTCTTCCAGACTGAAACCTCCACTGTAGGAGAGATCCCAGAACCAAGGAGGAAGTGAGGGACAGTTCACAGACAGAGAGCTAATGTTGCAAACGGGGCTTTCCCTTAACATAGAAGTTAAGAATATCCTTCTTAACCTCCTCCCATAACTCAAGAAAGTCTTCTGTCTTTGGGTGAGAGTTGATAACAACATCAAAGAAGAATCTGACTTGAGAGGTATTAGAAGAGCCATCCCGAGATGCACAGAGATCTGTCGCCTTTGAGTCATGGAGCTTCAACAGGCTTAGGGTGAACGCTAGGTTTTGAGAGAAGAAATGAAAACCGAGAGAGAGAGAGAGAGAAAACTTTTAAGAGGAAAACAAAAAGATAGGAAACCAAAAAAACCATTTTGAAGAGTATTTAAAGGAAAATAAAATGAAACGAATGATGAAAAGCATTTAATGTTACGTGACGTGAGGAGAGATAATAAAGACAAATGAAGTGACTGGCACAGTTACCTATGGTCGGCGTCCCTTCAACTGCACGCGCGCTTATCTATGAATAGTAACGACAGGTTTACCATCCCGAGATAAAACGTAACAGCTGTTTTGCTTTAAAAGAGGTTCTGAATCAACTTAGACAATGAAACGTTAGTAATAACCGAATCATAATTTCTAAAAGATTTCAATCAGAACTTCTGATTAAAAAAAAATGTTCCTCATTCATTTTAGAAGATACTCATACATGAGAACTTCTCATCTTCTCATTCTGGGCATAAATCCATACTGATGTTCTTCAGGATGAACTTAAACCTATCTTCAGCCAGGGGTTTTGTAAAGATATCAGCCCATTGATGGTCTGTATCAACAAAGTTTAAAGAAATAACACCCTTCTGAACATAGTCCCTTATGAAATGATGTTTTATCTCAATATGTTTAGCTTTTGAATGAAGAATAGGATTCTTAGATAAACATATAGCAGAAGTATTATCACAGAATATAGGAATGTTACTCTCAAATATCTGATAATCTTCTAACTGACTCTTCATCCAGAGCATCTGTGTGCTACAACCAGCAGCAGCGACATATTCTGCTTCTGTTGTTGATAGAGCAATAGTTGCCTGCTTCTTGCTGTACCAGGAGATCAAATGACTTCCAAGAAATTGGCAACTTCCTGAAGTACTTTTTCTTTCAATTCTGTCTCCAGCATAGTCAGCATCGCAGAATCCTACTAAGTTGTATTCTTTAGATTTTCTGTAAACTAAACCAACATTAGTAGTACCTTTCAGATACCTTAGAATCCTCTTAACAGCAGTTAGATGAGATTCTCTAGGATCTGATTGGAATCTAGCACACAAACAAACACTGAACAGAATGTCAGGTCTAGAAGCAGTCAGATATAGAAGAGATCCAATCATACCTCTGTATAGCTTCTGATCTACCTTCTTACTTACCTCATCCTTACCTAGGATGCATGTTGGATGCATAGGAGTTTTGGCTTCTTTGCAGTCTAGAAGATTAAACTTCTTCAGAAGTTCCTTCACATACTTGGTTTGGTGAACATACGTTCCTTCTGATGTTTGATTTATTTGTATTCCAAGGAAATACTTGAGTTCTCCCATCATGCTCATTTCAAACTCAGCCTGCATAGACTTAGCAAACTCCTTTCCAAGTGTAGCATTAGATGTTCCAAAAATAATATCATCTACATATATTTGACAAATTAAAATATCCTTTTCAAAGGTTTTACAAAAGAGAGTAGTGTCCACTTTTCCTCTAGTGAAACCATTATCTAGAAGGAAAGAACTTAAGCGTTCGTACCAAGCTCTGGGAGCCTGTTTCAATCCATACAATGATTTCTTAAGTTTAAAAACATGATTAGGAGACATAGAGTCTTCAAAACCAGGAGGTTGATGGACATAAACTTCTTCATCTATATAACCATTTAAGAAGGCACTCTTAACATCCATCTGATAGAGAGTGATGTTATGTTGAGTGGCAAAAGAAATTAATAGACGAATAGATTCTAACCTGGCCACTGGTGCAAAGGTTTCTGTGTAGTCAATCCCTTCTTGCTGACTATAACCCTGAGCCACCAGTCTGGCTTTGTTCCTTACCACTTCGCCTTTCTCACTGAGCTTGTTTCTGAAGACCCATTTTGTACCGATTATATTGAATCCATCTGGTCTAGGAACAAGATCCCAAACATCATTCCTTGTAAACTGATTTAGTTCTTCTTGCATAGCAATTATCCAGTCTGGATCTTCTAGAGCATGATCAACAGAAGTTGGCTCGATCAAAGATACAAGACCTAATTGACAGTCTGCATTGTTTCTAAGGAATGCTCTTGTTCTGATTGGATCATCCTTCTTTCCAAGAATGACATCTTCTGAATGACCAGAGATGAGTCTGGATGATCTTCTGACAGATGATTCTTCAGAAATACTTAGATCCTCCAGAGAAGCTGATACTTGATCTTCAGATTCTTTGCTTCTGAGAAGCTCTGCTTCTGATGCGTTGCTTCTTGGCTCAACAGCTTCTGATATGTCAATATCACAACCTGCAAAATTATCAACTTGCTTTGGTTTTTCAGAACCAAGCTTATCATCAAACCTGATATTGATTGATTCTTCTACAACCAATGTTTCAGTATTGTATACTCTGTAGCCTTTTGAGCGTTCAGAATATCCAAGAAGGAAACACTTTTGAGCTTTGGAATCAAACTTACCAAGATGATCTTTAGTGTTCAGAATAAAGCATACACATCCAAAAGGATGGAAATATGAAATGTTGGGCTTTTTATTCTTCCACAATTCATAGGGAGTCTTATTAAGAATAGGTCTGATAGAGATTCTATTCTGAATATAACATGCAGTGTTTATTGCTTCTGCCCAGAAATGCTTAGCCATATTGGTTTCATTGATCATGGTTCTGGCCATTTCTTGAAGAGTCCTATTCTTTCGTTCTACAACCCCATTTTGCTGTGGAGTTCTAGGACAAGAGAAATCATGGGCAATACCATTTTCTTTGAAGAATTCTTCAAAGGATTTGTTCTCAAATTCACCACCATGATCACTTCTGACCTTTATGATTTTACACTCTTTTTCAGATTGAATCTGAATGCAGAAATCAAAGAACACTGAATGAGTCTCATCCTTGTGTTTCAAGAATTTTACCCATGTCCAGCGGCTATAATCATCTACGATGACTAATCCATATTTCTTTCCTCTGACAGATGCTGTTTTGACTGGGCCAAACAGATCAATGTGCAAGAGTTCTAATGGCCTTGAGGTAGAAACAACATTCTTAGACTTGAATGCAGGTTTGGAGAACTTGCCCTTCTGACATGCTTCACAAAGAGCATCTGATTGGAATTTCAGATTAGGGAGTCCTCTGACAAGATTCAGTTTGTTAATCTGAGAGATCTTTCTCAAACTAGCATGACCTAATCTTCTGTGCCAGACCCACTGCTCTTCAGAAACAGACATAAGACAAGTCACCTTCTGACTCATAAGATCTTGCAGATCTGTCTTATAAATGTTGTTCTTCCTCTTGCCTGTAAATAGGATTGAGCCATCCTTCTGATTTACAGCCTTGCAAGACTCTTGATTAAAGATTATATCATAACCATTGTCACTTAATTGACTGATAGATAAAAGGTTATGTGTTAATCCTTCTACAAGAAGTACATTAGAAATGGAAGGAGAGTTACCAGATTTTATAGTTCCAGAGCCAATTATCTTGCCCTTCTGATCTCCTCCGAACTTGACTTCTCCTCCAGACTTAAGCACCAGGTCTTGGAACATAGACCTTCTTCCTGTCATGTGTCGCGAGCATCCAGAGTCCAGGTACCATGACATGTTGTGCTTTGTCCTTCTTGCAGCCAAGGATATCTGCAATAGGAATAATCTTATCCTTAGGTACCCACATCTTTTTGGGTCCTTTCTTGTTAGATTTTCTCAAGTTCTGATTGAACTTGGGTTTAACATTGTAAGCAATAGGAGGAACAGCATGATAATTCTTAATGTGAGTTTCATGATATTTCATAGGTTGTGTCACATGCTTCTTAGTGTGTGTTATGTGAAAACTTTGTGCATGTGAAGTGTGCCTAATATCATGAGAGTGGCCATACTTGAACTGATCATACAATGGCTTGTATGTAATTTTCATTTCATCAACAGGTTCAAGTTTGTATGGGGTTTCACCCTCATAACCAATGCCAACTCTTTTGTTTCCAGACACAGCATATATCATAGAAGCTAGCTGACTTCTGCCAATACTTCTAGATAAGAACTTTCTGAAACTTAAATCATATTCTTTCAGAATATGGTTCAGACTAGTAGTGGATTTTTCTGAATCAGAAGGAGATCCAACATCATTGGATAATTTTAAAAGTTTTTCTTTTAATTCAGAATTCTCCAACTCAAGCTTCTTTGTTTCAAATTCAAATTGCTTTTTCAGCTTTTTGTATTTGAGACTAATCTGAGACTTGAGTTCCAGAAGTTCAGTTAGACCGGAAACTAACTCATCTCTAGTAAGTTCAGAAAATACCTCTTCAGAATCTGATTCTGATGTAGATTCTGATCCGTCATCTTCTGTTGCCATCAGCGCACAGTTGGCCTGCTCATCTTCTGAATCATCTTCTGACTCATCCCAGGTTGCCATAAGACCTTTCTTCTTATGAAACTTTTTCTTGGGACTTTCCTTTTGAAGATTTGGACATTCATTCTTGTAGTGTCCAGGCTCATTGCATTCATAGCACATGACCTTCTTCTTGTCAAATCTTCTTTCATCAGAAGATTCTCCACGTTCAAATTTCCTTGAACTTCTGAAGCCTCTGAACTTCCTTTGCTTGGTCTTCCAGAGTTGATTTAGCCTTCTGGAAATCATGGACAGTTCATCTTCTTCTTCAGATTCTGATTCTTCAGGATCTTCTTCTCTGGCCTGAAAAGCGTTAGTGCATTTCTTGATATTTGATTTTAATGCAATAGACTTACCTTTCTTTTGAGGCTCATTTGCGTCCAGCTCAATCTCATGGCTTCTCAAGGCACTGATAAGCTCTTCCAGAGAAACTTCATTCAGATTCTTCGCAATCTTGAATGCAGTCACCATCGGACCCCATCTTCTGGGTAAGCTTCTGATGATCTTCTTTACATGATCAGCCTTGGTGTATCCTTTGTCAAGAACTCTCAATCCAGCAGTCAGAGTTTGAAATCTCGAAAACATCTTTTCAATGTCTTCATCATCCTCCATCTTGAAGGCTTCATACTTCTGGATTAAGGCAAGAGCTTTTGTCTCCTTGACTTGAGCATTTCCTTCATGAGTCATTTTCAAGGACTCATATATGTCATAGGCCGTTTCCCTGTTAGATATCTTCCCATACTCAGCATGAGAGATAGCATTCAGCAAAACAGTTCTACATTTATGATGATTCCTGAAAAGCTTCTTTTGATCATCATTCATTTCTTGTCTTGACAGCTTTACGCCTCTGGCATTTACAGGATGTTTGTAACCATCCATCAGAAGATCCCATAGATCACCATCTAGACCCAGAAAGTAACTTTCCAGTTTATCTTTCCAGTATTCAAAGTTTTCACCATCAAATACCGGCGGTCTAGTATAACCATTGTTACCGTTGTATTGCTCAGCAGAGCCAGATGTAGATGCAGGTGTAGGTATAGTCCTTTCACTTTCATCAACCATCTTTTAAATGAAGCGTTTTTCTCTTCCTGAATCTTTTCTAAACACGGTTAAGTGCTTGCACCTTAGAACCGGCGCTCTGATGCCAATTGAAGGATAGAAAAACACTTAGAAAGGGGGGGATTGAATAAGTGTGACTTTAAATCTTGAGCGATAAAAATAAAATGCACAATTATTTTTATCCTGGTTCGCTGTTAACGAAGCTACTCCAGTCCACCCCCGCAGAGATGATTTACCTCAACTGAGGATTTAATCCACTAATCGCACGGATTACAATGGTTTTCCACTTAGCCGCAACTAAGTCTTCCAGAGTCTTCTGATCACAACCTGATCACTCCAGGAACAACTGCTTAGTTCACTCCTAAGACTTTTTCTAGAGTCTACTGATCAACACGATCACTCTAGGCTTAGTTCACTCCTAAGACTTTCTGCTCAGCCAACTGCCAAGACTTCCTGCTCAGCCAACTGCCAAGACTTCCTGCTCAGCCAACTGCCAAGACTTCCTAGAGTATATTGATCAACTGATCACTCTAGTTCCTTACAACTTAATGTAATCTATTCAAGAGTTTACAAATGCTTCTTAAAAGCGATAATCACAACTGTGATATTTCTCTTACAATTTAAGCTTAATCTCACTAAGATATTACAACAGCAATGTAGTGAGCTTTGATGAAGATGAAGATTCTGAGTTTAGATTGAACAGCGTTTCAGCAAGTTAATTTGAATTGTCTTTGTTCAGGATTGTTAACCTTGCTTCTCATCAGAACTTCATATTTATAGGCGTTGAGAAGATGACCGTTGAATGCATTTAATGCTTTGCGTGTTCCGTACAGCTTTGCATTTAATGTTATACGCTTTTGTCAACTACCTCGAGCCTTGTTCACGCTGTGTCTACTGACGTAGCCTTTAGTAGCTTTAACGTTCCTTTTGTCAGTCAGCGTAGTCTGCCACGTGTACTTCCTTCTGATCTGATGTTTGTGAATACGACGTTTGAATATCATCAGAGTCAAACAGCTTGGTGCAAAGCATCTTCTGATCTTCTGACCTTGAAGTGCTTCTGAGCGTGATACCATCTTCTGATCTTCAGTGCTTCTGATCTCATGTTCTTCTGATGCTTCCATAGACCCATGTTCTGATTCTGCTTCGACCATCTTCTGATGTCTTGCCAGACCATGTTCTGATGTTGCATGCTGAACCATTTGAGACACATCTTCTGAGCGCTGAATTATGCGTACTCTTTATATATTTCCTGAAAGGGAAATTGCATTGGATTAGAGTACCATATTATCTTAAGCAAAATTCATATTATTGTTATCATCAAAACTAAGATAATTGATAAGAACAAATCTTGTTCTAACAAATACTTGGTTTGACTCACAAACGTTCCTTCTTTTAGTTGTTTTATTTGAAGTCCAAGGAAGTAGTTTAGTTCACCCATCATGCTCATTTCAAATTCTCCCTGCATAAGCTTAGAAAACTCCTTTACAAGAGTCATGTTAGTAGAACCAAAGATAATATCATCCACATACACTTGAACTAATATTGAATGCTTTTCATGTCTCTTAATGAATAGGGTAGTATCAACTTTCCCTCTTGAGAAACCTTGATTGATTAGAAAATTGCTAAGCCGCTCGTACCAAGCTCTAGGAGCTTGTTTTAAACCATACAAGGCACGCTTAAGTTTATAAACATAATCAGGATAATCAACGTTTTCAAATCCGGGAGGTTGAGATACATAAACCTCTTCATTAATAAACCCATTTAGAAAAGCACTCTTAACATCCATTTGATAAAGCTTAAAGTTTTGTGAACATGCAAATGCAATTAACAAGCGAATTGCCTCAAGTCGGGCGACTGGAGCATAGGTCTCCTCATAGTCGATCCCTTCCTCTTGGCTATACCCTTGAGCAACAAGATGGGCCTTGTTGCGAGTGATGATACCGTTTTCGTCTAGTTTGTTCCTAAACACCCATTTAGTGCCAATTACTCGATGGTCTCGTGGAGGAGGGACAAGGTCCCAAACCTCATTTCTCTTAAATTGGTTTACCTCTTCTTGCATAGCTAAATACCAATGCTCATCGACTAATGCATCTTTTGAGTTTTTAGGCTCAATTTGAGAGGCGAAAGAATAATAAAAACAAAAGTTACTTATCCTTGACCGTGTTGTCACCCCTTTTGATATGTCTCCTAGAATGTTCTCCATAGGATGGTCCTTAGAAGATTTCCATGCAAGAAGAAGATCACTCTTCTCGCTTGGTTGATCTTCTACTTTCTCTTTAGGTGTTTGATCCACTTCCTCTTCATTATTCTCGGGTAAGAGGGATTCTTTATCTTTCTCAAGCTTTGCATTCGGATCATTAAGTAAACTCTCAGTTGAGACACCTGCACCATTAAGGACACTACCTTTTCCGACAACTTTCGGACAAGATTCATCAAAAGAGACATGTACGGACTCTTCAACAATATGTAACCTTTTGTTGTATACTCTATAAGCTTTACTAGATTGAGCGTATCCTAGAAAGATACCCTCATCCGCTTTTGCATCAAACTTGCCAAGACTTTCTTTTCCATTGTTTAGAACAAAGCATTTACATCCAAATACATGAAGGTGAGAAATGTTCGGGTTTCTCCCTTTTAAGAGTTCATACGGTGTTTTGTTTAGAATAGGACGTATCAGGATCCTATTCAGAATATAACAAGCGGTACTAATGGCATCGGGCCAAAAATATTTTGGAAGCCCATGTTCATTAATCATAGTTCTCCCAAGTTCTTCCAACACACGATTTTTACGTTCCACAACTCCATTTTGTTGGGGAGTTCGTGGTGCGGAGAAATTATGATTAATGCCATGATTGCCACAAAACTCTTCAAAGAGATGGTTTTCAAACTCACCTCCATGATCACTTCGGATGGATACTATGTTAGTGTTTTTTATTTTGAATTAACTTGGCAAATTTCTCAAATGCGGAGAAGATGTCACTTTTATTTGCTAAGAAAATCGTCCAACAATATATAGAAAAGTCATCAACTATGACATACCCATAATAGTTTCCGCCTAGACTTTTTATTCTAGATGGTCCAAAAAGGTCCATATGGAGAAGTTCAAGAGGTCTTGTAGTTGAAACAATGTTTTTAGATTTAAAAGAGATCCTCGTTTGCTTCCCCATTTGGCACGCATCACATAAGTGATCTTTGGAAAACTTTATTTTAGGTAGGCCGGACACTAAGTCTTTTGAGACGATTTTATTAAGCAAATCAAAGTTGATGTGAGCTAAACGTCTATGCCAAAGCCATGAGTTTTCACTCATAGTTGCTAGACATTTTGCTTCAATCGAGGATACATCATTTAGATCAAGCATGTATACATTATTTACCCTCAGGCCTTTGAACACATCATCTTTCTTGTCGTCATTTCGAATTATGCAACTTTCTTTAGAAAATGATACTAAGTATCCTTTGTCGCATAATTGACTGATGCTAATAAGATTGTGTTTAAGTCCCTCAACTAGAAGGACGTCAGAGATAGTAGTAGAAGAGGGATTACCTACACTACCTTTACTGAGTATTGCTCCCTTGTTGTTATCACCATAGGTCACAAATCCTTTCTTCTTAGCCACAAAGTCATAGAATAAAGATAAGTCACCCGTCATATGTCTTGAGCATCCGCTATCTAGAAACCATCTTCTCTCGGATGGCTCAAAACATTCCACCTACAAATTTAAACAAGGGAAATAGGTACCCAATTTTCATTGGGTCCTTGTGTGTGAGTGAAACAAAGGTTGCTCTTGGGAGTCCATTTGAAAATGCCTTTGGGAACCAAGAATCTCCTAAAGCGACATTTTTTAATGGTATGTCCCCTTTTGCAACAATATAGACATCTTGAGTTTGAGTAGTCATCACATTTACTAGATTGATCTTTTATCACATAAGTGTATCGTTGATACAGATTTATCATACTGTTTTTGAAATGTGATCGATCAATAGCATATGTGATTTTTGGTTGTGAGGCCTTGTCTAATTTGGCTTTGATAGTTTTAACTTCTTTTTGCCAAATGTGACAAGTTTCACATCCTCCCCACTTAAACCAAGGACCTTTGTCAACAACGCTTGTGTCTTTGATACTTTTGATCATAGATTCCTTGAGAGTTTCTAATTCCTTTTCGGAATCGGAAACTTTCTTCTCAAGGTATTTAAAAATTCTTTTATTTGAGGCTAAGCGTTGAAATGCTTCCTTAGCTTCATGATGCAAGGTATCAAAGGCATGCTTTAATTAAAAATAAGACATAGAATCAACATTATTATATTTATCATGACTTACAATCTTTTTCTTCTTTTGATGTGCCATGAGACATAGGTTGACGGTTTGCTCTTCATCGCTTGAGCTTTCTTTGCTAGATGAGTCACTATCACTTTCCCAAGCGATGTAGGCTCTTCTTCCTTTTGGTTGCTTCTTTTGAGGTTTACTTTTGGTCTTATCTTTCTTTAGTGAAGGGCAATCCGGTTTGTAGTGACCAGGTTTTCCACAGTTGTAACAAGATCCTCTAGGTTTAGTCTTCTTGTACTTATCTTGCTTGTTAGACTTTGATTGACGTCTATAATCAACTAGATTGTTGTCCGAGTGCTTAATTTCATTCTTTCGAAGATATTTGTTGTACCTTCTTACGAATAACCCCATATCTTCATCCGGACTTTCATCTTCATCACTAGACTCACTATCACATGTATCTTTGGTGGATGACTTAGAACTTGAAGCCTTTAAAGCGATAGACTTCTTTTCCGTGTCCTTTGACGTTTCTTTCTTTTCTTTCTTTTCGTGCTTGTTTAGGTTCATGAGGTCTTGCTCATGTTCTTCAAGCTTTCCGAATAGAGCTGTGAGACCCAATGTAGTGAGATCATTGGCTTCTTTAATTGTCGTGACCTTCGGTTGCCATTCCCTACTAAGACATCTCAAAACATTGTTAGTAGCTATGGCATTGGGAGTAATATGTCCCAATGTGTGTAATCGATTTATAATGTGAGAGAATCTCTTTTGCATATCCGCAATGGTTTCACCATGCTTCATATGAAAGAGATCAAACTCTTGCGTTAAAGTATTGATTCTAGCTAGCTTAACATCATTAGTTCCTTCATGGGCGACTTGTAATGCATCCCACATTGCCTTAGCCGATTGGCAATGCGACACACGAAAGTACTCATCGACCCCTAAGGAAGCTATAATCATGTTTCTGGCTTTCCAATCATACCCGTAATTCTTTTCATCTTTTTCATCCCATTGTGTTTGAGGTTTAGGTCTTGTGATGCCAGCATCGTTGGTTATGGTGATAGCCATAGGACCATTGACGATGACATCCCAAATTTTTCTATCAACGGAGTTGATATGAATGCACATACAGTCTTTCCAATAACTATAGTTTTCTCCAGTGAAAACAGGCGCTTTAGTATACGCCCCTTTTTGACCGTTCTCCATTTTCTAAAAAGTTATATCAAGCACTAGAATGAACCGGAGCTCGTGATACCACTTGTTAGACGATAGGACTGGTCTAGAGGGGGGTGAATAGACCACCTTTTTCGACTTAAGAAAATTTTAGCTATTTGAAACGTGACTTCCCTGAATCACTTAATCGCCTAAGATGATTATGTTATCGGGGACCGGATATGTGCACTAAACCGAACGGATGAGAATGTCAAGTGATGAATTAAGTTTTAACGAATATCTCGATTGTCACAATTACACACTATATGGTATATTACTCACAATGAACGTTTTCACTAAAATATGAACAAAAATTTGATTGAGTAATTTTATCGAACACTTGGTGATCGATATTTTACCTAGCCTTAGTTTTTGTTCAATAATGGAAATAAACGAAAACAAGTGAAAATGTGATAAAGTAAAAGCGATAAGGAACACGATATTTGTTTAGGCAGTTCCTGTATCGTCCTCGCAGGAGTACGTCTGCCCCTAATTTCAAATGAAATTAGGAAAGTTTTATTTGATTGCAAAATGTTTAACAAGGATAGAAAGTACCAATCACCAACTACAATCATGCAGTAAAATTGAAATACAATTCGATCCTCCCCTTGATTCAAGTCGAATCAAGTCAATGTCTAAGATCTTCACGATCAAGACCCCGATCATTCCTTTCTCAATCCTCCAGTTGTAGCAAGTTTGTTGAGTAGATCTTCAATCTCTCAAACCCTTATGCACGGCTGAATTGATTACCAAAGCAAATCGATCGTCAAAAACCTTCGAACAAAATCTTTGATGAGGAAGGAAAAACCCTAAGGTTTTATACAAGAAACACCCTCAACAATCTTCACTCGAACAACATGAATGTCTACCGTCGAATCTCGAACAAGACAAACTCTACCGTCGAACCTTATCAACACACGTTTCTTACTTCGATCGAGAAAGATGATTATGTGTGATTCTCGATCAATAAGCGAAAGGTTGAAGATGAGAAGAAGCTGAGTCTATATTTCATGTTTCTTGTTATTTTTCTATTGAATGATCACTTGAGTATTTATACCACATTTGATGCATATACCAATTTGAACACAGCAGAAAAACCAGATTAATTAGCGACAGGTCGACCTGCTCTCTGCATAGGTCGACCTATTGAGTTTGTTGCACCTGAGAAAGAAGAATGTGTGACACTTGCGTCAACCTGAAGGGTCGGCGTGCGCATTCCCGTGAGTTCCCCAAAATCCTGTGCGTCGACCTGCTCCATCCATGCGTCAATGCATTTTCCTTTTTCATTAGAGGTTCAAAAGCTGGATGCGTCGACCTGAAGGGTCAGCGTGCGCATACCCAAGATAACTCAAAGTTCCATGCGTCGACCTATGCATGTAATGCGTCGACGCATTCACTCCTTACTTGGAATCTTTCAGAATCAGCTTGCAATGGGTCGACCTATTTCATCCATGAGTCGACCTATTAGTGTCTTGTGGTCAAAGATACTTGTCTTTGTTGCATTAGCTCGGTTTCTCAGATTCCATTTGGGTTGTAGTTGATTCACAATGTTTTGACGTCATGAAAACTACAGGGGTCCGGCTGCATGAACCCTTTTCCTGACATACTCGATAACAAGATCTTGTGCTGGTTCAGAAGTAAGCAACGCGTAGCGTACGCATACTGAACAGACTCGATGAGACTGGGGGGGTTGATTGCTAACCCTTTCCGCGTGCCTTCCATGAGGACTTAACGGAATGCCATATAGGACTTATTACACCGTGACTCCCTGCCGTAAAGCACAAATATAA
Source organism: Vicia villosa (assembly GCF_029867415.1). Classification (NCBI taxonomy): domain Eukaryota; kingdom Viridiplantae; phylum Streptophyta; class Magnoliopsida; order Fabales; family Fabaceae; genus Vicia; species Vicia villosa. The sequence goes on along the minus strand of NW_026705243.1, from coordinate 520,068 downwards.
ACACACCAACAAAAACAGAGCCTCTTTCGAGGGCTTGGCCAGATGCATGTCTAAGTCCTACTTCTCATGTTGTAGGATGATGCGGAAAGCAGTAAAAGGGACAAGGAGACAATACCGAACGGATAGCAAATCCGTAATGAGCTAGCAAGTGTAAGCAGAGAAGTCCGGATTACTTCGCGTAAGCCATCATCAAGCAAAGCAAGTCAGAAAGCGTCGTCGTGAAAATAAATCCCGAGCGACATGTGGTACACGTCGAGCATAACCACACAAGCAACCTGCAAGAGAACACATGCCAGACAATACAAGAATATACATCTCAATGAATGAGAGATCAGGTGACTAGCATCGGAAAAAGGTTCGTGTCCCACAAATAAAGTGGAACACGATGCAAATCAAGTCGTAAGACAAATCGCACCGGAAGCGAACTCGTGTCCCACAAGTAAAGTGGAACACGAAGCAAGTCGAATCGCAATCGAAGGCTCTCTCAAAGTACCTCGCACATCTCAATACCCAAATCAATAATAACAAGGAGGCATGCACCCGCCATAGAAAATAATAGAAATTAAATTCTAAGTAAATTCTAAAATAAAACCTAACAAGATTAAATTGTTTTTTATGACATTCTCATCTAAAAAATAACAACAACAAAAATATGTACAAAAGCATTTACATCCTAACAAGGAAAAAAAATTACATATTTTTTATTCATTTTCAATAAGCTAAAATTCTAACAAAACTATAGTGATTCACTACAAAAAAATGGCTAAAATGAGGGGGTTTTTTTGTGGGGAATTTGTAAAACCCCCGAAGTTAAGTTTGAGAGAGATAATTAAGCCACATATATTCATTTAATTAAGGGGGTTTAGAAAAACCCACGGGATAAAGACTTAAAATTCCTTTTTTTATTTAATAAAAATATATATGTATTTTTAAAGTTTTCTCTCATTCAAGTCTCACGTTCTTCTCTCTCCTATTTCACTTTCGCTACCTTTCACCACAAAAACCCTAGACACGATAAGGTTTTCAACCATCTGCGTGCGCCGTGAAACCCAGCGAGAATAATGAATCCATTTTCATTCTTTGCTCAACACTAGCTTTCACTTGAATCGTACGGATCGTTATTTGGAGCATCATTGAATTTCTCCTCTTCTTCTCTTACTGCGTAATGAATTCCTCTGATCTCTATACTTCATTTTCAGTTTCTTATGTAAGTCTTCTTCATTAAATTACTCAATAATGCTTACCATTTCGAAAACTCCCAAATTTTTATTGAAACCCTAATTTTCTTTTCTTTCATTGTTTGCAACTCACAGGTTTCTTATTAAAGATGACCAAAACGATGTCTCACGTGTATATGGGTAGCATTAATTCAAGACTAACATAGAAGGACCAGGAAGACGAGTTCTATGTTTTACGATGTTATTAGAAGGTAGTTAAAAATATATGAGTATTTTCTACTCCAAATTTAGTTACATGTATGTAAGGGGTTTCTCTGTTTTGAAGAAAAATGTTTTTATGTTTCTAACTCTTAATTTTTTTATTCTTTCTCTTCTAGACACATTCAATTCTTTAGGTTGGGTTAAAGACTATTGCAGAGTTTTTTGTACTCTCAAATTTCAGAAATATGAAGAAGTTATACACTTTAACCAATAAGAATTCAAGTTCAATTGGTGTTGAAAAGTTTTTTGAGGTGATGTGTGACATCAAAATTAGGGATGATAAGGTCAGCTAAAGTTTGTTTTTTATTTTTAAAACTCTGTCTTTACTTATTCTGCATTTTTGTTCTTGATTAAGCATTTAGTTTAATGAATATGCAGTGTATTTATGAATGTTGATGGTCTGAATGTAGAGGGAAATAAAACTGAAACGTGACAAATAATTGTCACTATCATTGGAGATAAAAAAGGCCAGCCAAAATAGATGTGTTTGACTTATCATTTATGATAATTATTGGCTTGGTATGAGTGAGATTGTATGATATATATTACTTATATGATTTTCAATAGTACCACACCACCTCTTATTGCTCTAGTGAATTACAAGGGCTTGATTTTTTGAATTCCCTCTTTCCTTTTGTGAGATATTTTTATTTTTATAGAAGGTGGTAATGGGTCTTCGAAGTCTCCACCTTTAACTCCCTATGAAGAATTGTTAGAGATATTTTTCGATGATCAATTTGAAGTTATGTTTGAGTACCCAAAGGTAAATATTTTGTGAGTTACTATGACACCATACACACTTGCACATAGACATCGATTATAGTTTATTTTGAGTATTTGTTGGCTTTATTAGGACTGTTGTTGTTAATAATGGAATATAGCTTTCATAAATTGTAGATATGAAGGTATGGATTTCAAATATGAAGCTTATCCAAGTGGCTGGTACCAAATGGAAGGTAGTTTATTAACTTTTGTGGTTGCCTTGTGTGCTTGGAATAAATCCATCATGAAAAGTTCAAATCGATTTTCTTAAATATTGATGTGTGGTATGTAGTTTATGGCTTTTGAAAGTTATAGAAAATTATGCTTTTGTGCATTTATGATTTTGTGTTTAAATTGATCAAGATCTTAATGTTATTTTAATCAAATATGTTCTTCTCGGTAAGCCTAAAAGTCTTTTGCATATAAATCTAACCATGATTGTTGGCAAGAAAATTTCAATAAGTTAATCTCTTTCTCTTCTAAGTATTATGGAAAAGAGACGGCATGTTGCTTTAAACTATGATGGAACATATATGCATCTACTAGTTTTCTTTCTTTTGAAACTCACTACATGGCCTATGTCTTTGTTCGTGACACTCCATTTCAATACAAGTCCACTAACAATATGTATTTAATGATGAAAATTAGCACTTGTGTGATGGAAAATGTCTAATTTATATACTGGATATATGCTTAATGATTGAAAGTATCTATTGTAGGGAATGACAACAATCAATTGATGTTACTGTAGGTGGGATTATTAGGTATAAGGAAGCTTATTTTCTGAGACAATGCTGAAATAACTAAAGAGCTTGAGAGCTTGGCAAAGTCTATACAGCAAGAGTTTGCATGAAACATTTGTTATGTTTTTTTTATGATTAGTTTTCAATTTATTGAGTTTGAAATGATAAGGAGTAGTAAAAGTATTGGAATATAAATAAACTGTAATGATCTTGACCATTTGAAATATTAGTGTTGGTATTGTTTTATCTTGACTTTCCTTGGTAGGAAAAATTAAAGGAATAGAAATGGAATCTCTGTAGCTTATGTTTTTTATGTTCATATAGTATATATTTTTATTTTGGTTATTTTGAATATTGTAATTATTTTTTTTTACACATTTTAAATAATTTGCGGGGGTTTTAAAACTCCACAAATAAAGCCCCCTCAGTTTGAACACGATACCAGCGGTCGCCCAAAACTCCCGCAGATAAATGGTGGGAATCGTATAAGCGGCAGTTTTCATAACTCCCGCAAATCATTTTGCGGAGGTCAAAAACCCCCGTTATATAGCTTAAAAACCTCCGCAATCAAGCGTGTTTTTTTGTAGTGATTTTATATTATTGTCATGATATCAAAGGAAACTGATCAGTGGTTTTCACACATATATTTTCCGTTGTTTTTAAGTATTTTTAAGTTATGTCATTGAGTGTTTTATTTCTTTATTCGTCATTTTATGCTTTGGTTGTATGTTTTAATGTTTTCAGGTTCATATGGAGAAATCAGAGTAAATCAGTGCGAAACTCGGATTTTTGAGGAAGTTCAGAAAACATGCTACAGGAGGCCTGACACGGGTGGCCGTGTTGCACAACACGGGCCGTGTCAGGAAGAGGGCGCAAGAAGAATGGAAAGACAGTGAAACAACACGGGTTCCCGTGTTGCACAACACGGCCCGTGTTGCACATCCTGGGACTCGACAGCAAAAATAAATATGACAGGTGACCAACACGGGTGCCCGTGTTGCTCAACACGGCCCGTGTTGGGTTTGACGCTGATTTCAGTGATTTTTGTGATTTTGTTCAGTGGTTTGCCTGCGAGGGTGTTTTTGGGATTTCCAACCAACTTAAGCGAGTCTGCACTATTTAGGAGGGTTTTCAAGATGAATTAGGGATCTTTTTTGCCACACGAAGAATTGGAGGATTGAGAAAGGAAGCCTATGCAATTGGAGAAGAACAGAGAACTCTCATGAGCGGAAGCCATTGAAAATCAAAGTTCATCATCTCTATTGTAATGTCTTTATTTGATATCTTTGTAATTTCTTTGGATGATATGAGTAGCTAAACCCCCCAATGCTAGGGGGGTGTCCCTGATTAACATTTGTGATGATTTTGAATTCCGAATTTCAATAACATATTTCTCTTTCATGTTTAATTTAATGGTATAAGGTTTTTAATGCTTTCCTCGTCGGACCAACTGGATTGATTTATGACTGACAATTAGGATTGACATCCATTGTTAGGGTTTTTATACCATTATACTATAGTAGATATCACCTAGGACTAGGGATACCCTATAGTAACCGGATTATTCTTGATTATAATAATACTTGATTTGATCACTAATTTCGAAGGACTTTGGGATTAGGATTTCAATGTTCAAAGGTTTGCCTACTAAGGACTTAAGAGCAAATACCGTTAAGAACCGGTAATTGATAAGTTGAATTTTGTTAATAAAACAAGGGTTCAGAATTGTTACATGTTAATGCACACACCTACCCTGGCATGTTACTCATATTTGGCTAAATCAACCTTTTTAAGTTTATTTGCAATTTAATTCGTACTCATAAAAACCAAAACCCCAAGGCTTTTTGTTTAATTGAATTCCTACTAACTCTATACTATCACGCAGTCCTTGAGATCGATATTCGGGGAATTTCCCTATTATTACTACAGAGGCAAAATAGTACACTTGCTATTTTTCCGATCAAGTTTTTGGCGCCGTTGCCGGGGACTGCCGAAGATTATTGAGTTTTTAGATTTATTTCAATTAGAATTTTGTTGCTCTGCGACTAAAATTTTATTTTCTGAAAAAAGATATTATTTTATTTTTGTTCCTCATTCTAATAATTGTCTAATCTGTTTATGCGAGGTAAGGCCTCAGCAGAATTTCTTTTTGACGTAGAAATTGAAAGGACTTTTCACGCAAGGCGCAGACATGCTCGTCAAACTAAACTAGAATCCGAGGAAGAAGTGATTACAGTTCATTCTAGTTCAGACACCGAAAGTGAAGAAGAGATCATGGGCGAGGTACCACCATCAGAGAGACTTCTCGGAGACTATGGTGCTAGAAACACACCGGGAGGAAGGCTAACTATTGTCAACCAACCGGTGAATGTTCCTAATTTTCAATTGCATCCAAGCACCATCACTCAGCTCGAAAGAAAGCCTTTCACCGGAAAGGTTAATGAAGATGCAAACAAGCACTTACAGAGGTTTCTGACCATGAGTACAACTTTAAAAATCGAAGGTCATACAGAAGAGGCCAAGAAGCTGAGAATGTTCCCATTCACCTTGGCAGAAGAAGCAGAAGAGTGGTTTTATTCCCTTCCAGTGGGCAGCATTACATCATGGGAAGAGATGGAAAATGCTTTCTTAAATGAGTATTTTCCCGCCTCGGTCTTTATAAGGAAGAGGTATGACATTCTGAACTTCAAGCAGAAGGAGGGTGAGCCCTTAGGAGATGCATACAAAAGATTCAAAAGAATTCTAGTAGCATGTCCCACTCACAATATGGACAAGACTGAACAGATGCAAGTATTTGTCAATGGGCTCAGAATGAAAACAAAACAGCTAATTGATACAGCAGCTGGAGGCTCGACAAATTTCACAACAGCCCCAGGCATCATCAAAATCATTGAAGCAATAGCTGCAAATGAGCATTTGGAATTGTATGACAGGTGTGCTAGCAAACCGGAAGGAATAATTAATCTCAAGCTGGAGACTTCTAAAACTCGGGTTGAAGATGCGATAGCCGCAGAAGTTGAAAAGAAATTGAAGGCTATGAATACAAGTAAACAACAGGTGGCTCAAGTTCAACAAGCTCAACCTGTCAGCTGTGAAATCTGTAATGGCCCACACCAAACGGTGTACTGTTTTGCTACTCCCAAGTAGATTGAAGAAATCAAATTCCTAAGGCAAAACAACCCGTATTCTAACACCTATAATCCAGGGTGGAAGAATCATCCAAATTTTGCTTGGAAAGATCAACAATAACAAGGTACCCAGAAGGCAGAGTGGGAAGTGGCAATTGAAAGATTAGCTGGGCAGTGTTCTCAGTTCCAAGAAGAAACAAGAAACAACCACAGAAACACTTCGGCCTCAATTAAAAATCTGGAAGTTCAAGTGGGGCAGATAGCACAGCATCTCACTCTACAGGCACAAGGTACCCTTCCGAGCTCAACTGTGAAAAATCCGAAAGACCAAGAGAAGATTAATGCTGTTACTACAAGAATGTAGGAAGCAAATTGAAGAAAGAAGTTAGCCACGCTTTTAATCTTCATGAGTTCGTGGTTGCAAAAGTGACAAGCAACAAGGTGTGGAAAAGGAAATACCCTCCATAATAAAGGGTAATGGACCGTCGAGCTATGCGACGTTAAACGAAGCGCTTCGTGGGAGGCAACCCACGGTTTTAATAATTAATTTCTTTGTTTATTTATTTTATTTTCAGGAAATAAAAGAGGACGTCTCTGGTGAAAGCTTGGATGTGATCATTAGAGTGCATTACCCTCTGTGAGTCACCTCTCTCAGGCTCGTTCTGAAACATTGAGGCCAATGTTTAATTCAAGTTTGGGGGAGGCTCTTCTCTTTGCATTTTAATTTTTATGTTATTGGTATGATGTGAAACCATAAAGTGGATTCTGCCCAAATTTTGACCGAAATTTTAATTTTTGTTGAAGAGTTTTGATCTTAAAGAGCGATCGGGAATAGTATATAGAGATGAAGCGAGGATGGTTTGAGGACAGAAAGTTCGGAATAATGTGCCAAGAAGAGGTTTGTTTAAACACCCTTGGTTCCCTAAAAGAGATACGAGTCTAACGTGTAGATTTGCACCATAGTACTTGTCTCCTGAGAAGTACTTCTTGAGTAGTTTATCGATACAGTCTGGCAGAATTCAGATTCACTTGCATGACGACTGGTTGAGAAAAAAAAAGATATAAAGTTGGCACCAAATGATGAAAAGGCGGTAAAAGGCAATCGGCTCGCTAAGTTGGGTAACCCTCACCCGGTTATTCAGCCCAAAGGAGATTGATCCCCAAACGTCGTCCAAAAGGACAATATATAACTGCAAAGTTTGAAAATTTCATCGGGAATAAAAAGTAGCCAATGCTTCTAGTTTGGTGCCAGGAAAAGAAAACCAGAAGCCTTGATTAGTCTCATGCAGGTGATGATTATTAGAAGAAATGCAGTGCCTTAATATGATTGTCCGAATGAAAGAGGAGGAAAATCGGAAAGAGACTTAAGTGCAAAACATAGTTGGAGAGGTATCCGAAATGGGAGATCTAGGTTTAAAGTGGTAACAGAAACTCGTCGCGTCATGTGAATGCCGAACCAACTGTTTCTTGATCAATACAGACGGAAATCTCACGTATGAACACCGTGTGCTTTGAAGGTCATTAACTCTTGTAATCGTCGCTTGAGGTCAAGCAACGGTTTAAATTTGGGGGAGTTTGATCAGTGGTTTTCACACATATATTTTCCGTTGTTTTTAAGTATTTTTAAGTTATGTTATTGAGTGTTTTATTTCTTTATTCGTCATTTTATGCTTTGGTTGTATGTTTTAATGTTTTCAGGTTCATATGGAGAAATCGAAGTAAATCAGTGCAAAACTCGGAGTTTTGAGGAAGTTCAGAAAACATGCTACAGGAGGCCTGACACGGGTGGCCGTGTTGCACAACACGGGCCGTGTCAGGAAGAGGGCGCAAGAAGAATGGAAAGACAGTGAAGCAACACGGGTGGCCGTGTTGCACAACACGGGCCGTGTCAGGAAGAGGGCGCAAGAAGAATGGAAAGACAGTGAAGCAACACGGGTGCCCGTGTTGCACAACACGGCCCGTGTAGCACATCCTGGGACTCGACAACAAAAATAAATATGACAGGGGACCAACACGGGTGCCCGTGTTGCTCAACACGGCCCGTGTTGGGTTTGACGCTGATTTCAGTGATTTTTGTGATTTTGTTCATTGGTTTTCCTGCGAGGGTGTTTTTGGGATTTCCAACCAACTTAAGTGAGTCTGCACTATTTAGGAGGGTTTTCAAGATGAATTATGGATCTTTTTTGCCACGCGAAGAATTGGAGGATTGAGAAAGGAAGCCTATGCAATTGGAGAAGAATAGAGAACTCTCATGAGCGGAAGCCATTGAAGATCAAAGTTCATCATCTCTATTGTAATGTCTTTATTTGATATTTTTGTAATTTCTTTGGATGATATGAGTAGCTAAACCCCCCAATGCTAGGGGGTGTCCCTGATTAACATTTGTGATGATTTTGAATTCCGAATTTCAATAACATATTTCTCTTTCATGTTCAATTTAATGGTATAAGGTTTTTAATGCTTTCCTCGTCGGACCAACTGGATTGATTTATTACTGACAATTAGGATTGACATCCATTGTTAGGGTTTTTATACCATTATATTATATTAGATATCACTTAGGACTAGGGATACCCTATAGTAACCGGATTGTTCTTGATTATAATAATACTTGATTTGATCACTAATTTCGAAGGACTTTGGGATTAGGATTTCATTGTTCAAAGGTTTGCCTACTAAGGACTTAGGAGCAAATACCGTTAAGAACCGGTAATTGATAAGTTGAATTTTGTTAATAAAACAAGGGTTCAGAATTGTTACATGTTAATGCACACACCTACCCTGGCATGTTACTCATATTTGGCTAAATCAACCTTTTTAAGTTTATTTGCAATTTAATTCGTACTCATAAAAACCAAAACCCCAAGGCTTTTTGTTTAATTGAATTCCTACTAACTCTATACTATCACGCAGTCCTTGAGATCGATATTCGGGGAATTTCCCTATTATTACTACAGAGGCAAAATAGTACACTTGCTATTTTTCCGATCAGAAACTAGGAGAAATCCTAATTTTAATATGAAAAGAAATGGATCCAGGGGGTGTAATGCTGAGTGAAGGAGTAAGGGCACAGGCCCAAGTACATTAGCCCATCAGCATGTTTTTGTCACAGTTTTCAGGTTTTTGTGTCAAAAAGGTGTGTTGCATTGGGCTCAAAGCAAAGGGGTGAGAAATAACAATTTCGGCCCAAAGTTGATGATCTATATTCACAGATTTTGTTATTTTTGATCCAAATGTTAATTAATGTTAATCCTTCAGGTTTTCTATTAATCATCCCTAACATTAATTAATCACAATAAACCACATTAACAAAATAAGCCAAATAGAAAGGGGTATAGGTTTATGTGAACTGAATTTGATCTTCTTCTCCCTCGCTCACTCAAGACACGGCAATGGAGAACTCCATTCTCTTCTCCGATTGAACTTCCGGCCACTCCTTCCATTCTGATCTCGTCTCATCCTCTTCGTTTCAAACAAAACAGTGAAGGAGCCTCTCACCTCTCCTATCCAAGCGCGCATTCATCGTCATCATCAACGAGAGCAAACCGACCTCATCTCCCATCTCCGTTCTCGATTTCACATCTCCGACGAACAACTAATGCTTCGTTGCCACGAATAACTACCGGAGACGAATCCGGTCATCAATCATCGTGAAAATAGATTGAAAACCAGAGGTTCTTACTCAGGTACGCGTCTTCGTCTTTTACTCTTCGTTTTCTCCGATTGACATCATCTTCCTTTTATGCTTCGGCGTTCTTTCATTGAACCTTTTGTATTGCTCGCGTTCTGGAGATACATTGTGTTGATGTGGTAGTGTTGTTGTTCTGCAGCTTATGTGATGATGATACAACCACTGTGTGAGTACAATTGGATGGTGAACATTGTGATGCTGAACGATATGCTGAGGATGTTGTTACTGAGAATTCTGCAGATTGAACTCCGTAGAAATTATTGATTCTTGAAGCTTGCGTGAAGATCAAGAGCAAAGTCAAGGAAAGAGTTATGAGTTCTTCTTTTTGAATTTGTGGTGAAGAATTGATGGTGGAAGTGTAAAGAGGTTTCTGCCGATCGATGATGAAGGTGTGATGAATCAAGGTATGTTGAAGTTTGATGAGAGTGCGAAGGTGATGAGGAACGATGAATATGTGCGATGAAGATGATTATGGTGATGATCGAAGAGCGGTTGGTTCAAGGATGAAGGTTGAAGAGAGCAATTCTGTTAGAGGCGGTGGTTGAATATTCTGAATCGTGAATGAATCGAGGGAGAGCCAAGAGAGTTTGTTACCGTCCTCAGTCTCTTATGAGGTGAGTTTCTTGTTCTTCTTTTTTGCTTCTATTGCGGTCCTTTTTCTAATTTGTTGTGAGCGATTTTCTGTTATGTTATTGTTACAGTTTGTTATGACTTCTTTTATTGTTTCCGAAGGTTGAACCGTGAAGGTGAATATTTGAGACGGAGATTCGTTGAAGGATTGATGAAGAGAGGTCAAGGTTCTCAGTTTGTTACGAGTGAATTTTCTGTTATCTCCTCTTCCAATTTCTGTTTGTGATTCCTTTGTGCAGGTTCATTTGGTGATGGATTCGGAGAGGAAGATTGGAAAGTTGTGAAGAGATTTTCGGTTTTGAGGGTTGAAGGATGAATTCGGTTTTTGAGAGAAAGGGAGAGGATTGAATCCGGGAATTTTTTACGTTTCTTTCAATCTTGTACATGCTGCCGATTTTTTGTAGAGAAACTTGAATGTAATTGCACTTCAACTTAGAACCGATTTTGTGTACACTATTTGAATTGTCCCGATTTTTTATGTCATGGATAGACTTGAACATGATATGGATGTATAGATTTTTTTATTGAACCATGATGGGCTTTTTGGTGTATATTTTTTGTATTGGGCATGGATTTGAATTTGGATTCTTGTAATGAATAGAGACCTCTTGAATATTTTTGTAATGGATAATTGTAGAACTTTTGAATTTTGGATAATGGTGAATGAATATTGAACGATTTTTATGGCTTGAATTATCGAACCTTGTGTGCCAAAACTATACGAATGAATCTTCCGTTGTAGTATGCTTAACACAATTTTGATCTGATCTTGAACGATATGCATTTAGAACTTAAATCATCACTTGAATGAATTTCACTTCAACAAAATCCTAACTCAATCAATGAACCAAATGTCTTACATTAAAAGTGACAAACAAAAGCCTTGATCGCTACTTCATTCCCTTATGCCATGACTCGCATTCGAACTCCAATCCAACATAACAATAATGCCTTAAGGAATATTTGGAGAAGGTAAGAATTGAAGCACCTAAGAACATTTGGACATGCAACCCAATGAATCTCAGTTGAATTAACGATTGCAGACACCATGTATAAGAAACTCTTTATTATTTTTCTTCAATTTTCACATGGCGAAATAAACGCCATCCATAACTTATAGCTCATATAAAGAGGGCAAATTTTAGGGTGCAACAACATTCAACATCATTCACAACAGCTGGGGATGCACTTGTTTCAACTGCGTTTTCTTTGCTGGTACAGACACTGCTGACCATATTTGTGGAGATTATCATCCCCTTTGACTTGGTTGAGTGACAGATCTCTTCTGCTCGGCTATTGTGACATTTGGCTTCTGACTTCTCAGAATTCTTTCTACCAGAACTCACACCGTTGATCCTGGAAATATTATCATTTGCTTTACCTGAACGTTTCATTCCTCTTGAAACTTCAGCCTTCAACATCCTAGATTTTTTCTCATGTTTGGTATGACCTATGTCACAGTCCACAACTTTTACCCCCATCCCATGAAGAGGAACTTTCTTTGTCTTCGTATTGGGAATTTTTTCCCAGTTGGGAAATCTAATCAACATATAACAGGAAGACTTTAGATGACCAAACTTGTCACAAAAATCACATCTCAGAGGTTTATCATATCCTCTCGAATATTGAGACATAGGTCTTGACATCTTGTGATTTTGCCTCTGAGGAGTCTCTTTGGTCCTTGAGAGTTTCTTTGTCACAGTTTGTCTACCAGAACCTCTAGTTTTCTTGGTGACTTCTTCATGTTGAGATGTCTCATTTGTCATTCTGGCTTCAGCACTTGACCTCTTCATCAATTGGACCATATTGTGAAGCTTTGAGTTCAACCTATAAATCTCTCCTTCAAGCGTGTCAATAGTAAACAAAAGCTTCACTTTCTCTTCTTGCTGTAGAGCAGAAATATTTATGTGCTCTGTCACTCTCTTGCGGAGTTTTTCATTCTCCAAACATGTCTCTGAGATCCCTGCTCCAAGTTCACACACACAGTGAGTTCTCCAACATATGAATCTATATCAGAGTCATCTATTTCCTCATCAGATTCACAAGCCTTAGACATGATGTTCTTGTGACTGACATATTTCTCACTGTTTCTTCTTTTGAACTCTTCTTCTGACCATGACGTAGATGAGTCCTGAACATGCTTCTTGAGATATATGATCCGTTTGGATTTTTTATCTCTGCCATGTCTCAATCTAAGCTCTTGCGATATTTTACTGAGCTTATTCCTCAATAGAGCCAAATCATTGGAAAGACTTTCACAACATATGTCTTCTCTGATCTTGGAGTTTTTAGAGGTTGAGACATAGATTGTACCTTCATTTTGGCCAGCTCTTTCATAGGTTTCTCTTAGAATTTCCCATGCAGATTTGGCATGCGCACAACGACAGATCAACTTGAAGGTATCCTCATCGACCTTTCTAAATATAGTATTTAGTGTCTTGTAGTTTGCTTGAGCTGATAGACTCTCCTCATCATCCCAATCTCCACCGTCTTTGAGAGCATCAGTAGCACTGCCATCGGTAGCTATGATTCTGTAAGGATCCCATCCATTGATAACATTCCTCCAGACTCTATAACCCAACACTTTGAGGTAGATCTCCATGCGAGCCTTCCACCACTTGTAGTTGGTTTTGTTCAGGATAAGTGTTGAACACATTGCGCTTTCAACTTTGTTCATCTTAAGAGAAAGTATCTTCCCTGGATCTCACCCATATACAAAACAGGATGCCTGCTCTGATAGCAATTGAAATTCAGGTATCAGATATAAGATGTCGAATGAGATGTCACGACACAATATCTGAGCACTTTAACAGTTATAAACAAGTATGATAGCATCAATAATAATCGTGCAGAAAGTAAAGAACAAAACGACATGTTTACCCAGTTCGGAACAATCCTTCCTACTGTGGGGGCTACCAAGACAGGGATGAACAAGACTCACCTAGGTATGAGGCCCTCCTCAAATCCCCTCAATCACAATCCCCTGTGAAAAAATAAAAGGTCAAAGAAAATTGGATGCCACTCTTCCAAGACAGCCACTCCTCAATGCTTAAATGCTTACGAGGATGAAATACTCTCCTTGCTTAAAAGCTTTGGAGATAAAACAACATTCAACACCTACATGTTTGTGAATGTACACACATGGAACTCTTAGAATAGAGCAACTTGAATCAAAAGTCCTTACTTTTGAAAATAAGGATTAGCTAAGTCTTTATAGATCGGCAGAGACTAGTAATCCTGGTCATGGGCTTGGGCCAATTACTAAATAGGATTTAGAACACCCAGTAGAGCTATAGGAAATAACGCAGCAAAAACACACAGTCAGTTAAGCAACTGACAAACCAAACCCTAAAAATAGAAACTGTTGCAACTTATAATGTCAAGACATCTGCTTTGACATTTAGGCAAAAACAATCTAACAAACTGTTTTACCAAAATTACTGCCAAGATAAAACCAACGAACGCCCCCTTTGGTAAATTTTGGCAAAAATAGTGTTAGGTTAGTTAGCATACATCAGAGTAAAAATAGCTCCCCCTCAACAGATCAAGCTCAACCACCCTTAGCTCCCCCTCAACAAGTCAAGAAGAGCAAACTAACAAACTATCAACTACTCCCCCTTTTTAGCCACAATATGCCAAATACAGTAAAAAATAAAAGAGCAACCCATACAACAAGTATTTGAACAGATCAAACACACCACTCTTCCTCATCAGAACTAGAACTAGAGACACTATCACCACCGTCAGTAGTAGTATCGGAGATATTTGCATCCACATAGTCATCAGAAGAAGAGAAGGCTTTAGGACTTATACCTCAGAAGAGGGGCATAAAATGGTCTAGGAGCAGTTTCACCAGGAATAATGCCTCTCCTAGTACCAGAGTTTTAAAACAGAGAAAAAGGTTTGTATAAAAGACAAGGTTTTGAAAACAGACAAAATATGTACAAAATGAAAGTTCGTGTGAACCTCTACTGTTTATGAAAAACAGTTGAAAGAACTTTAATGTTTGAAATTGAATTGAAGTAAAATGAAAATGAAGTTGAATTGAACTGAACATGAACATGAACTGACGAATAAAAAAAAGGGTTGGGACTTATACTCAAGGAGAAAACAATTTAATCGGGAATTGAAGAAAACAGTTTTTGAATGACAAAACAAACAAATTAAGGTAAGATATAATATCTACACTTAACTAAGACCTAAGTAATTAGGGTTTGTTCACAAAAAATATTTACAAAAGGTTTGGTTTTGAAAAAAACAAAGGAAAGTATATTTTAAAAGTATTATAAATACTTAAAAACACCCCATTTTCAACCTACTAAAAATATATCAAATAAATATTATTTTTGTGATTTTTTTGGATACTCTCAAAATAGGTATGATAAATGAGAAGTGAGTGAAAAATCAAGTGAAAATGATTAATTTTGATAGGTGAAATGATTAAGCGAAATTGTGAAAAAAAATGAAGAAAAATAGCATAAATGTTTGTTTTTGTTTTAAGCAAGAATTGAACCCATCCCACAAGGGGGGACTGGCACACATCAAACCAACTGAGCTGAGTGCCCAGTACATTAAAGGAATGGAAACAATTAAAAATATGTGAAAAATAAGCTTGAATTGGTTTTTGAAAAATATTGCAAGCAAAAGGTCTGTGGGGGGATCAAACCCCCTACCTTGGGCAAGAGGAACTTTGGACGCGCTCTGTGGCCACTAGGGAAGACGATGTGTTAGTTCTTTTATTGGCTGATTGGCATCTATGTTTGGCTAAAACATAATAGCAGTAAAACATAATACAAGTGTAATCTTGCAAATATAAAAAGAACAAAACAGGTACAAGCAAGATGTTATATGGAATGTCATGACATCAACTCATGACATCGCGCCTGCAGAACTGGAAAGAAGATTCAGTTTGTTACTCAATAGATACAGGATATTCGTAGAATATTTTGTAATCCTATGTGGCGCAAATTTAAAGGTCAAAAGAATATTTGAAGAATCAGATCAGAAGATTGAAGATTCAGGAAGAATCAGATCAGAAGATTGAAGATTCAGGAAGAATCAGATCAGAAGATTGAAGATTCAGCAGTTTCTAATTTAGGAGATAAATTAGGAAACTCATGATTAAAAAGACCTTGATTGTAGCAGAAGATTTCTGCAGATTTGTAACAGCAAGGAGTGTTGTGATTTTAAGCCCAAGTCCAACTAGGATCAGGTTATAAATAGAAACCTTTGTAACCTAGTTTAATAGAGCTAGATGACTACTGACAAGATGTAGTTTTTAGGGTTAGCCGTGTAAATGAACCACCCTGTTTGTGGGATGGTCACTGATTTGTGCCTCGAAGCCTGTAGGTAAGAGGTTTGTTTTACTCACTCAGAAGCTGGGAAGCAATGAGTGAAGTTTTGTTCTTGAAGAAAGCTTGTAAGCAACTTCAAGTTAACGTTGTATTTATTTATGCTTAGATTGTTGGAAATTAGGTCGTCGATGTAGTGGCTGAGTTGTTGACTACTAGACATCATTGCTATGATTGGTAGTGAAATGGAGATATTCCATATTTAGGGAGAACCTAGGTATAAGGGTCATTGGGTAGTTATTAAGTGAGGAGTTGTAAACTGGGAGTTTAGCTCTGAATTGATACTGCTAATAGTGGACTTCATCCCTGGCTTGGTAGCCCCCAGAGTAGGTTGTTAAACCGAACTGGGTGAACAATTCTGTGTGTTATTTAATCTTCTACATTGTGTTGTTTGTTTAGTCTTGGATGTTATGACATCGTTTATAACATCAGGTTCATAAGTGTTAGTTGTTCCTTTACAGAGCCATATGAACTTTACAATCTGGTTATGTTGACTGAACATTTGTGATCCCAGGTCTCATTGACTCCTGTTTAGGGGTAATTAAAAGTTGTGGGATCTTTCTATTCTGCCTCTGCTACATTAATAACAGATCGGATGTCTTGACATCATGAATGACATCCGAGTCTAACATACCAGAATTTCAATTGGTATCAGAGCAAGCATCATGTCTGTTTCTGGATTAGATCCATGAGGGATACATTTTGGTTGTGGTAAAGGTAGAAGATTATGTGAACAAGGAATATTCATATTGTATGGTCCCTTAAAGTGGAGGATGGACCTATGTGTGGAAGATTAGACCAACCTGACCTAGAGTTGTGATGCTGGAACAAGGAGTGCTAAATCCAAAGGCATCATGCGGGAGTGAAGAAATTGAATTTCAAAACTAATTCGACCGGTATCTATGGACAGAGAAGAATCACATCAAAACCTTTATGCGGGAGTGAAGATATTGATAAGGTAATCTCTGTGTATATGTGAGTTCATCAGGTCAGGATTTTGGTTAGGTCTAGTTTGTTGCTTGGTGCATAAGCAAGCGTTGTGCAAGGTTGAGTAACAATCAATCTGTAGTTATCATGCTTACAACTAACACTTGAAGTAAGCATTGTGTGAATTTTGTTGAAGTATGACTATTTTCCGCTGCATAGTATGTGTGCAACCCCATGTGTATAAGAAAAATCCTAGGGTTAAGTATATTCAACAGAATGTATGGCAGAACCTTACAGCTTGGATTAAAGTGTCAAAGATACTTGAGTAATCTCTCAAGTCCACTCATAATGACATGGTTTCTTAGAGCTGATGAATGTTAAATGATCAACGATATTCATAATTATCTGCAAGTGTGAACCTTGAACAATTTCAAGGCTGGAGTGTTCCTAGAAGGAGGAACAGATGTCCTACCGGATGTTGGGACATTAGTACTAGTATGCAGCTACCAGATGAAGAACAGATGTTCTAGTGCTAAACTAATGTAGTGTGAGAACATTGGTTTGGAACCTACTCCTGGTCTGGAAGAGGAGACATCTGACTATAAGTTAATCAGGACACGATTAACATGTGCTTCTACTCCAATTCAGTTAGAAGTAAAAGCTCAGTGCCTCAAGAAAACTCATGAAGGTATTCCTTTCTGATCCTTTGTGATTAAATTAAGAAGAGCTTACATCTGGCATTTTCCTCTGATCAATGGAACCAGATATGTGTATTGTCATTCATAACCATAGAATAGTTGTTGGAGCTAAATACTGTGACTCTACCACAGTGAAATATGGTCAAGAATGTGTACTGCCCTAGTTGTTATCCAGAAAGGGTAGTGTTGTTTGGAATCAAGGAAGTCAGACGAATCTGACAAATTCAGTGTCATGCTATAATCAAGTCTGGTCCAGAAACCTAAATGAGGGAATCTCCTCTATAGGTACGGACTATGGCATCCATCATCTCAAAATCAGAATGAAAGTCCGAAGAAAAGATTATTGAGATACTGGCTATTGTATTCCTTGATATGAATGGATATTGCTGATAATTGGAATATTCTATTCCCACCCCGAGTGTTATGAATTTGACATTAAAGTTGTTAACCAAGAACCATAAAGGATGATGTCATATCTGATGTCACAACATCATTTCAAGATCTTCAGTTTCTTTGTAGTATATTTGCCAAGAGTAGAAAGTACAAATGTGAAGAGGTAATCAGTTAGAATTTCCTAGTGTGAGTAGCAAATTCTAACTAAAAAGCTAGTAAGTAATTTGACGGGAGACTTAGTACTTATTGGGTTTAGAACCTGGATGGTAGACTGAGATGTAGTTCTTCTAGCTATGTGTTCTCAATTATCTTCACACATTAAGGAAGAATGACAAGAGTATATGGTGTAGCATACAAATTCTGTTAAATATCTTGATGGGAGCTGGATATTTACAATGTCTGTATGAAATGACTCAGACGTGTATGCTGAAAATTAATTTATGGTTATACAATCATAGTTTCTTCTACTTCAAGTTGCAGAGTGTGGCAATCTAAATCTTGTGTAGTAAGTAAACTGAGGTTTCTAAACTTGGAAACTGTGGCAAATTCCAAATGAAGGGAACTTCAAGGACAAACATAAAAAATGTCCTAAATTTGTATATCTCATGGGGGAGTAAAAGAGTATGAAGATCAGCAAAGACAATGTTATTCTGCTTCCATCCTAATGTAAAGTCCTTCAAAGACTAACCTTGAAGCCAGAAGGACACAGTCACACAAGATGTCAAAACATAACTAAAAGCATGTTTATTTTCAAAGACTAGCAAAGAATATTCTTTGCATTATCATCTGAAGACATGGATTGAAGGTGTGTATCACTTGTTCTGACCTAGTGCATGATCCAACCTATGCATAAGTCTACCTGATGCAGTTCCTCTTCAAATAACATCTCTTGATTGAGACTTTAGTTAAAGTCCAGGTATGTTGTTTAAATTTATCAGGTTTATAGAATCTTTTCATTTTGTTTAAGTCTTGTTTGAGTCCCTCACGTTCTTCTTTTGAATATGAGAAATGTCTAGATTCTATGTTATGGTTGTCAAATTGTGACAATCATAGGGTTTAAGGGTAGTGTTCAGACATTAAGTCTGAGGTCATTCTTTACAGTTGTTTGGTAATGAATAAAAGTCTTGTTTCGTGTCGTGAACACAAATTGTTTCTTGTGTTCCAAGTCCTCTATAGAGAAGTGTTATCTCTATGGATAGTTAGAGTTTGTTTAAGTTCAGACGAACTTATGTCTTGAGTGATGTCAACATCACAAAGTGCAGTTATCCTGGAAGAAGGACTAGGAATCTGCATTAGAAGTTTGAGAAAGCGACATTATTGTCTAAAGTGGCAGTTCATGCATAATGTAAATTAGAATGGGCAGGTTCTGATCTGGATGTAAGTAATCTGTTCTGGCAATACATAATTACTTTCATGATGAAGACTTCACTTAGTGAAAATGACTATGAAGACAAAAGTTCTATAATCTGATCAACACAGCTAAGGATAAAGGAGAATCCTTCCGGTTCAAGGAGCATGTTAATCAATGTGTGAGATTGAAAAACACAATATCAAGAAGGATTTCGAATTTTCTTAAGCAGACCATGATTTGATCCTAACATGGTAAGGTTATGCTCAACAAAGTTCAAGAAGTGGCAATTCTGTATGTTGAGATTGTGGCAACCTCTCTATGCGTGCTTCTAGTATCAAAAGGTCATCAGTTGATCATTTATGGAGGAAATAAGTTAGTAGACAAGGATCTGTTGAAGAAAGATATGAACCTTGTGGAAAAAACTGGTAGTACAAATGTCAGACACAATGTTATGACATCTTACTTCTGGTGTAAGTATTTAATGTAAAGGATCAACTTTGCTATAGTGAGTGTGTTCAGCAGGATAGTTGAACAGAGGGTGCGGCTCTTGAAGATATGAAGATGCGTCTTATATTTTCCATTCATCATGTCAAGCTTATTCCTTGAAGAAGCCCAAACTATCTCACATAGGGGGGAGTAAATTCTTTTGTCAATAAAAGTTTATTGGTTAAAAATACTTTAACATCATGAAGAAAATGTGACATTTTTGTCAGTTATTTGTCAATGGTTAAATCTAACCATGTGCAACTAGAAACCGTAATTCCTTCTCTACACTAATGAGGTAGTTGTATGTCTAACAGTCTCAAGGTGTTCAGAACAACAGAATTTTATGTCTATGACTAGTGAGTAAGTGGGGAGTCTGTTACTTGGTCCGTAGAATGCTTTGTCTTAATATTTCAAAGAATCTTGAGCTATGTGCTTAAAAGGAAGAAAAGTGACAATGTCTGACAGGATGTCATGACATGTCTAAAGACATTGAATCTTCTAAGTCAAACAAGGAAATCTGTCTTGAAGTTTATCTACACATCAGTGGCCAGTGTAAAGTACAATCAATGACTATGCATGCACTGGTATCTCAAGATAACTCCTATCAGAAAAACAGTCAAAAACGGCATTGGAAAGAGTAATTACTTTTGGAACTGTTTATTAATTAACCATTTGACCGTGGAACAAGACCAAAGACCATCGTTATTTCCTATAATCTCCAATGGCTTTATAATGGAATCTCCATGGATTACAGAAATCAAACTCTCTCAATATGTCGTTCGTATGTGTTCTTATGAGTCGTGTCTGGGTTTGGTATTGTGATGGGTTGTTGTACCAAAACCTCTTCAGAAACAAAAACACGGGTTGGGGATGTTGATGGTCTCTACCATGGGTTTTTCTGTAATAACAACAACGATGTTCCACCATATATAACCTTGAGTATATGAACTATTATTGTTGTGATTTATGATCTGAGTTATATACACAATTGTGATTTGTGTTCTGAGTTACTAGGACTGGTGGACAGTTTTCACTCAAGTCCTCTCTCAGGGTCTAAGCTAGAATTTGGTTTCTAGTTCAAGACAAAGGAAGGGGTCTCTTATGCCACCACTGGTCCTCCAAGACAAAGGTCTTCTCCCATCGTCTTCCTTGTGTTCATTAGTGTTGCATGAAGGTGTTCCACTGCATATTATGACATAGGTTTTTTATTTGTCATATTATGTCTAAAAAGGGGGAGAGAATATCATCTTCTGATTTTGCTACTATAAAAAGAAACAAAGGATTTTGTAGTAGACTGAAGATGTTATGATGTGGTTCAAGTCCTGAAGAACAGAAGGTAAAGCCCAATTCTGAGAATGTAAAATTCTGTTCTTCCTTGTTGTCTTGAAATTTGAAGTATTTGTGTTTTGCTGCATTTTTAATGAATGTTTAGTTTTAGCCAAAATATGCCAAAGGGGGAGATTGTTAGTGCTTTTATTGGCTGATTGAAATCTATGTTTGACTAAAACATAATAGCAGTAAAACATAATACAAGTGTAATCTTGCAAATATAAAAAGAACAAAACATGTACATGCAAGATGTTATATGGAATGTCATGACATCAACTCATGACTCCGCGCCTGCAGAATTGGAAAGAAGATTCAGTTTGTTACTTAACAGATACAAGATATTTGTAGAATATTTTGTATTCCTATGTGGAGCAAATTTAAAGGTCAAAAGAATATTTGAAGAATCAGGTCAGAAGATTGAAGATTCAGGAAGAATCAGGTCAGAAGATTGAAGATTCAGCAGTTTCTAATTTAGGAGATAAATTAGGAAACTCATGATTAAAAAGACCTTTATTGAAGCAGAAGATTTCTACATATTTGTAACAGCAAGGAGTGTTGTGATTTTAAGCCCAAGTCAAACTGGGATCAGGTTATAAATAGAAACTTTGTAACCTAGTTTAATAGAGCTAGCCGAGTATTGGCAAGATGTAGTTTTTAGGGTTAGACGTGTGAGTGAACCACCCGGTTTGTGGCATGGTCTCTGATTTGTGCCTTGAAGCCTGTAGGTAAGAGGTTTGTTTTACTAACTCAGAAGTCGGGAAGCAATGAGTGAAGTTTTGTTCTTGAAGAAAGCTTGTAATCAACTTCAAGTTAACGTTGTATTTAATTATTCTTAGATTGTTGGAAATTAGGCCGTCGATGCAGTGGCTGAGTTGTTAATTGCTAGACATCATTGCTATGATTGGGAGTGGAATGGAGATATTCCATATTTAGGGAGAACCTAGGTAGAAGGGTCATTGGGTAGTTATTAAGTGAGGAGTTGTAAACTGGGAGTTTAGCTCTGAATTGATACTGCTAATAGTGGACTTCATCCCTGGCTTGGTAGCCCCCAGAGTAGATTGTTAAACCGATTTGAGTGAACAATTTTGTGTGTTATTTAATCTTCTGCATTGTGTTGTTTGTTCAGTCTTGGATGTCATGACATCATTTATAACATCAGGTTCAAAAGTGTTAGTTGTTCCTTTACAGAACCATATGAACTTTACAATCTGGTTATGTTGACTGAACATATGTGATCCCAGGTCTAATTGACTCTTGTTTAGGGGTAATTAAAAGTTGGGGGATCTTTCTACTCTGCCTCTGCTACATTAATAACAGATCAGATGTCTTGACATCGTGAATGACATCTGAGTCTGTCATACCAGAAATTTCATGATGTATTCAAATAATACACGCTTTCCATTCAAAATATATCAAATAAACCTGGAAATTTAAAAATGGCGCGCCACCACTATCTTCGTCTTCAACCTCTCATCACTCAATCTCTAATTTTCTAACTCTCTTAATTCTCAACCAATTCAGATGATTCAAACATCAAACTTGATCTTTTTTGGACGAGGAATATGATCATGGTCTCTGAATTCATGTATTCTAAGTGTATCTAAAGAATTTCATCATGAACACGAAGAACACTAAAACCCTATTTTTAAAATTAAATGATGATGAATATGAATAAATGAATGATGATAGAGGGTTTTTAATCCTCTTATGATGCAAAACAAACTAGTATCGAGCTATATTAAAATACATACATAAATCATAGAGTTTGAGTTATAAGGCTTACCTCTAAAAACTGGAAATCATGAACCTTGATGGAGGACTCCCAACAATGTTTTTATGATTGCAATAGCATCCCGTGACTTCACTGATGCTGAATGGAGACTCACTTCATCTTGAATCCTTCAGAATTGCTCTGCTCGATCCCTCTTGCTTGAGCTCCAAGTGAAAATGGAAGATGATGATTCTGCACTTACAAATGAGTTGCAGGCATCTGGATAGCTTACTTACCTCCCAAGGAACATGTTGATATGCTTAACTCACTTTGGTTCCCTCTAAATTGCTCTGCTCGACTCCAAGTGCACAAGCTCCAAGTTGAAAATGGCTATGGTGTTTCACCCACTACAGAACTCCAAAAGGGACCTGGATCACTTATACTTGCCCTCCTTGAGATGTTAGAACACTCAATTTCAATGACTAAGCCCTGATGCAAAGAAATGCCTTCCTTACACCATGAACTTTTGAAAAATGAGTGAATGAGAGAGAATTCGTGGAAAGCATGTATTCAAGTTGCTTTGGTGTGATTTGAACTTAAATAGAGGCCTCTATTTATAGGCAAGAGGTCTGAGTAGTGAGGGAGTGAAGTGAGCTTTGATGAGGTCACTTTGAGTAACTTGGCCATGAAGAAATTTCAAAAATAACCAAAAATTCAATGATGGCATTTTGATTCCAATTGATCCACAGTCCCAGCCCTTGATTTAATATGATGTTTGGGGATCAACTCTGGTGCAGAGAAGCCTCTAATTGTTTTAGAGGAAGATTCCTTGATGATTCACCAAAATTCCATTTTGTAATGATTACTTAATCACATGGCATTGAATTTTTGAATATTCTCCAATCTTGGTACAATGACACATTTGATTCTATCTCATCCCTTCTGATATTTCTAAAGTTTAGAGGCACCAATTAGTGAAGGCATTTGCACAAAAATGACCAAATCCAAAGTTGGTCATGCCTTGATTTTTCCTTAAAATGCCTTACTTTGACCATGCATAACTCATTGAAAAATTTGAATTAGGAAGTGATCCGATACTTTTTGAAAATCTGGGAGGATGTACTTCAACCCATTAGTTTTGTGTTTCCTCAAAATCATCAAGGAAATTTGTGAAAATGGCCCATAATGTTTGGAGAAAATTAGGGTTTTTCAACCCTTAAGGAATTTTCAGGAACTTTGAAGCCCTATATCTCTCAAATGGTTGATTTTTTGCAAAATCATTAGCTGTGACAAAGTTGTTTATTGGACCAAAATCTACAACTTTGATGTTGGAGGTTTTCTTCAGTTTGTACTTGAAATTTTAAGATATTTCCCTTTGAAGTTTGAAGAAAAATCCTAGAAAAATTTCCAAGTATGGAAAAGTCAAACTTTGACTTTTTGATCCTTGATTGATTTTCTTGTTTTTTCTTGGTCAAATGACTTCAATAATCACATATTGATGATTTTGATCGTTAAAAGTCCATAGTTGACCAAACATCCAAAAAATCAAAGGTGGACCCTATACAATTGACTTTTTCCTGATGGACTGAGTTCTTGGAGATTCCAAATGAATCAGCTCTCCTCCTTAAATGAATGATATGAATGAATCATATTTAAGTATTAGAGGATCTTGAGCTATGATTTGGTCCATGGGATCTTTTCCTGGTCAAAAGTTAATCTTCCAGATAAATTAGGTCAAAAAACCGTAATTGTGAATCAAATGAATTTGAAAGTTATTAAGATTGAATTGAAATGCATCTTCCATGGGATATTGATGTAGAAATCATATAAGGATGTTGGAGCACTTTGGATCATACGTTGAAACTTTGTGAGTCTTTTCAAGTAAAAGCCTTGATTTAGTCCTTGATAGGCCCAAAAATCCTAATCCGGTAATTTTGATGGATTTGAAACTTGATACCTTGAGATCAAAGGTCAGGTGGAGATGAATGAAGTATCCTGAATCATATGATTATGTTGAAGATCATCCCCATCTTTGGTTGAACCATTTCCTGGATCTTTTAGCTTAGAAACCGGGTTCGGAGACCTGGTGTACAAAAGACTGTCCCGGGGTGAGTGAAGTATCTGAGATGTGACATCTCAGGGGGGGTCAAAAATTAGGGTATGAAAGCTGATAATGGACTTCATTCGTGGCTTGGTATGCCCCCAGAGTAGGTGTGTTCGTCATTAAACTGGGTTAATTATTCTTGTGTGCACTTTACTTTTCAGCAACTACTTTAACTGTCTTTATCTTACATATGTTGTTGAAAACAGACCAGATGTCTCGATATCCTATGGGACATCTGAGTTCTGCTATACCAAAATTTCAATTAGTATTTGAGTCTGGTAAGACAGAACTCAGATGTCATATATGGATGTCGTGACATCTGATCTGACATTATAAAACAAACAAGGTAGGCAAAATAAAACAGTGCAAAAAATAAAGAACACAACAAAATTGTTCACCCAGTTCGGTTCAATCAACATACTCCGGGGGCATACTAAGCCAGGGATGAAGTCCACTATTAGCAGTATCAATTAAGAGCTAAACTCCCAGTTTACAACTCCTCACTTAATCACTACCCAATGACCCCTCTACCTAGGTTCTCCCTAGATATGGAATATCTCCATGCCACTCCCAATCATAGCAATGATGTCTAGCAGTCAACAACTCAGCCACTGCATCGACGGCCTAATCACCAACAATTTAAATATACATAATGGAGTCGTTCCAAGAACACAATCTTCACTCATTTCTTCATAGCTTCTGAGTGAATACAATAAACCTCTTATGTACAGGCTAGATAAACTAGGTTACAAAGTTTACTATTTATAACCTATTCCCAACTGGACTTGGGCTTACAACCACAGCATTATTTGCTGTTACAAATCACAGAAAACTTTCTGCTAAAAACAAGGTCTTCAATCATAAGTTTCCTAATTTGTCTCCAAAATTAGAAACTGCATAATCTTCAATATTCTGACTTGATTCTCCTGACCTTTAAACTTGCGCCACTTAGGATTGCATAATATTCCATAGAACATTTTGCATCTGTTGAGTACTTATTGAATCTTTATATTCCAGCTCAGCAGGCGCATGACAGTTAAATATAACAGCAACTGCTGTCAAATACTGATGTCATGACATCCAGCATGACATCCAACGAAAAACCTGTATTAGCTTAACACATATGCTGCCTGCATAACACAATATCAACCAGATGTGTTTTACCAAAAAATGCAGCCAACTTAAAAACATCTACACAATCGATTTACATCAGGTGTAAATTGATTTGCATAGTTGAAAACTGGAATTTATAAAATTGGAAAATACGCAACTTCAGTATGCAATTGTGTAGTTTAAAACAAGATTTTCTACTACTGTAAATTAGGAAAGTTGTAGAGGAAAATCGACTACACCAAGTTGTAAGTCGATTTGTGTAACACCCGTATTTTGATTTATCGTTTAATTTGGATTATTTTAGTATTTATCGAGTTTTGGCATATTTTGAGCGACTGAGACGGTATTGTTACGGGATAGCGGGTCGAGAGTCAATCTTGAATTTTAATATTTTTAGTATTAGAAATATTATTAGAATAATATTTGGCGTTGTGGGAATTTTCTGAGTAAGTAAGATTATAAACCGGGAATTTGAGACTAAGAGTAAAGGGGGTATACTTTGAGTAAATTAAATGGGCTTAGGGAGTTATGTTGTACGTGTGAATTTGAGTGGCCCAAATTGGAATAGAAGTGAGGCAGTATCACATAGGTTTTAGAAAACCAGAAACATAACATTGTGGAAAAGTAGCAGAGTAGCAGAGAAGAAAAATAGGAGAAGAGAGAGTACGAGCAAATGCATAGCAGAACGATTTTGGGGGTTTTGATCGGAACGAGAATTAGAGCGACCTTCGATCCAAAGGTAAGGGTGAGTTTCTTGCTCTAGAAACGAGGGTATGATGAATTGTATGTGGGGTTTTGGGGAATAATATTGTCTATGTGTTTTCGATTGATTTTTCTGATATGTGTGATGTTGTATGTTGCTGTTTCTGAAAGTGTATTGGAAAATCTGTTGATATGTGATTATTGTTTGGATGGGTTTCTGTGATTTTTAGGATGAATCGAAATTATAATCGATGAATATTTATGTGTTGTGAATGAACTGATGATGTTGTGGTGTTAAATTCTGGAATAGAAATTGTTAAAGGAAAATTGTTTCTGGGTGGAAAACTGAGATCGGAACGAAAAAACAAATCTGGGATTAAAAAGAAAAATTGATAGGGATGGGGGCCACGTAGCAGAGAAGGACGTACCTTAAGGTACAAGAGTGGGGAGGACCCCACATTAGAAGTAGCAGATATAATTTTACAGCATCTCTGTAGCATAAAAATAAAATACTTAGTGAATAGGAATGTAGATGTTTTCAGATAGGCTTTATGTTTGGTAAAACTAATTTAGCAGCAATATGATAAATAGAATTATAACTTGTAAGATAAAGCAGGTTGAAGTTCTATTTAATGGAAAAACATGTTGTGTTGAAATGTTTCTACAACTGGAAAAACATGTCAAAGACGATGTCGTGACATCGGAATTGAGCTGACAATTTGGATTCTGTTATAACAGAAACAAAATATTCCTAAAACATTGAATCCTATGTGAAGTTATATCTAAGGAGAACATTTAGGGAACTAAATGTGGAAAGATTTTATAGGAGAATCTGTTGCAAAAGTGTAACAATTTATTGTTGTTATTTGGAGCATATTTTATGGAGATATTTGTCGTAAATATCTTGGAGATATTTGTGGAGAATATCTTCGAGATGTTTGTGGAAAATATCTTGGAGCTTACATTGTGGAGCAATTTTAGCAACAGTTTGTTATGTCAATTTGTCACGATTTAAAGGTCAAAAGAATCAAGTCAGAATAGTGAAGATTATGCAGTTTCTAATTATGGAGATAATTTAGGAAACTTATGATTGAAGAACTTTCTTTTAGCAGAAGAATTCTGCTGATTTGAAAAGCAAAGAAAGTTGTGATTGAAGGCCCAAGTCCAGTTGGGAATAGGTTATAAATAGGAAGCTTTGTAACCTAGTTTGGTAGCTAGCCGAGTATTGACGAGATGTAGTTTTTAGGGTTAGCCGTGTAAGTGAATCACCCGGGGTGTGGGATGGTCACTGATTTGTGTGATTCTCGAAGCTGTTAAGCAAGAGAAGTTTAGTGTGAATCTCGAAGCCTGTAGGTAAGAGATGTTGTGTTCTTCGAGGAAGCTGTTAAGCAACTCCAAGTTATGTTTATTTGTGTATTTAGAATGTTGGTGATTAGGCCATCGATGCAGTGGCTCAGTTGTTGACTGCTAGACATCATTGCTATGATTGGGAGTGGAATGGAGATATTCCATATCTAGGGAGAACCTAGGTAGAGGGGTCATTGGGTAGTGATTAAGTGAGGAGTTTTAAACTGGGAGTTTAGCTTTGAATAGATAGTGCTAATAGTGAACTTCATGTAATTGCAAGCTTCTCAAGCATATTTTGTTTTGATGAAGATAATGTGGACATCAAGCTTTCATAAAGGATGTGCAAAAAGTATTTCAAATCTTAAAACAAATATACATCATTTCAAAGTCTTGAAGAAATTGTGAAGATTCATAAATCGAGCTCAAGCGTCAAAGGTATAAACAATACTCACTTTGACATATAATTGTTCACAAATACATTTCCATGCATATCATAAACATACTACAAGTTTCATACTTTAAAAGCTCATTTAAAACCTTTTTTCAAAAGTAAAATCTCAAAATAAGGTTTTAGGAACCGGGTTGTCCCTATGGGGGAACCGGTTCCCATCATTAGGCAGTTCTTCAATTATGTGTTTTAGTACTAGGAACCGGGTTGTCCCTAGGTGGGAACCGGTTCCCAAGTTCAAAATTCAAATAATTCTTCTGTAACGTTCAGTAGGAACCGGGTTTTCCCAGGAAGGAACCGGTTCCTACTGAACCAGTGTGTTTTTCCATTACATGATTTCATTCAAACGAATTTGTGTTCTTACCAATTGATCATTGCATTGCTTCAGGGAAAAATAACCTTTCAAAGAGGTGTTTAACATATTATATATACTACATCTTTCATAATCATTAAACACCTTCTTCATTAACAATTCATAAACTATATATTCTTCATCTTTCAATATTTCCAAGTGTTCATCAAATCATCATTTTCAAGTGAAACTTTTTATACACATTTTCATTGAGAAATTATTCAAAGTTTCATGCATACATTGTGAACACATATTATCATTTTGAGAATTGTTTACTTGAAGAAGAATATCAATCCAAGATTGATATTGTTCTCCATACTTCATCTAAAAACTCTTGTATAAATTCAAAGATTTATTTTTCCTTACTATCCAGGATTGTTGGAAGTAAGTGGTGTGTTTAAAGAGGATTGTTCTTCATTCACATTAGTGTTGATTGATCTTAAAGGTGTTAAGAACCTTTGATCACCCTATAGGTTAGATAGTAGGCATAGGCTTGTACAGTCATTCTAACTATAGTGAAATCTCTTTCGTGTTTGAAAGGGGATGGGAGTACTCTCGGATTGTGAGGGGAACCAGTATATATCGTTGTGTTATTTACCTTTTCGCTTTTACCGCTTTCATCACCATTACCAAGAAAAAGATAAGAACCATCCAAAACCTTCAAACACTTAAACAAAAATTGTTAGAAGTATTCTCATTAAACCGATTAAGTTTTGAAAACCTAATTCAACCCCTCATCTTAGGTGTAACACCCCAAATCTAACCCAAGCATTTATGCGGAAAATATCAGAGTATAAAAATTCTCAACAGAATCAGGATGTCACACATTCAACATAAACATAAACCTGTCATGCTTTTTAAACTAATACATAACACCATCAGGATTGGAGTGAACAAAACTCATAACATATATGTCAACTTATGAATAGCATAGTATCCATAACATATTCCAAACTAGGGTTCAACATGCAACAGATTCACAATGATTCAACAATTAAGACATAACATCTTTTGAATCATAAAAAGAAACACTACAAACAAATCCTCAGATACATCATAAGGTTCAATAAGCAAATAACAACGTCAAGCAAGTGTTCATTTCCCCCCAAGTGCTACGTATCAGAGCAATGACACCCAAAACTCAACTATAAGCGGAAACAGCTACTCATCTGGATTACCTGCACGTTACCCACGTGGAGGCAACATTCAAACAGAAAGGGTGAGATATCAAACTATATAAATAGGATTATGATAAATCATATATTAGGTAAGGAATATAAATGAATCACCGTTTCACACAACATCAACATAAACAACACAAAGAACATCATTAAAGAATAGTCTTGATATCAACACATCGACATCTTCAACAAATCAACACATAAGCATCACAATGCATAGACAACAACTTCAACCAACAACAACTAACAAAGACTCGAATGCGACTCAACTATGCATATGCATGTGGTACCATTGGAGTAAAACTCCCAACTTAGAACATTGCCAGTAATTCCGAGGCATAAGGCAAAGCCTTCAACACGGTCACATATCAACATCACACCGTTCAACTTTATGTTATGCTATGCTATGCGGAAACATACAACGAATACGATTTGACAACGAAATAACGACATAACAACAACACAACAACGGTCACATATCAGCTTCACACCGTTCCACTTTAGCCAAAGGCTCACAACACAACTTATCAATTCATAGCGTTATATACACAATATCAAAATTGGCTATAATTCACATTATGAGGCTATTCACATAAGAATGCACAAAATAATCATATTGGAAATCACAATATTAATCGCAACAAAAGCATCCAAAACAAAATCACAAATTGCGACCAATTCGCAAAATAATCACAATATGCCAATATATTAAATAAGTCAAAACAACTTCCAAATCAACATCTAACTCAATTAGAGATAACTTTAATTATCAAAACAACATCATTGGCATCTCAATATATTATTCTCAACGTAAATATTCAACCAAAACACATTTACGGTCAAATTCTCAAGATATCGCAATTTACCGATAAACCGAATGATTTATCCAAGTCTAAGTATTTTCTAATTAAATAGACTTATTGAAATGAATCCTATTATTGACTAAATCAACCAATTAATAATTATATTATATTAATTTCAAATCACTATTCTATTTCCAATTATACTTCTAACTCCTAATTATTCAATTCATATATATATATATATATATATATATATATATATATATATATATTAAAGTAATGGAAATTGAAAAGAAAAAAAAAATTAACAGTAAGCAATTGATTCACAAAAACATGGAATGGTGACAAATGAAAGCATTGACGAGTGGACCCCACGGCCAAAGATCAGCGCCGGCTGTCCCCAATCTCTCACACTCTTATCATTGTTCATCCTTCTATTTGATCTTACTAATTCCCACTGATACTTCAATTCACCATTACCAATATATTACCTATATATCTTTCTAGTATAGAATTAATATGTATATATATACTATGAAGTACTAGTTCAAAATAAAAACAAATAAATCAGTAAGCAAAACAAAAAAAAAATGGAATGAATGTGGGTATATACATGTGCCTCACACAAACTCAACTGTATATCGTTGTGTAGCAGTATACTACACATTCAAAACTCACTTTTTCATTTCTAATAAAATATAATAGCAACACAACAATTGTAACAGAGACTGAAAAAAAACAATTAACACCACACAATGACTAATTTATACCCTAAACCCACATAAAATCCATCAAATTCCTATTTAGGTAGAAAGAATCCCCCTTACCTTGGATTGAGTGCAGCTCTAAGAAGATTCAATTGAAAATTGGAGAAAAAATGCACTTTAGAGCAACACTTTGGGTCTCCTCTTCAAACCCTAACCCCCTTTTCTTTCTCTCCCTCGGTTTCCTCTTCTTTTTCTTTTTCAGACAACACTATCTCTCTACCTCTCTTCTACTTCTATTTTCAAAAATAAACTATGTTAATATTAAATACACAAATGGGGCTAACAAAATATACCCCCTTAATACTTAGAGATGTCATTAATTAAGCCCAATATTATTTCCACACTTAATATAAAAATAATACTTCTACTAAAACTCCATTAAAATAAAATCCGACTATTTTAATATACCGACTTATTACTCAGTGTCTCATATTTCCGGTCTAAACTTAATTACTCAGAAAATTCCCAAAATGCTAAATATTAACTCATTAATATTTCTAATACTAAAAATATTAAAATTATCGATTAAATGTCGATCCGCTATCCCGAACTAATACCGACTAAATCGCCCCAAAACGCAAAAATTTCTGAAAACATCATAAATGTCTAAATTAAGAAAATAACTATTTTTCCGGGCGTTACAACTCTCCCCTACTAGAATATTTTCGTCCTCGAAAATAGAAATTTACCTGATTCAAATAACTCGGGATAGGAATCTCGCATCTTGCTCTCTAATTCCCATGCCAAGCTTTCACCAGCAGCTCCTAACCAGACAACTTTCACCAATGTAATCTTTTTACCTCTTAGAATCTTCATCTCACGATCCACAATTCGCACAGGCATCGTCTCCACTGTGAGATTATCATGCACTTGCACATCGTCCATCTGAATCACATGAGACGGATCGAAAACATACTTTCGGAGTTGTGACACATGAAACACATCGTGCAAATTAGCAAGATTTGGCGGTAACGCCACACGGTAAGCAACTCTCCCAACTCGATCCGATATCTGATACGGACCAATAAAACGAGGAGTGAGCTTTTTAGACTTCAGAGCTCGCCCAACACCAGTCACAGGCGTGACTCTCAAAAACACATGATCACCAACTTGGAATTCCAAATCTTTCCTCCTCTTGTCATGGTAACTTTTCTGTCTACTTTGAGAAGCTTTCATCTTATCTCGAATAAGCTTCACTTTCTCAGTAGTCTCCATAACAATCTCGGGTCCAAGTACCACACTCTCACCCGATTCATGCCAACACAATGAAGTCCTACACCTCCTACCATACAACGCCTCAAAAGGTGCCATCCCAATACTAGAATGGTAACTGTTATTGTAAGTGAACTCAGTCAACGGAAGATAAGTATCCCACGAACCTCCCTGCTCTAGAACACACGCTCTCAACAAATCCTCTAATGACTGAATAGTCCCCTCGGTCTGACCATCAGTCTGTGGATGATACGCCGTACTCAACCTCAACTTAGAACCCAACGCCTCTTGCAAACTCTTCCAGAAATCGGAAGTAAACCTCGGATCTCTATCCGACACAATACACAAAGGAACACCATGCAACTTTACAATCACCCTGACATATATCTCTGCTAACTTCGCAATCGAGAATGTGATGTTAATAGGTATAAAGTGTGCCGATTTCGTAAGCCTATCAACAATCACCCAAATCGAATCAAATCCTCTCAAGGTATTAGGTAATCCTGTTACAAAGTCCATCGAAATGCTATCCCATTTCCATTCTGGAACTTCCAACGGTTGCATCAACCCTGCAGGCTTCTGATGCTCGATCTTCGACTTCTGGCAAGTCAAACAAGCATACACAAACTGTGCCACATCACGTTTCATACCAGGCCACCAAAACAAACCCTTCAAGTCTTGATACATCTTTGTAGCTCCTGGATGAATACTCAAACTACTTCTATGACTCTCTTCAAGAATCACTTTCTTAATCTCTTCATCATCAGGAATACAAATACGATCTCGGAATCTCAACACACCATGCGCATCTAACTTGAAATCATCCTTCTCAAGTCGATCGGTTCCTACCATTAAATCCACCAACTTCACATCTAGCTTCTGAGCCTCTTTGATATTGTCGAGAAAGTCATTGTTAATCTTTAACATTCCCGACATAACACTATGCGGTGTCACTTCACAAACTAAGCTCAAATCTCGGAACTGCTTAATCAACTCCAACTCCTTAGCCATCATAGCCGACATATGCAAGGTCTTTCGGCTTAAAGCATCGGCCACAACATTAGCTTTTCCGGGATGATAATTCAAACCGAAATCATAATCCTTCAATAATTCTAACCACCTTCGTTGCCTCATATTCAACTCTTTCTGATCAAAAAGGTACTTCAAACTCTTATGGTCACTAAACACTTCAAATCTCGAACCATAAAGATAATGCCTCCAAATTTTCAATACAAAGACCACTGCTGCCAACTCTAGATCATGCGTAGGATAATTCTTTTCATGAGTTCTCAACTGCCTAGACGCATAAGCAACCACTTTACCATTCTGCATAAGCACGCCACCTAACCCCATCAAACAAGCATCACAGTACACAACAAAAGGCTCTCCTGGATTAGGCAAAGTCAAAACTGGAGCCGACGTCAACCTCTTCTTCAACTCATTGAAACTTTCTTCGCATCGAATATCCCACACAAAAGCTTTTCCCTTGCAAGTCAATCTTGTCAACGGAAGTGACAATTTAGAAAATCCCTCGATAAACCGTCTATAGTAACCGGCTAAACCCAAGAAGCTTCTAATCTCAGTAGCTGACTTCGGAGCTTCCCATTGTAACACGGCATCAACTTTAGAAGGATCCACGGCAATGCCACTACCAGAAATGACATGACCAAGGAAACTAACTTCATGCAACCAGAATTCACACTTAGATAACTTGGCATACAACTGCTTCTCTTTCAAAACTTGTAACACAGTTCTCAGATGCTCTTCATGCTCTTGTTCAGATTTAGAGTAAATCAGAATGTCATCAATGAATACCACTACAAACCGATCCAAGTAAGTATGAAAAATACGGTTCATGTACTCCATGAATACTCCCGGTGCATTAGTAACACCGAAGGGCATCACCGAATACTCGTAGTGTCCATACCGAGTCCTGAACGCGGTCTTTTGAATATCATCTTCTTTTACTCTAATCTGGTGATATCCGGACCTCAAATCAATTTTAGAAAACACACTAGCACCCACCAATTGATCCATCAAGTCATCAATTCTTGGAAGTGGATACTTGTTCTTTATCGTCACTTTATTCAATTGTCGATAATCAACACAAAGTCTCATACTTCCATCTTTCTTCTTTACTAACAACACGGGCGCTCCCCACGGCGATACACTTGGTCTTACAAACTTCTTCTCAAGCAACTCTTCTAATTGCTTCTTCAATTCAGATAACTCAGATGCAGACATCCTGTACGGTGCCATAGAAACAGGTCTGGTACCAGGTACAAGATCAATCGCAAACTCAACTTCTCTTTCCGGAGGGACATCAGGAATTTCATCAGGAAACACATCAGGAAATTCTTGCACCACCTTTAACTCGTTAATTCTAACTTGATTCTCAAAAGACAATGACGCCATCAACGAGAACATTTATGCTTCGTCTTGCATCAATTGCCTCAACTGCTTACCAGTCGACAAACCAACTCCTTCTTCCTCGGGAGAAGAAAACCTCAAGGACTTGTTAAAACAGTTGATATGAACATAGTTATACTCTAACCAATTCATACCCAAGATCACATCTAATCCACTCAACGGCAAAAAAATCAAGTCAACAACAAAGTCTTTATCGAAGATCGACAAAGGACACTTTGAACACATCAGAGAAGTAGTCACCAATCCCTTAGCTGGAAGATCGACAACCATCTCCCCATTCATGGAAGACAACATAAGACCCAGTCTTTCAACACAATCAGAAGCAATAAAACAATGAGTAGCACCAGTATCAATAATAGTGATTAAAGGAGTACTATTAATGAAACATGTACCTCTGATGAGTCGGTCTCCACTAGCGGTAGGAGTCCCAGCTAAAGCAAACACCTTTCCACCAGATTGTGCCTTCTTCTTTGGACACTGGCTACCAATGTGTCCCTCTTCGCCACACGTGAAACATACCATGTCCTTATGCTTGCAATCAGACATTGCATGTCCCATCTTACCACATCTGAAACACTTCCTCGCATCAGCAGTACAAGCATTGCTCTTATGACCAGGTTGACCACATTTGAAACATACAATCCTAGCAGGAGCATCTCCCCCACTAGACCTCTGACCATGAGTAACTCTTTGTTTCCCTTTACCAGCATCATACGGTTTCCCACGACTTTGTTGATTCTTGCCCCTTCTATCACTAACCATCTTGTGATGAGCATTACTATCTTCCTCAAAGATCCTACAACTGTCAACCAAATCAGAAAACAAACGGATCTTTTGGTACCCAACAGCCTTCTTGATCTCCGAGCGTAACCCATTCTGAAACTTGATGCACTTAGAAAATTCAGCACCTTCGCCATCAAAGTGAGGATAGAACTTAATCAACTCAGTGAACTTGGCAGCATACTCGGTCACGGACTTGTTCCCTTGCGTCAACTCTAGGAATTCTATCTCTTTCTTACCCCGAACATCTTCAGGATAGTACTTCCTCAAAAATTTCCTACGGAACACATTCCAAGTGACTTCCTCACCTGAAAACTCCAACCTAGCAAGCGTCTCCAACCACCAATCATCAGCTTCCTTAGCCAGCATATGAGTTCCATATCTGACCTTCTGAGCAGGAGTGCAATCCATAACACGGAAGATTCGCTCGAGCTCCTTCAACCAATCAAGAGCACCATCAGGGTCATGCGTACCCTTGAACACCGGCGGATTCTCCCTTTGAAAAGTCGCCAAACTACGAGATCCAGCATTCTCGTCAGCATTTGGTTGGTTCTGCATAGCCTGAGCCATCGCTTCCAAAGCAGCAGCTATCGCAGCATCATTCCTCCCAGCCATAGCGTCACTACAACACAAAAACAATCACATTAGTGTTGATTGATCTTAAAGGTGTTAAGAACCTTTGATCACCCTATAGTTTAGATAGTAGGCATAGGCTTGTACAGTCATTCTAACTATAGTGAAATCTCTTTCGTGTTTGAAAGGGGATGGGAGTACTCTCGGATTGTGAGGGGAACCAGTATATATCGTTGTGTTATTTACCTTTTCGCTTTTACCGCTTTCATCACCATTACCAAGAAAAAGATAAGAACCATCCAAAACCTTCAAACACTTAAACAAAAATTGTTAGAAGTATTCTCATTAAACCGATTAAGTTTTGAAAACCTAATTCAACACCTCATCTTAGGTGTAACACCTCAAATTTAACCCAAGCATTTATGCGGAAAATATCAGAGTATAAAAATTCTCAACAGAATCAGGATGTCACACATTCAACATAAACATAAACCTGTCATGCTTTTTAAACTAATACATAACACCATCAGGATTGGAGTGAACAAAACTCATAACATATATGTCAACTTATGAATAGCATAGTATCCATAACATATTCCAAACTAGGGTTCAACATGCAACAGATTCACAATGATTCAACAATTAAGACATAACATCTTTTGAATCATAAAAAGAAACACTACAAACAAATCCTCAGATACATCATAAGGTTCAATAAGCAAATAACAACGTCAAGCAAGTGTTCATTTCCCCCCAAGTGCTACGTATCAGAGCAATGACACCCAAAACTCAACTATAAGCGGAAACAGCTACTCATCTGGATTACCTGCACGTTACCCACGTGGAGGCAACATTCAAACAGAAAGGGTGAGATATCAAACTATATAAATAGGATTATGATAAATCATATATTAGGTAAGGAATATAAATGAATCACCGTTTCACACAACATCAACATAAACAACACAAAGAACATCATTAAAGAATAGTCTTGATATCAACACATCGACATCTTCAACAAATCAACACATAAGCATCACAATGCATAGACAACAACTTCAACCAACAACAACTAACAAAGACTCGAATGCGACTCAACTATGCATATGCATGTGGTACCATTGGAGTAAAACTCCCAACTTAGAACATTGCCAGTAATTCCGAGGCATAAGGCAAAGCCTTCAACACGGTCACATATCAACATCACACCGTTCAACTTTATGTTATGCTATGCTATGCGGAAACATACAACGAATACGATTTGACAACGAAATAACGACATAACAACAACACAACAACGGTCACATATCAGCTTCACACCGTTCCACTTTAGCCAAAGGCTCACAACACAACTTATCAATTCATAGCGTTATATACACAATATCAAAATTGGCTATAATTCACATTATGAGGCTATTCACATAAGAATGCACAAAATAATCATATTGGAAATCACAATATTAATCGCAACAAAAGCATCCAAAACAAAATCACAAATTGCGACCAATTCGCAAAATAATCACAATATGCCAATATATTAAATAAGTCAAAACAACTTCCAAATCAACATCTAACTCAATTAGAGATAACTTTAATTATCAAAACAACATCATTGGCATCTCAATATATTATTCTCAACGTAAATATTCAACCAAAACACATTTACGGTCAAATTCTCAAGATATCGCAATTTACCGATAAACCGAATGATTTATCCAAGTCTAAGTATTTTCTAATTAAATAGACTTATTGAAATGAATCCTATTATTGACTAAATCAACCAATTAATAATTATATTATATTAATTTCAAATCACTATTCTATTTCCAATTATACTTCTAACTCCTAATTATTCAATTCATATATATATATATATATATATATATATATATATTAAAGTAATGGAAATTGAAAAGAAAAAAAAAATTAACAGTAAGCAATTGATTCACAAAAACATGGAATGGTGACAAATGAAAGCATTGACGAGTGGACCCCACGGCCAAAGATCAGCGCCGGCTGTCCCCAATCTCTCACACTCTTATCATTGTTCATCCTTCTATTTGATCTTACTAATTCCCACTGATACTTCAATTCACCATTACCAATATATTACCTATATATCTTTCTAGTATAGAATTAATATGTATATATATACTATGAAGTACTAGTTCAAAATAAAAACAAATAAATCAGTAAGCAAAACAAAAAAAAAATGGAATGAATGTGGGTATATACATGTGCCTCACACAAACTCAACTGTATATCGTTGTGTAGCAGTATACTACATATTCAAAACTCACTTTTTCATTTCCAATAAAATATAATAGCAACACAACAATTGTAACAGAGACTGAAAAAAAACAATTAACACCACACAATGACTAATTTATACCCTAAACCCACATAAAATCCATCAAATTCCTATTTAGGTAGAAAGAATCCCCCCTTACCTTGGATTGAGTGCAGCTCTAAGAAGATTCAATTGAAAATTGGAGAAAAAATGCACTTTAGAGCAACACTTTGGGTCTCCTCTTCAAACCCTAACCCCCTTTTCTTTCTCTCCCTCGGTTTCCTCTTCTTTTTCTTTTTCAGACAACACTATCTCTCTACCTCTCTTCTACTTCTATTTTCAAAAATAAACTATGTTAATATTAAATACACAAATGGGCCTAACAAAATATACCCCCTTAATACTTAGAGATGTCATTAATTAAGCCCAATATTATTTCCACACTTAATATAAAAATAATACTTCTACTAAAACTCCATTAAAATAAAATCCGACTATTTTAATATACCGACTTATTACTCAGTGTCTCATATTTCCGGTCTAAACTTAATTACTCAGAAAATTCCCAAAATGCTAAATATTAACTCATTAATATTTCTAATACTAAAAATATTAAAATTATCGATTAAATGTCGATCCGCTATCCCGAACTAATACCGACTAAATCGCCCCAAAACGCAAAAATTTCAGAAAACATCATAAATGTCTAAATTAAGAAAATAACTATTTTTCCGGGCGTTACATTAGGCATATCCGATACTTACATTTGGCATCAGAGCAAGTTATAGCTAACTTGTTCCTAAAGATCCAGAATGGCTTCCGCAAATCCGGTTTTCAAAGATGGTGGTTCTAACAACAAGCCTCCATTTTTTTGTGGTGAATATTTTGACTCTTGGAAAATCCGAATGAAGGCTCATCTAGAAGCATAAGGAGAAGAAGTTTGGGAGGCTGTCCTACAAGGTCCTCATGTCCCTATAACGGTCGTTAATGGTGTTGGATCAGAGAAACCTAAAGCGTCATGGGATGATAATGATAGAAAAAGGGTTCTTACTGACAAAAAGGCGATCAATCTTCTTCAAGGTGCTCTTAGTATGGATGAATTTTTCCTAGTATCGGCATGTACAACAGCAAAGGAAATATGAGATACGCTTGTAGAAACTCATGAAGGTACCACTGAAGTTAAAAGATCAAGATTGAATACTCTAAGTCAAGAGTACGAACTGTTTAGAATGAAGCCCGGAGAAACTATTCTCGATTTGCAAAAACGATTCGTACATTTGACAAATCACTTCAAGGCACTTGGTAAGACCCTTACTACCGAAGAACTTAATCTTAAAGTGCTCAGATCTTTGACAAGGGAGTGGCAACCAAAAGTGACGGCGATATCCGAAAAGAAAAATCTGTCAAAATTAACTTCTTCAACATTATTTGGAAAGCTTCAAGAATATGAGACGGAACTTGGAAGATTAGAAAAGCATGAGAACTTAGAGAAGAAATACAAAGGCATTGCATTAAAGGTAGATTCAAAAGAAAGCCAAATGAAAGATGAATCGGATGAATATGAAAACTTCTTGCTTCTTGTAAAAAGGTTAGGCAAATTTTTTGATCATAAAAATAATATTGATAATACTAACTATGTCAAAAGAATGAAGTTCTCAAAGCATAAGGATAAAGAAGCATCCACTTCATCACAAGAAGTTACATGCTATGAATATGGGAAACAAGGACACATAAAGCCGGAATGTCCAAAACTTTCTAAGAAGAATGGATTCAAAGGAAAAAAGGAGTTCAAAAATAAAAAGGCCTACGTAGCATGGGAAGATAATGAAGTAAGTTCCTCATCGGACTCCGATAGTGACGAAAGTGCAAATCTAGCACTAATGGCATCACACCACTCAGACGATGAAGAATGCGAGGTTAGTTATGATGATTCTCTTTTTGATAATGGTGCACAAGGTGCAATAGATGAATTATTAAAAGAATGCAAAATTCTCTATAAAACTATTTCATCTCAAAAGAAAATAATATCATCTTTAGAAGAGAAGGTTAAAATAATTGAAGAAGAACATAAAGATGAAAAAGAAAAAATGATTAGTGTTCAAGAAGATAATGTTGCATGCAAGAATTGTGAATCACTTTCCTTCCAAATTGTCCAATTAAAACGTGTTTTAGAAAGATATGAAAAGGGGCAAATTGGATTGGAAAATGTTCTTAGCACACAAAGATACTCCAATGATAAAAGCGGACTTGGCTTTTCTAAATTTGATAAACCAAGTTCCAACAAGACTATCTTTGTCAAGGCTAGTAACCAACCAATTCAAGAGAAAGTGAACAAGCCTAAAGTAATACAACATTATCCTAAAAGGAAGAACTTTGTTAAGAAGAAATCTTATCCTCCTAGATATAGAAGTAACTTCGAACCTACTTGTTTTTATTGTGGTATTATTTGTCACACACCCAATGCTTGTTATGTAAGAAACTTTAGTGTACCTAGTGGACATTATGTATGGGTGAAGAAAGGAACTAACTACGATGGACCCAAAGCCACTTGGGTACCTAACAAAACTTAATTTGTTTTGTAGGCATGCTTGAAGACCACTTCAAACCTATGGTATCTAGATAGTGGTTGTTCAAAGCATATGACGGGAGACCTAAACCAATTTTCAGATCTAAGGCTAAAGGCCAAGGGTTTTGTCACTTATGGAGACATCAATAAGGGAAGAATTCTTGGCAAAGGCAAAGTTGGTGCACCACCTTTCACATCCATTGAAGATGTTCTTTACGTTGAAGGACTAAAGCATAATCTTCTTAGCATTAGCCAACTTTGTGACAAATGCTTCAAGATCAAATTCACTAAGGAGGAATGCTTGATCATCGATGAAGTCACCAATGAGGTAAAACTCAAAGGTACAAGAATTAATAACATTTTTATGATTTCTTTAAATGATTTATCTTTGAAAGTAAAATGTCTTTT
Organism: Vicia villosa; assembly: GCF_029867415.1. Lineage (NCBI taxonomy): Eukaryota > Viridiplantae > Streptophyta > Magnoliopsida > Fabales > Fabaceae > Vicia > Vicia villosa. The sequence goes on along the minus strand of NW_026705243.1, from coordinate 478,353 downwards.
GGTAAGCAATAATAATGATTCATGGTTATGGCATAAAAGAGCAGCCCATATTCATATGGATCATTTAAATAAGTTAACCAAACATGATCTTGTTATTGGCTTACCTAAGATAAAGTTTGTCAAAGATAAATTATGTGATGCGTGTCAAAAGGGAAAGCAAACCAAATCATCTTTCAAACCAAAAAATGTGGTGACTACAACAAGACCACCTCAATTATTGCATATGGATTTATTTGGTCCATCAAGGACAAGAAGCTTTGGAGGTAATGTATACGCGTTAGTTATTGTTAATGATTATTCTAGATATTCTTGGACTTTGTTTCTTGTGCAGAAAAGTGATGCTTTTAAAGCCTTTAAGAAGTATGCAAAACAAATCCAAAATGAAAAGTCATTAAAGATTGTATCCATAAGAAGTGATCATGGTGGAGAGTTTCAAAATGCATCATTTGAAGAATTTTGTGAAGAACATGGTATCTCTCATAATTTTTCAGCACCAAGAACTCCACAACAAAATGGAGTAGTTGAAAGGAAAAATAGGTTTCTAGTGGAACTTGCAAGAACAATGCTTAGTGATGCAAATCTTCCTAAATACTTTTGGGCGGATGCGGTTAGTACGGCATGTTATGTTGGAAGTCGAGTAATCATTAGACCTATCTTAAAGAAGACTCCATATGAACTCTTCAAAGGAAGAAAGCCAAACATTGCTCACTTTCACTTTTTTGGATGCAAGTGCTTTGTTCTCAACAATGACAAAGACAATCTTGGTAAGTTTGATGAGAAATCCGACGAAGGTATATTTCTTGGTTATTCTCTTTCTAGTAAAGCATATAGAATTTATAATAAATGAACTTTAACTATTGAAGAATCCATGCATGTATATTTTGATGAGACTAACACCTCTAAGGAGGAAATAGTTGTTTGTGATGATGATGATCCTTTAGATTTACCCCCGGAAGAACTTTCAAATGATACAATTGTGAAGGCACCGGAAGTTCAACAAGAAAGTGTTCAACAAGAAAGTAAACAACAAGAATCAAACACCAATGATCTACCAAAAGAATGGAGAACTCATAGAGATCGTCCTATTATTAAGTTATTGGTGATATTAGCCAAGGAGTTGCAACAAGATTAAATCTCAAAAGATGCTTGCTTACACATGGCTTTTGTTTCTCAAATTGAACCTTCCAAAGATGATGAAGCCTTATGAGATGATCAATGGATAAATGCAATGCAAGAAGAATTAAATCAATTCGAGAGAAATCAAGGTTGGGAACTTGTTCCTAGACCAAGTAATAAACACATCATAGGTACTCGATGGGTGTTTAAGAACAAACTTGATGAGAATGGTATAATTGTTCGAAACAAAGAAAGATTGGTGGCCCAAGGTTACAATCAAGAAGAAGGAATCGACTTTGAAGAATCATTTGCTCCGGTTGCAAGATTAGAAGCAATTCGTCTCTTACTTGCTTATGCATGTTCATTAAATTTTCAGCTTTATCAAATGGACGTCAAGAGTGCATTCTTGAATGGCTACATCAATGAATAAGTCTATGTCAAACAACCCCCGGGATTTGAAGACTTCAAGAATCCTTCGCATGTCTTTAAGTTGAGAAAGGCTCTTTATGGCTTAAAGCAAGCACCTAGAGCATGGTATGATAGACTTAACAATTTTTTGTGTGAAAAAGGTTTCGAAAAGGGTAAGGTTGATAAAACTTTGTTCATTATGAAAATCAAAAGTAACAATTTATTGGTTCAAGTCTATGTTGATGATATCATTTTTGGATCGACTAACAAAGAAATGTGTGAGGAATTCTCATTGATGATGCAAGGAGAATTCGAGATGTCTATGATGGGAAAGATGAACTACTTTCTTGGACTACAAATTAAGCAACTCAAAGATGGAATCTTTATCAATCAATCCAAATATTGTAAAGAATTACTGAAGAAGTTTGATATGGATAACTGTAAACAATGAATACTCCAATGGGCTCCGGTACATATGTTGATCAAGATGAATTCGGTACTCCAATTGATATTCCTAAGTATCGAGGTATGATTTGTTCTTTATTGTATTTGACGGCAAGCCGTCCTGACATAATGTTTAGTGTTTGTCTTTGTGCTCGCTTTCAAGCAAATCCAAAGGAATCACATCTTATGGCGGTTAAAAGGATCATGAAGTATCTCAAAGGAACAACCAACGTTGGCCTATGGTATCCTAAAGGTAGTGTTTGCAATTTAATTGGTTATTCTGACGCGGATTATGCAGGTTGTAAAACTGATCGTAAAAGCACAAGTGGTACTTGTCACATTCTTGGAAATGCATTAGTATCATGGGCTTGTAAAAAGCAAGCATGTGTTGCTCTTAGCACGGTCGAAGCAGAATACATAGCAGCGGGTAGTTGTTGTGCACAAATTCTTTGGCTTAAGCAACAACTTCGTGACTACGGACTTGATCTCGGATGCCTTCCTCTTCGATGCGACAACACAAGTGCAATTAATATCACAAAAAATCCGGTCATGCATTCAAGAACCAAACACATAGACATTCGACATCATTTTCTCCGAGACCATGTCCTTCAAGGAGATGTTGAAGTCACATTTGTAGATACTCATAATCAACTTACAGATATCTTCATCAAGCCTCTCCCAAAAGAATCGTTTTACAAAATTCGACGAGAGCTTGGAATTTTAGATGAAGGTGATGTTTAAATGTGTTCTTCATTATCATAAATCAAAGGTACACATTTCTAACATTTTATGTGTGTCAAAAAGTGCTTTATGAATGTTTATATACTATGTCTTGATGTTTATGTATGATTTATATGCTTTCTATTTCATAAAATTAAAGTTTTTGGACTTTTTCTATCCAGGAACCGGTTCCCACGTAGGGAGGAACCGGTTCCCCATAGTAAAAACCAGAGGCAATGTTTTGCTGTGCTTCAGGAACCGGTTCCCATCGAGGGACGAACCGGTTCCCACGTAGATTTTCCAGTTGTTTGCTTTTTTTTTGGCTGTTACGTGAATAGATGTGTGGCTACTATTTTTTGCTCATTCTCTTTTATTTATTTATTACACTTCAATATATTTTATATCTATTAACACCACACAATTTACTCTCATTCAACATTCATCTTCATCTTCTCCAAACCCTTCCACCTCCATTGTCAAACCCTACTCCATTATCTCACCATAACTCACAAAATTAAATTACCCACTACCTCAAATCTATATATAATCCTCCACTCTTTCACATATATCACTTAAATCATCTTCCACTCTCCAAATTCAAATATCCCAAACCAAAACCCTAACTCTCAACCATGGCACCAAGAGCTACAAGAAATGCTAAGGGGAAGAACAAAGTTGGTGAATCTAGTGAAGAACCTCAAGACCTTCGTCAAACGGTCAAGAGTCGGAGAATCACTTTCAACACTCGGAATCGGAGTCTCCTTCCGGCTAAATACGGTAAACTCCACGATTTACCAACTCATAGCTTCAATTTAAATGCTAGGTTAGCTAATGCCGGTGTTGCAAACTTTGTGAGTGACCATGGAGAATATTACCCGGATTTGGTTAGGGAGTTTTACCATAACCTTAAGATAGTGACCGATGATTTTGGTGATTTCACTTTGTTGTCTGAAGTTTCAAGAAAAGAAATATGTTTAGATGTTGAGGAATTCGGGAAAGTGTTAGGAATTCCATCTGAGGGTTTAGTACTTACTCAAGGGAACATTCCGGAAGATTGGCAACCATATAGCAAGGTTGATATTTTTGTTGACATGTGCCGACCTACTCAACGTGATACGGTTCGCCAACAACTTGCTACCAAGTTCAATATGTTTGGATCTACTCTATCGGTAAGTGATAGGATGCTTCATCTTATCATTGCTTATGTTTTGTTTCCCAAGAATTCTAACCATTCCATGATCAATGAGTTTGAATTGATGGTCTTGGTTGCTCTAAGACATGGCATTGAAGTGAATTGGGCTCTTTCCATTATGCGCCACATGCAACCTATGGCTTCTCTTAAAGGAGGCTTACCATATGCAAGGGCAATTTCTCACATTGTTCGGAATGCCGGTGTCCTTCTCCAAAGGGAACCTAAGAAGACTATGGATGAACAAGAGTGTTCTATCTCCACATCAACCACTCTTAAGAATACCGGAATTGTAACGGATCGTAAAGGTAGATTCTTCTACAAAATTGACTTTGAGCCAACCGTGCCACAATTCCCTCAACCTCCCGAAGGTGGCTATACAATGGAGATGATGTTCAACAAACTTTGCTCCATTCAAACCTCCATTGACAACAACAAGCGGGAAAACAACTATTAACATAATCTTATGAAGAGACAAATGCGTGAAATTCAACGTACTCAACGGCGCATCTTGGCTCACTATGAAGAAGAAGAAGGAAGTGAAGAGGAAGATGAACAAGATGATGGTGATGCTGAAGAGAAAATGAATGAAAGTGATTAATTATGTTTTTAATTTCTATGTTATGTTTTAATTGTTCGTTTTTATATTTATGCTTTCTAGACATTGTTCTATTTATGTTTTGTGATGTTTAGGATCATTTATTTGTGTTTTATGTTGTAATCGTAAAAAACTACGTATCGTATCGTTTATGTGTGTTATGTTTATGTTATTTCAAATTGTGTTATGTTTATGTTTCATATCTATTCTTTCTTTTTCCCTATCCTTTTTGATAATAACAAAGGGAGAGAAGAATATACATGTGTTTTGTTGTTGTTTTGTTTCAAAGAAAAATGCAGGCCATAGTTAAAAAACTATCAAAGAAGAAATCATGGATTTAGGGGGAGTCTCTAACATAGGGGGAGCCTTGCATTGTTCAAACATATTTTCAAAGCACAAAACAACTTAGGGAGAAACATTTCAAGACTTGGTTGTCATCATCAAAAAGGGGGAGAATGTAATTGCAAGCTTCTCAAGCATATTTTGTTTTGATGAAGACAATGTGGACATCAAGCTTTCATAAAGTATGTGCAAAAAGTATTTCAAATCTTAAAACAAATATACATCATTTCAAAGTCTTGAAGAAATTGTGAAGATTCATAAATCGAGCTCAAGCGTCAAAGGTATAAACAATACTCACTTTGACATATAATTGTTCACAAATACATTTCCATGCATATCATAAACATACTACAAGTTTCATACTTTAAAAGTTCATTTAAAACCTTTTTTCAAAAGTAAAATCTCAAAATAAGGTTTTAGGAACCGGGTTGTCCCTATGGGGGAACCGGTTCCCAGCATTCTGCATTTCTTCAATTCTGTGTTTTAGTACTAGGAACCGGGTTGTTACTAGGTGGGAACCGGTTCCCAAGTTCAAAATTCAAATAATTCTACTGTAACGTTCAGCAGGAAACGGGTTGTCCCAGGCAGGAACCGGTTCCTACTGAACCAGTGTGTTTTTCCATTGCATGATTTCATTTAAACGAATTTGTGTTCATACCAATTGATCATTGCATTGCTTCATGGAAAAATAACCTTTCAAAGAGGTGTTTAACACATTATATATACTACATCTTTCATAATCATTAAACACCTTCTTCATTAACAATTCATAAACTATATATTCTTCATCTTTCAATATTTTCAAGTGTTCATCAAATCATCATTTTCAAGTGAAACTTTTTATACACATTTTCATTGAGAAATTATTCAAAGTTTCATGCATACATTGTGAACACTTATATTCATTTTGAGAATTGTTTACTTGAAGAAGAAGATCAATCCAATATTGATATTGCTCTCCATACTTCATCTAAAACTCTTGTATAAATTCAAAGAATATTTCACTAGTACAAAAATACCTTTTTAGCAGAGGTTGTTAGGTCAGTTCACCTACCACCTGACTTAAGAAGTGATGCGGTGGCAATTTTGTAAATATTTGTAACTTTGTTAGATCAGGTGTATTTAAAACTGACTTAACAAAGATTAAATAAAAAAACGTAATTCATATTGAACTTCTTATGTCGCCTGTGCTTACTAACTGACTTAAGAAGTTTATTTATTAAGTTAGTTGTTGTCCACCTGACTTAAGAAGTTTTAATTATTCTAGTACCATTAAGGAATCAATTAAATAATTTTATTCCTTAATTTAATTTATCTCTAATATAAATTAAATAATTTTAGAATAATAAAGTATTTGTTACTGCACTAAAATAATATTCAATGTTAATTCGATTGCGCTAATTTCTAAATTTTTTCCAACAACAATCAAAGAAAACCTCAGAATTGGTGGTTAGATTATTTTAAATATAAAAGAGAAAAATAAAATAAAAACAATAAGTCCAAAAAAAAAAGATGTGTTTATTCATGGAAGCCAAATCAACCGTTCTCTCAAAAACCTATTCAAGTTGGACCTACGGTTCACGCCCAAAATCGCGAGAAACAAAACCTAACCTTGAGCATCCTTCGAGTTTGAGAAGGAGAAGAAGAAACCAAACTTGCCATGCTCGTTTTCTCCAAATCACACTACGACGGAAATCCTATCCTCGTTCGCCATGCTCTTAGAGTTTGAAAAGGCCAATGGGAGTCGTTAGAAAGTTTCGTTTCAGAACTAAATTCATCAATATTCCTCTTCCTTTCCGTCTGTTGCTGCTTCTTGATCTTTATTTATCCTCATCTCTCAAATCTCAACAGAACCTCTACAATCTTCGACCATGGAATCTCTTCATGGTTTACTCGTTTCCAGCGGAACTTCCTCTTCATCTATTCCATCGCTTCAGGTTCATTTTCTTCCTCAATTTAACACTATTAGGTTTTGTAGAAAATGTGAAAGATCGAATTACAAAGGTTCATTGTTTTCTTAATTTTTGTTATGAAATTTTATTTGTATGGATTGTTATTTCTAAATTTGTTGTGTTTTGGAACTGACTAGTGAATTTGATTTTGTTTGTAATGATTAGTTAGTAATTTGATAATTCTTTAGATCGGATGTGCGACTGTGAAGTATTAAATGTGAAGTATTAAAACTCACTTGTTACTTTTTGGTTTTCTTTTTCGTTTTAGGCCTATGTTTTCTAACATGCTGAAACATAAACCGTGCTAGTGTTTTTTTCGTTCGATCCAATATGCTTTGGAGTATTTGTTTTGTTTTGGTTACATAGCAAAGTTCTATTTTTTATAAGTAGATGATGTTTTCTTATGTGGAATTCTTTCTGCTAGAATTTATGAAGAACTTAAATATGTGCTTGAAAGGAGTGTATTCAATCGAGTAGTCAATTGAGTAGGCTATTTTCTGAACTCCCATAGGTAATTGTAACAAAAGAAAGCTACTACACATGAACAAGAACCATCCAAAACTATAAGATTTTGTACTGCCACTGATCCACAAAAAGATTTACAAGTTGAAAGGAGGGTCTTGCCTACTGGTTCATTAACTCATTTAGTTTTTAGAAACCAACAACCCTTTGCTAAGTCAAATTATTAATACTCAAACATGGATAAACAATAACTTTCCATTGACTATTTTGGTCAATAACATAAATAACTAATTTCTTTAGATTGGCAGTTTATATAACTTGGTCGCTACATGTATTTGTTTGAGTAAATAACTCATTTCTGAATATTGTAACTCTTCTTATTGTGTCTCTAGAATAGGTATGAATAGGTTATGTCATGTTGTCAGAAAGCATAATGGAGATCTTCCTAAACTAATATCAAAATCACTTTGTTAGGAACAAAGAAAATTTCACATATATTCCAAAGACAACTTTTGAATCCATGCTTGGTAATATTTTCATAAAGCTTTTAGAGATAAATATCAAAGAGCAACTTTTGAATCCGTATTGGATTTTTAACATAGTAGTATAAGTGATCAATTATGAATGTAGGAAACATTAATACTAATTCAGTTCTTCCTTTTTCATTTTAATAGGGTTCCATGTGATCAAATGATAGTTCATAACAAACGAGTAATTCAACCCTTATTGTCAAATATTTCCTCCTCTCAAATTCAAACACATATAATACTAAGTGTCCCACGGAATTAATTTATGAATTGTTCGAAACTGCTTTTGGCTTGCTTCCGGCAACTAGCCGTTATATAGATGGTATAAACAAATTGACTTTAAATGGAGTAGATAATAATATTAATATATCATATTTTAGATGTAGGAATAAAAGGTCAAAATAATTGGATTTTTTTACCCAAAGTTCTTTCAAATTAATCCCAGCAGCCACACCCATCCTTGCCTAATTAAGGTTAAGAAAAAATATTGAATGAGTTTGCTATCCATGCATGTGCGTTAAGGAAAGATCGCAGCTACGTTTAGCACCAATGGCCATATTCATCACTGTTTTATGAAAACCATTTTTTCCAACTCATGAATGCTCATAATCATTGGGATCGACGGGTCCTCCAAATCTAGCGGCTTTATCGGCGCCAGTCTTTGACGGCGAGTGTTGTGATGCCACGAGCTTGAGTCTTCGTCCCTAGCTTGGCGGAACGAAGTACTAGGATGAAAGTGGTCTCTCCGTATGGGTTTTTGTTGTCATAGATTGTAACCAAAACAGCCTATGTTTTCATTTTTTGTGCATAATTTAGAAAGTTTTGTAATGTTTTCATTTTTTGTGAATAATTTAAAGATGATGCAATCTTATGCGGAATTCCTTCTGCTAGAATCCATGAAGAACTTAAATATGTGCTTGAAAGGAGTGTATTCATTTGAGTAGTCAATAACATGTTTCTGGATGCAAATGATTTAACTCTCTCTTCCACAACCGCATACTTATTTATTTTGAGAGCCTAGTCTTTCCTCCAAATCAACAATTAACAACTTCTTTTTTGGTAGAGCACAATCACATGCATCATTTGATCAATGTTGCTAACCTTATGCGGTATGAAAAAAGTGTTATTGTTGTCATTGTTGATGTTTATTAATTGCTTATTTTTCACCCACTGACTACACAAATACACACATCTGTGCCACAACACACTAATGAAATAGCCAACTAAAATGCTAATATAGAATGTGAGAGTCCTCACGAAGCTCACTTGGTTATGTGCTTTGGTTCTTTTCAGTTGAAATCACTTGGAGAAGAGGGGATGATAAGAAAGTTGATCCAATATTTGCATGTGGCAGATAGTCTTTTCATATACAGTAATCCTTCATCGGGAACAGGTATGTATAAACATAGTGTTGCATTAGCTTCTACATATACTGCTATCATTAAGGTTCTTCCTCTTTAACCTCTTATAGTACTTTCAATCATTATGTGTTTGTTAAAGTTTTTTTGCAGTTTACTTGATTTAGAGGAAGAGAGGCAATTGTGCAGATTTAAGATTTTATAGTAACTTTTAAACTTCTTAATCCCCTTCCAGAAATCTAGTAACCTACCTGTAGTGACGAATGCATGCATTTAGTATCGCATATTTCTACTGTTACATCATTTGTATATTATTTAATCCATTTGTGAAGAATTTGAGGTTTTAATAAATGGAATATGATGACATGTTTTTTTTCCTCCCGAGTTAACTTCCTCATGCTCATAGCATCTGATATTTAAATTGTTTTATGTTATAATTTTAGGCATACAGCTGAATGGAGTTGGAACATACAAAATCCACTAAATCTGGGTTATGAACCCTCACATGTAATTGAATCAGTCAATATTGCGAGTTTTCATGCCATAATCTGCTATCATTAGGTGCAACTTACCAACCCGAGAAATGGTTGTAATTTAAATATAGAATGTCACAAAATGGTTAAATTTCATCCATAATACTTATGCACAATTTTGCTAACTTTTTCATCTGATTTTTGTACATGATCCTTATGATTACAGAATTCACCTTATAATACATGTTGTATGCATTGCTGCTTGCATTGGTGAGCCTTGTGTCAGGGGAACAGGGAGATGAAGAGAAGGCTCTCGGACAATAGCTTTTTTGGAAATGACCATTGCAAACCCTCCTCGCATTCAAGAGTTGAATTCTACTGACGAAAAGGAAAATAATGAGATATCTTTGGCTATCGATACTGAACACATTACTTTGGAGATGCATAAAGAATCTGCAATAAATGTTTAGACATCAATGCATGACCCATATATTGGTCTACATGAAGGTATACATCAAGAAGCTATTGTCAATCTTTATATAGTCGTTGGATATTAATGGTGAGTTTTAGGCTATCCACCATCTATTAGGTTTATGATTTAAATTCTGCATGCTAGGATTCCTTGAATGTTGTGCCTGCTCATTTGAAATGATGTCATTATTGTTGTTTTTCTCCTTAAAACTCAGAGAAACCATGTGTTAATTTTGTTCCTTTAACAAGTGACTATTGTGCTCCTTAGAATTAATTTAGTTATGAGTTGAATGTTGAACCTTAGGATTCCATGATATTTGTTGTACTTGCTCCTTTGAATTGTTGAGATTGTTCGTTTGCTCCCTAGGTACTTATGCAGCATGGTTTTGAATATCCTCCGTAAAGCCGTTGTATAAAGGCTCCTTAGATCTGCCTATAGTAAAATGGGCTTGAAAAATAAATCCAACTTGTTAGGTCGGTTAAATATATCCGATTTAAGAAAGAAACTTCTTAAGTCGGGTATAAATACTATTGTGCCTTTCTGAAAACTAGACTTATTAAGTCGGTTGCAACTTAACTGACATAATAACCATTTCTTAAGTCAGGTCCAAAACCGACTTACGAAGTCAAAACTTCTTATGTCGGCGACTCTTAGGTCAGGCTTGGAACCGACTTAAGAAGTCGTTTTTAACCGACTTAAAAAGTATTTTTTCTACTAGTGTTTTTTCCTTACTATCCAGGATTGTTAGAAGTAAGTGGTGTGTTTGAAGAGGATTGTTCTTCATTCACATTAGTGTTGATTGATATTAAAGGTGTTAAGAACCTTTGATCACCCTATAGGTTAGATAGTAGGCATAGGCTTGTACAATCATTCTAACTATAGTGAAATCTCTTTCGTGTTTGAAAGGGGACTGGAGTACTCTCGGATTGTGAGGGGAACCAGTATATATCGTTGTGTTCTTTACCTTTCCGCTTTTACCGCTTTCATCACCATTACCAAGAAAAAGATAAGAACCATCCAAAACCTTCAAACACTTAAACAAAAATTGTTAGAAGTATTCTCATTCAACCGATTAAGTTTTGAAAACCTATTTCACCCCCCCTCTTAGGCATATCTGATACTTACACTTCATCCCTGGCTTGGTATGCCCCCAGAGTAGGTTGATTGAACCGAACTGGGTGAACAATTCTGTTGTGTTCTTTATTTTCTGCACTGTTTTATTTTTCCTACCTTTTTTGTTTTATAATGTTAGATCAGATGTCACGACATCCATATATGACATCTGAGTTCTGTCTTACCGGAATTTCAATTGGTATCAGAGCATGCATCCTGTCTGTTTCTGGATAAGATCCATGGGGGATACTTTTTGGTTGTGTTCAAGGTAGAAGATTGTTTGAACAAGGAGTGTTCATATTGTATCGTCCCTTGAAGTGGATGATGGACCTATTTGTGGAAGACTAGACTAACCTGCCCAGAGCCGTTGTACCTTCTTGAGGAAAGAAGATAATGATGCTTGGACAAGAAGATCAAATTCATAAACTTCATGCAGGAGTGAGGATTTTGGGATTGCATTGTTCAATCATTATACACAGAGAAGAGTATTATCAAAAGCTTCACGCGGGAGTGAAGACTCTGATAAGGTAACTGTTAGAACAAGAATTGTTCTGATCAATAATCTTAGTTTTGATGATAACAATGTATATGAATTTTGCTCAAGATAATGTGGTAATCTAATCCTATGCAATTTCCCTTTCAGGAAATATATAAAGAGTATGCACAAATCAGCGCTAAGAAGCTTTGACTCAGAAGGTTCAGTATGCAACTTCAGCACATGGTCTGGCAAGACATCAGAAGATGGTCAAGCAGAATCAGAACATGGTCTATTAGAAGCATTAGAAGAACTTGAGTTCAGAAGCAGAAGCACTGAAGTCATGGAATCACGCTCAGAAGCATATCAAGATCAGGAGATCAGAAGATGCTCTGCACCAAGCTGTTTGTACTCTGATGATTTTCAACGTAGTATTTACAAAGAACAAATCAGAATCAAGTACTAGATGGCAGGCTACGCTGACTGACAAAAGGAACGTTAGAAGCTATTAAAGGCAGTGTCAGCAGTCACAGCAAAAGCAAGGCTCGAGGTAGTTGACAAAACAGTGAAACATTAAATGCAATGCTGTACAGAATACGCAAAGCATTAAATGCTCCCAACGGTCATCTTCTCAAACGCCTGTATAAATGAAGTTCTGATGAGAAGCAAGGTTACCAATTCTTAACAATTTCTGTGAATATTAACTTGCTGAAACGCTGTTCAACTCAAAGCTCAGAAACTTCATCTTCAACCTCACTACATTACTGTTGTAATACTTTAGTGAGTCTAAGCTTAAATCTGTAAGAGAAATATCACAGTTTGTGAGTATCGCTTTTAAGAAGCAATTGTAATACTCTTAGAATTTGTTTACATTAATTTGTAAAGGACTAGAGTGATCGGGTTGTGATCAGTATACTCTAGAGAAGTCTTAGAAGGTCTCTAAGCAGTTGTTCCTAGAGTGATCAAGTTGTGATCAGAAGACTCTAGAAGACTTAGAAGTTGTCTAAGTGGAAAACCATTGTAATCTCGTGTGATTAGTGGATTAAATCCTCAGTTGAGGTAAATCACCTTGTATAGGGTGGACTGGAGTAGTTTAGTTAACAACGAACCAGGATAAAAATACTTGTGCAAATTATTTTTATCTTACGAGTTTTGAAACTACACTTATTCAAACCCCCCCCCCTTTCTAAGTGTTTTTCTATCCTTCAATTGGCATCAGAGCGCCGGTTCTAAGGTGCAAGCACTTAACCGTGTTTAGAAAAGATTCAGGAAGAGAAAAATGCTTCAGTAAAAGATGGCTGGTGAAATTTCAACAAATACATCTACATCTACATCTGGCTCTGCTGAGCAATACAATGGTAACAATGGTTATACTAGACCACCAGTATTTGATGGTGAAAATTTTGAATACTGGAAAGATAAACTGGAAAGTTACTTTCTTGGTCTAGATGGTGAACTATGGGATCTTCTGTTGGATGGTTACAAACATCCTGTTAAAACTACTGGTGTACGGCTCACGAGAAGCGAAATGACTGATGATCAAAAGAAAGAATTCAAAAATCATCACAAATGCAGGACTGTTTTGCTGAATGCTATCTCTCATGCTGAGTATGAGAAGATATCTAACAGGGAAACGGCTCATGACATATATGAGTCCTTGAAAATGACTCATGAAGGAAATGCTCAAGTCAAGGAGACCAAAGCTCTTGCACTAATCCAGAAGTACGAATCCTTCAAGATGGAGGATGATGAAGACATTGAGAAGATGTTTTCAAGATTTCAAACTCTGACTTCTGGATTAAGAGTTCTAGACAAAGGCTACACCAAAGCTGATCATGTAAAGAAGATCATCAGAAGCTTGCCCAAAAGATGGGGCCCAATGGTGACTGCATTCAAGATTGCGAAGAATCTGAATGAAGTTTCGTTGGAAGAACTTATCAGTGCCTTGAGAAGCCATGAAATAGAGCTGGATGCAAACGAACCTCAGAAGAAAGGTAAGTCTGTTGCATTAAAATCTAATTTAAAAAAATGCACTAACGCTTTTCAGGCTGAAGAAGAAGATTCTGAAGAATCAGAATCAGAAGAAGAAGAAGATGAACTGTCCATGATTTCCAGAAGAGTCAATCAACTCTGGAAAAGTAAGCAAAGGAAGTTCAGGAGCTTCAAAAGCTGAAAAAGGCGCAAAAAGAGGAGAATCTTCTAGAGGCAGAAGATATGACAAGAAAAAGGTCGTGTGCTATGAATGCAATGAGCCAGGACACTTCAAAAGTGAGTGCCCAAAACTTCAGAAGGAAAATCCCAAGAAGAAGTTTCATAAGAAGAAAGGTCTTATGGCAACATGGGATGATTCAGAATCAGAATCAGACTCTGAAAATGAGCAGGCAAATCTGACACTAATGGCCGCAATGGATGATGGATCAGAATCTACATCAGAATCAGATTCTGAAGAGGTATTTTCTGAACTATCTAGAGAAGAGTTAGTTTCCAGTTTAACAGAACTTCTGGAACTCAAGGCTCATCTTAGTATCAAATACAAAAAGCTGAAGAAGCAGTTTGAATTTGAAACTAAGAAGCTGGAAGTGGAAAATTCTGAACTGAAGGAAAAAGTTTTAAATCTATCCAAAGATAGTGGATCTCCTTCTGAAACAGAAAAATCCATTCCTAGCATGAATCATATTCTGAAAGAATATGACTCGAGCTTCAGAAAGTTCTTATCTAGAAGTATTGGCAGAAGTCATCTTGCTTCTATGATATATGGTGTTTTTGGAAACAGAAGGTTTGGTTTTGGCTATGGGGGTGATACCTCACATAAATTTGAACCTATTGATGATCTGAATATCACATACAAGCCATTGTATGATCAGTTCAAATATGGCCATGCACATGATATTAGGCTCACTTCACATGCACAGAAGTTTATCACTGTTCACACCAAGAAGCATGTGACACATCCTAAGAAATATCATGCTGACAAACCTAAAGAATATCATGCTGTTCCTCCTATTAAATATTTTGCTAAACCCAAGTTCAATCAGAACTTGAGGAGAACTAACAAGAAAGGACCCAAGAAGATGTGGGCACCTAAGGAAAAGATTATTCCTATTGCAGATATCGTTGGCTGCAAAGAAGGAAAAGCACAACATGTCATGGTACCTGGACTCTGGATGCTCGCGACACATGACAGGAAGAGGGTCTATGTTCCAAGACCTGGTGCTTAAATCTGCTGGAGAAGTGAAGTTTGGAGGAGATCAGAAGGGCAAACTTATTGGCTCAGGAACTATAAAGTCTGGTAACTCTCCTTCTATTTCTAATGTTCTTCTAGTAGATGGATTAGCTCATAACTTATTGTCCATAAGTCAATTAAGTGACAATAGTTATGACATAATCTTTAATCAAAAGTCTTGCAAGGCTGTAAGTCAGAAGGATGGCTCAATCCTATTTACAGGCAAGAGAAAGAACAACATTTATAAGACAGATCTTCAAGATCTTAAGAATCAGAAGGTGACTTGTCTTATGTCTGTTTCTGAAGAGCAATGGGTCTGGCACAGAAGATTAGGACATGCTAGTTTGAGAAAGATTTCTCAGATTAACAAACTAAATCTTGTCAGAGGACTCCCTAATCTAAAATACAAATCAGATGCTCTTTGTGAAACATGTCAGAAGGGCAAGTTCTCCAAACCTGCATTCAAGTCTAAGAATGTTGTCTCTTCCTCAAGGCCGTTAGAACTTTTGCACATTGATTTGTTTGGCCCTGTCAAAACAGCATATGTCAAAGGGGAGAAATATGGATTAGTCATCGTTGATGATTATAGCCGCTGGACATGGGTAAAGTTCTTGAAACACAAGGATGAGTCTCATTCAGTGTTCTTTGAATTCTGCACTCAGATCCAAACTGAGAAGGAGTGTAAAATCACAAAGGTCAGAAGTGATCATGGTGGTGAATTTGAGAACAAATTCTTTGAGGAGTTCTTCAAAGAAAATGGTATTGCCCATGATTTCTCTTGTCCTAGAACTCCACAACAAAATGGAGTTGTAGAACGAAAGAATAGGACTCTACAAGAAATGGCCAGAACCATGATCAACAAAACCAATATGGCTAAGCACTTCTGGGCAGAAGCAATAAACACTGCATGTTATATTCAGAATAGAATCTCTATAAGACCTATTCTAAATAAGACTCCTTATGAATTGTGGAAGAACAGAAAGCCCAACATTTCATATTTTCATCCTTTTGGATGTGTTTGTTTTATTCTGAACACTAAAGATCATCTTGGTAAGTTTGATTCTAAGGTACAAAAATGTTTCCTTCTTGGATATTCTGAACGCTCTGAAGGCTACAGAGTATACAATACTGAAACATTGATTGTAGAAGAATCAATCAATATCAAGTTTGATGATAAGCTTGGTCTTGAAAAGCCAAAGCAGCTTGAGAATTTTGCAGATTTTGATATTGATATATCAGAAGAAGTAGAACCAAGAAGCAAAGCTGCAGAAGCTGATAGTCTCAGAAGCAATGGATCAGAAAATCAAGTTGCTGCATCTTTAGAGAATCTCAGGATTTCTGAAGAGCCAACAATCAGAAGATCACCTAGACTTGCTTCAGCTCATTCAGAAGATGTGATCCTTGGAAAGAAAGATGATCCTATCAGAACAAGATCATTTCTAAAGAATGACAATCAGGAGTAGTGATCAGAATTAGAAGGCGTAAAGCTTTTTCAGAAAAATACAGCTGTCATCTAATTCCAGTTGATAACACGTGTCTACCCTATTTAGACAAACATGCGTGCAGTTGAGGAGGCGCCTTTCCTAGGTAACTGTTCTATCACTTCATTTGTCATAATTTCTCTCTCCTCTTGTCACGTAACATTAAATGCCATTCATCATTTCTTTTATTTTTTTATTTTATATTCTTCAAACGTTTCAGTTTTTCCCTCTTTCATTTCTCTCTCTTTGCGTTCAGTTTTTCATCGTTCACCATCTTTCTCTGTCTTTCTGCATTTCTGCATAAACCCTAGTTTACTCATTTTTTCACCTAGCATTCATCATGAACCCATCTTCAAGTAACTCTCGCTCTGAAGAAATGTCTTCATCTCAACTGGTTCTCAACAAGTTTGACTTTGTTCCTCTGAAAACTTGCTCTTTGTCTCCATCGGAAATGGAAGTACTGTGTGAGTCCCCTGTGGACTTTGTTGACTTGGCTGCATATGCTTTCAAGCCAGAAGCTAGGTTTATGGCTCAAGGATGGGCTAACTATTTGGGTAGATTGGTTGGACCAGTCTTTCCCGCTCTTGTGAAAGATTTCTGGGCACACGCAACCGTCACTCCAACCGCCATTCTCTCTTTCGTGCTAGGGCATGAAGTTGTGGTCACTGAAGCTCTGATCAGAAAACTGTACAATCTTGATGATGAAGAAGGTGAAACTGGCCCTCTTGCTGGAAGGGTTGATTGGAACAAAGTTGAGAAACTTATCTCAACCGTCACTGGTATTAACTCCAACATGACTGGCACGTTGAGACCTCTATTTCAGGTGTGGGCTGAGATCATCATGGGTTCTCTTCACCATAGAAAGAAGTCTCTCTCCTCCACTTTCATCAATCCAGATCAGAAGTATACTCTCTATTGTATTGGAAAGAGCATTAAACTTAATATTTCCAACATACTCTTTGAAAACCTGAAGCTGGCTATTGAAGAATCTAGGGATGAGTATCGGGAGCAGTATCCTCATCTTCCGAAGAATATTATTCCTTTCGGCAGAATGATCTCAGATATTCTGATTGAAAGTGATTTGCTGGAGTCTCTTAAGACTTGTGGAACTCCTTCTTTCTTCAGAATTGATCAAGGCAATGTCTTCTCTGGCTTTGATCTTTTAAGAATGAAACTGGTGAAGGAAATAATTTCTATTCCAACTGTTCTCTCTGATATCCCTATCAGAAGAGTCCCTGTTCAAGGCTTCTCAACCATGTTTCAAGCTGAACTGGTTAAAACTGTTAAGCACTATCTGGAAGATTCTGTGAAGACGCAAGCTTCCGTTGATCCTGCATGGATACGTGGAAGAGTGCTTCCCTCTCAGACTGATCTTCGGAAGAAGGATCAGAAGAAGAGAGAGAAGAAACTGAAAAGAAAAGCAGCAGAAGATGCTGAGAAAGAAGCTAAAAAGAAGAAGGTCACCTTTGACCCTCTTAAGGTGGATCCTTTCAGAGCTAAGAAGACTGGTATTTATTCCAGACAGGAATACATCCCAACCCCCTCAGAATCTCCCTCATTCATTCTGTTGTCTCCTTCTAAAACATCAACTCCCATCACACCCCCACAAATTAACCTGCAACCACCCTCACCCCCTATAATTCTGAACCCTACTCCCTCAACTACTATACTTCCCACAAATATTCCATCCTCATTGTAACACCCCGAATTTAATTAAATTGGTTAATTAAATTATTGAAGGATTTAAATATTTGATTTAGTCGAAATTGGATCGTCGGTGTTATTTAAGGGCGTATTTGGAATTATATAAATCGAAGTCGGATAGTCAGAAAATAATATTAAGAATAATATTATTTATAAGTCGGAATTATTATATTGAAGAAATTATTATTATAAGTGATATAATTGATTATTTGAGATATATCTCTTATTGGGCCTAAATTGATTTTGGAGGATACTAAATAAAGAGAGGATTTAAACACTAAGCCCAATTGGTTTTATATTAGGGTTTTAGAGATGGAAAAGGGTAGTTGTCATTTTGGGAGGAATCAAGAATAGAGGAGAAAGAGGCAAGCAATGAAGAAGAAGAAGGAGCTTAGAAATTTTCATCCATGGTGCCAAATTGAAGATGCAATTAGAGACCCATTGAGTGCTTCCATTGAATAAGGTAAGGGTGGGGTTCTCTTCCTATAATTGGGTTTATGAAATCTTGTATGTGGGAAAATTGGATGTGTAGATTTATTATGTTTGCTTGTGTTAATTGTTTCTGGAAATTAGGGTATAAATTAGTCATTTGTGTTATGTTAATTATGGTTCTGCCATTGTTGAAATTGTTGTGTCTATGTTCATCAATGGAAACTTGAATTAATTAAATGATATGCTATTTGTAATAGAAATGAAACTGGGTTAAATAAAAGGCTTGAAGTTATAATGACCACACATTGATGCTGCCGCCACTTTTCGCGTCTGTGCGATAGCTAGCTCGCCTTGTTCGTTTTGTAAATTTCTATGAATATTATCCTACTTGTCCAAAGTTAGAATGCTTGCTAGGCTTTGTTGATGTGGTAAATGTTTAGACATACAGCCTCACTCACGTCCGCTGGCAATTGATGAAACTGGTGGTGCTAGTAGCAGTGGGTGGGTCCCACTTGACTTAGTTTTCTTCGTAGCAGGCATTGGCACATTGAAATAAATGTATGTGGATATTAATCTCTATATGGATTACATAAATAACAGGAAGGTGATGCTTGTATATTGTTAGCAATAACACTTAGAAATAGAACATTAACAGGTAGCTGCATAATTAGTTGGCAGACTGGAAATTACTTGATATTGCAGGAACATAAGCTATGTTAATTATACCATTAATTAGGGATAGTATATTAAATTGTAGAAATTATTTAGCAGTAACAGAATGATGCCATGGAAATAGTAGCATGCTAGAGTGGAAATAAAACAATCCCGTTTGATCGAAATAGCCGAATTAAGCGGTATAATTAGTTGTCCGGAATTGAATGAAAATTTATGTGGTAGCTAAGTTAAATTAGTAGATTAACATGGTGGTGTTATTTTGTTGAAATTGTGATAATTTACAAATCGACCGAAATTGTGTTTTATTTAAACATTCTTTATAAATGAATTATAATAATTTAATAGAATTGTCAATAGAGTTGTTAGAGTTGTCAATAGAGTTGTTAGAGTCGACAATAAGTTGTCAGAGTTGTTAGAGTTGTTTTGAATTATTAAGAGTCATATTTTTATTTGTTTTGAGTAATTCTGACATGTTTAGAGTTGTCAGTGTATAACGTCGGTGTTTGTTTTTTTATTGGAACTTTAACAATTCATATCTTTTGAACCGTAACTCCGTTTGAGTCTCCGTTCGAGGCGTTAGAAAGCTAACGCGATATTCTTTTTAATAAAAATGGTCTTGAGCAGTAGAATGCTAGAAAATTGGAAATGGAGTAGAAATAGAAGTGAATTAAATTAATATAGTGTGATTATTAATTGGTTGATTAAATTAATAGTTGAATTAATTTCAATGTGTTTAATTGATTAGAATATAAATTGGAATTAAATTAACTATTTGGTTTGTCGGTAAATTACGATATTTTGAGAATTTATCCGTAATTGTGTTTTGATTGAATATGTATGTTGAGAAATATATATTATTATGTCAATGATGTTGTTTTGATATTGATTCTCTGTGGGTAGTTGGATAGCATTAATTTTAATGATTAATTGCTTGATTTTAAATGTGTATGTTCATATATAATTGGCAAAATGAGAATTAACATGAGATAGTATGGTTACTAGTGTTAATTGGATTTTGTAAATCGTAATTGATTAATTGACCTTTTATATGTGAATGATATGTATGTGTTGTGAATGTTGTGTACAATTGGTGGATAATTCATCGAGTTGAATTATTGTGATATGCTAAATATTAAGATGGTAGAGATGATCTTAATTGCATATGTTTGATTAACATTGTACATACATTCATATCATGGATGCCTTGAAACAAAGGTGGTTTGCTTTGAAACATAAGCGAGGCTTAGATTCTAAAGTGAATCGGAAGCGGTAAACTATATGTTTACATTTGGTGGCTTTGATCTTGTCCGGATCTGAAGCGTGGCTAGATTCTATATGAATCGGAAGCGGTGGAACTTTGGGTCCACATTGGGTACCACATGCATAGAGTCACATGTCTTGCATTGAGTCACATTGAGGTTAAGTGATGTTTGAATATATGCATTTATGTGATTGTCATGTGTACATGAGATGTGATAATTGAAATTGGTGATGTTTTGATATATAATTGGTTAAACGTGTGAATATGTGATAATGATGGATTGTGTATATATTTGGGATAATAGTATTGAATCTTTTGAGTATTATACTATTAAATTTTGTGCTTACTTGAATATGTGAAATTTATTAGATGATACTATTTACATGATCATGACTTGTTGTGTGATGAAAAGTATGTGAGATTAATGAACTGTAGAAGTATGATGTGTATAGTAGCTATTGATACTTGTGATGTGATGATTTTATATGTCTGAATCCTAGCATGCAATTTATCATATGCCCACTTATATGATTTGATATCTCACCCTTTTCTCTTGTTTCGCCGTTGCCTTTATATTGGTAACGTGCAGGTATTCAAGTATGAAGATTTAGTTGCCGTTACTCGAGTCGGTTGTCGCTCTGATACGTAGCACTCTGGGGGGAACGATTTATACTATTATTGATGTTGCTATCTAATTGTTTAATTTTGGTTGGACAAAATGTTAAGTTAACTGAAGATATTTTATTGAATACTTTCTTAAGTGATTCCGCTGTGTTTTAATAAAATAAGTTATTCTATTTCAAAGGTGCTATGTATCCGCTTTATGCGACGAGGTGATTTGTTTTGTTTTGATTATGTGACGCCTCATTTGTTTATTGAGAAATTTTGAAAAAAAAACTCTGATTTATATATATTTGCCGGGTAGAAATGGGGTGTTACAATAGTGGTATCAGAGCCTGGTTGGTCCGTCCGGCCTAGTTGTCGAGTCAGTTGAGTTGTGTGACAGTTGAATGCTGTCAGTGTTTTATTTCTTAGTACGCGACATGTGTGTGAAACACTGTCAGTACTTGTTTGCTTTGTGGTAGGGATTGGTTTGATTACAAGTGGGGGAGAAGTTTTACTTCTTGAAGATGTTTCTGTTGTAAGGGATGGTCAAGTATGTTGAGTGGCGATGTTCAGCACGGTTGAGGACTGAGAACTTGTCGGTGTGTTTAACCTTTGCGTTTGATGCCGGTGTTTGACAAGTGTTAAAGTGATAAAGCTGCGGTAGACTTTATGTTAGACTCGCATAAGTGATTAATTGACGTAGTCGATGTGTGAAGTGTTGTGAATCGCAAATCCGAGTTGGAACTCGAGAATGCGCGTAGCTTGAGTTTCGGATATCTGATTTGAACTCTGTTTGAAGCATCAGAAAGATAACGAGATGAAGTGTATTATAAGAATGATTTCCGCAACCGTAATAGAGTTGATTTTGACGTGATGATGTTGGGATGGAGTGTAGTTTGTCGTCGAAGTTATTTGAGGAGTTTGGGAGATAACATAAAAATTGTCGATGCTTGACGTTGATGTTTACAATTCGAATAACGTTAGAGATTTGTATCTTGGGTTTCGAGTATCAGTTGGACGTACCGTTTGAGCCTACGAAGAGGTGAAGTTGTATTCTACCTTATGGAAATGTGTAATCCTGTTGAATAAGAATGGTTATAACCGCAAATGTCTGAAGCGAAGTTAAGCAGAACTTGTTGTTGATGATTAAGATGAGAGAACGAGATGTTCGGTATTACAGATGATTTGAGTACTGATGACTTTTAAGGAAGAGTGAAGTAGTAGTGAAGAAAAATTCAGACTTAGGGATGATAGAAGTCGTATTTGGGATGCCAAAAGTGGCGGTGTGTATAAAAGGACTGTATGGAATTTCTATCGCCAGTTTATCGTGAGGATGACTTCGTTTCAGAAAAAAAAATTGTGTGATGCTAAGTGATTGTGAATTAGACTTTTTTATTATGTTTGGACGTCGGTGTCTCATTGACAAGATCGATTGATAAGGTAAGATGTTGTAGGAATTGTAAAAACATAAAGTGAATCATTGGATTACGTCGTGTTAATGGATTTAAGTGGAAATTCGGAAAGGACGTTATTTTGATGTAACAACGATTTATACTCCACTAAGGTTGTCGGATACTAATTGGCAAATTGGGGAACTGATCACCCTCAATCTATTGTTAATGGTAGACGAAACTCGTGTTGGACGTTATAGATTTGTCTTGTTGTCTTAATAGTGTAGAATGAATATCTATATTTTATTGTGAAGATAGTCGCCCATTAGTTTGTGTAGCTTGGTAAGAGGGATGGTTGAGTTAGAATTAGATGAGATTAACAATCGGTGTGGTGCGTTTTATGCAAGCGAGTGTCACAAAGTGAAAGATTGGAATTATCAAGTAAACAACGATGTGGGGATGAATATTGAAGAAAGTTTGTATTGGATCGAGAGTTTGTGAACCATATAAGTGGACGAAATTTTATCAAGAATGGTGACTTAAAAGAGAATTATCAGAGTTGAGCAGTGGAAGCCTTAGGTGACACTGTTGTTGTAAGGCTTGAGGGAGTAAGAAACTATATGCCAGAAGTCGGTAAAGATGAGTTATCTTGATATTTGGATTGATAGACTGTTGGAATAAGTGTGATGCGCCAGAATACTGCATTGAGTCGTTGATTATTGCAAAACTGGTAAGAACTGTAATGTGTTAGTGTTCATGAGAATCGTTGTCTTAACGAAGAGGTAGTGATCGAAGTGTTACCAAGCGCGATTTGGAGATTGATATTTGGATACGAGGTTTGTGTTTGGATGGTGTTGAGCCAATTTTCGAGGACGAAAATATTCTAAGTGGGGGAGAGTTGTAACACCCCGAATTTAATTAAATTGGTTAATTAAATTATTGAAGGATTTAAATATTTGATTTAGTCGAAATTGGATCGTCGGTGTTATTTAAGGGCGTATTTGGAATTATATAAATCGAAGTCGGATAGTCAGAAAATAATATTAAGAATAATATTATTTATAAGTCGGAATTATTATATTGAAGAAATTATTATTATAAGTGATATAATTGATTATTTGAGATATATCTCTTATTGGGCCTAAATTGATTTTGGAGGATACTAAATAAAGAGAGGATTTAAACACTAAGCCCAATTGGTTTTATATTAGGGTTTTAGAGATGGAAAAGGGTAGTTGTCATTTTGGGAGGAATCAAGAATAGAGGAGAAAGAGGCAAGCAATGAAGAAGAAGAAGGAGCTTAGAAATTTTCATCCATGGTGCCAAATTGAAGATGCAATTAGAGACCCATTGAGTGCTTCCATTGAATAAGGTAAGGGTGGGGTTCTCTTCCTATAATTGGGTTTATGAAATCTTGTATGTGGGAAAATTGGATGTGTAGATTTATTATGTTTGCTTGTGTTAATTGTTTCTGGAAATTAGGGTATAAATTAGTCATTTGTGTTATGTTAATTATGGTTCTGCCATTGTTGAAATTGTTGTGTCTATGTTCATCAATGGAAACTTGAATTAATTAAATGATATGCTATTTGTAATAGAAATGAAACTGGGTTAAATAAAAGGCTTGAAGTTATAATGACCACACATTGATGCTGCCGCCACTTTTCGCGTCTGTGCGATAGCTAGCTCGCCTTGTTCGTTTTGTAAATTTCTATGAATATTATCCTACTTGTCCAAAGTTAGAATGCTGGCTAGGCTTTGTTGATGTGGTAAATGTTTAGACATACAGCCTCACTCACGTCCGCTGGCAATTGATGAAACTGGTGGTGCTAGTAGCAGTGGGTGGGTCCCACTTGACTTAGTTTTCTTCGTAGCAGGCATTGGCACATTGAAATAAATGTATGTGGATATTAATCTCTATATGGATTACATAAATAACAGGAAGGTGATGCTTGTATATTGTTAGCAATAACACTTAGAAATAGAACATTAACAAGTAGCTGCATAATTAGTTGGCAGACTGGAAATTACTTGATATTGCAGGAACATAAGCTATGTTAATTATACCATTAATTAGGGATAGTATATTAAATTGTAGAAATTATTTAGCAGTAACAGAATGATGCCATGGAAATAGTAGCATGCTAGAGTGGAAATAAAACAGTCCCGTTTGATCGAAATAGCCGAATTAAGCGGTATAATTAGTTGTCCGGAATTGAATGAAAATTTATGTGGTAGCTAAGTTAAATTAGTAGATTAACATGGTGGTGTTATTTTGTTGAAATTGTGATAATTTACAAATCGACCGAAATTGTGTTTTATTTAAACATTCTTTATAAATGAATTATAATAATTTAATAGAATTGTCAATAGAGTTGTTAGAGTTGTCAATAGAGTTGTTAGAGTCGACAATAAGTTGTCAGAGTTGTTTTGAATTATTAAGAGTCATATTTTTATTTGTTTTGAGTAATTCTGACATGTTTAGAGTTGTCAGTGTATAACGTCGGTGTTTGTTTTTTTATTGGAACTTTAACAATTCATATCTTTTGAACCGTAACTCCGTTTGAGTCTCCGTTCGAGGCGTTAGAAAGCTAACGCGATATTCTTTTTAATAAAAATGGTTTTGAGCAGTAGAATGCTAGAAAATTGGAAATGGAGTAGAAATAGAAGTGAATTAAATTAATATAGTGTGATTATTAATTGGTTGATTAAATTAATAGTTGAATTAATTTCAATGTGTTTAATTGATTAGAATATAAATTGGAATTAAATTAACTATTTGGTTTGTCGGTAAATTACGATATTTTGAGAATTTATCCGTAATTGTGTTTTGATTGAATATGTATGTTGAGAAATATATATTATTATGTCAATGATGTTGTTTTGATATTGATTCTCTGTGGGTAGTTGGATAGCATTAATTTTAATGATTAATTGCTTGATTTTAAATGTGTATGTTCATATATAATTGGCAAAATGAGAATTAACATGAGATAGTATGGTTACTAGTGTTAATTGGATTTTGTAAATCGTAATTGATTAATTGACCTTTTATATGTGAATGATATGTATGTGTTGTGAATGTTGTGTACAATTGGTGGATAATTCATCGAGTTGAATTATTGTGATATGCTAAATATTAAGATGGTAGAGATGATCTTAATTGCATATGTTTGATTAACATTGTACATACATTCATATCATGGATGCCTTGAAACAAAGGTGGTTTGCTTTGAAACATAAGCGAGGCTTAGATTCTAAAGTGAATCGGAAGCGGTAAACTATATGTTTACATTTGGTGGCTTTGATCTTGTCCGGATCTGAAGCGTGGCTAGATTCTATATGAATCGGAAGCGGTGGAACTTTGGGTCCACATTGGGTACCACATGCATAGAGTCACATGTCTTGCATTGAGTCACATTGAGGTTAAGTGATGTTTGAATATATGCATTTATGTGATTGTCATGTGTACATGAGATGTGATAATTGAAATTGGTGATGTTTTGATATATAATTGGTTAAACGTGTGAATATGTGATAATGATGGATTGTGTATATATTTGGGATAATAGTATTGAATCTTTTGAGTATTATACTATTAAATTTTGTGCTTACTTGAATATGTGAAATTTATTAGATGATACTATTTACATGATCATGACTTGTTGTGTGATGAAAAGTATGTGAGATTAATGAACTGTAGAAGTATGATGTGTATAGTAGCTATTGATACTTGTGATGTGATGATTTTATATGTCTGAATCCTAGCATGCAATTTATCATATGCCCACTTATATGATTTGATATCTCACCCTTTTCTCTTGTTTCGCCGTTGCCTTTATATTGGTAACGTGCAGGTATTCAAGTATGAAGATTTAGTTGCCGTTACTCGAGTCGGTTGTCGCTCTGATACGTAGCACTCTGGGGGGAACGATTTATACTATTATTGATGTTGCTATCTAATTGTTTAATTTTGGTTGGACAAAATGTTAAGTTAACTGAAGATATTTTATTGAATACTTTCTTAAGTGATTCCGCTGTGTTTTAATAAAATAAGTTATTCTATTTCAAAGGTGCTATGTATCCGCTTTATGCGACGAGGTGATTTGTTTTGTTTTGATTATGTGACGCCTCATTTGTTTATTGAGAAATTTTGAAAAAAAAACTCTGATTTATATATATTTGCCGGGTAGAAATGGGGTGTTACACTCATCACACCAAACTACAGATATTCCATCCTCATCTTCTAACCCTCTTCCTTCTGACCCTTGTCTCTCATATCCCATACCTACCAGGACCCCAAATCCATACTCCTGTCTTTACCCTGATTACAGCTTCACCTTTCGCCCTCCTGCACCTGCTACTCCTGTCTTTCTTGAGCTCTTACACTATCGTGTGAACCGTTGGTTAGAGCTTCTGGAAACTGCCTACCGCCATAATCTGGATGAGCGTTCTCTTCGCAACCTCTGGAGAGCTCTTAGACAGAGTTTCCAAGTTGAAGCTATGAATGTGCAGAGAAGATTCACTGCTGAAGCACGTGGTGTTCCTGGACTCCTATTAGAATTTGATGATGGCAGATATCGTCATGTCATCAGAAACAGAAGAATTCTTGAGGAAAGGATGCCTGAAGATGAGTTAACTGGGAATCCCTGCAGAACTCTTGTGGTCTGGCGACCAAAGTTCATGGTTCTGACTGGTGACTTTCAGGGGCTGTTCAATTGGTTCAGAATGAACCCTTATGAAAGTGCTCCTAATATGGACTTTCCAGAAGTGGTCTATCCTGCAGCTGTAGCTGGTCCTCCTTCTCCAACAAATCTTGCAACCATTCTTCAAGCCCTGGAAGATGGAAATTCTGAGTTCCCAGAACCAGAATATGCTGAAGCTATTTCTGAGTCTGACTCAGATGTAGAGATGGAAGATGCTGAAGAGATTGACTGTTCTCGTTCAGAAGATCATCCTGCTGAGAATGTGGTGGTACATTCTGATGATCTCCCTGAAGAGACTACCATGGAAGCAGCAGTGGAGAATGCTATGCCAGTCAACAGAAGTCTGGAAGTTTCTTCTTCTGGTGAACCCTCCTATCTGGTGCGGACTTTGGAAGCCATGCAGAAGAATCAAAATGACCTGGCTTCTCGTCTGGATAGGCAAGATGAGACCAATGTAGAGTTCAGAGCCTTCATGGCAAGGCGGGCTGAGAGCAACAATGGGATTCATGAGACACTAGCCAAGATTTTGTCAATGCTAGGGTCTTAGTCTTTGTGTCTTAGTTGTTTTCTGCTTGTTTGTTGCATCTGTTTTTTGCATAACTCTTGTACTTCTGTTTTTTATCAATGACTATTTGTTTCTCTTTCCATTTGTCCTGTGCTTACATCTGAATCTCTTACATTATTTTTGATGTCATGACAAAAAGGGGGAGAAATAGTGATAAATGATTTGATTTATATTAGCAGTTGCCGGGAAGAAAGCCCCCACATTACTAACAAGAAGCTGAAAGCTTCATATGTTTCTAAGTTGTGTTGTTGCAGGAATTGAAGATTCAAGATCAATAAGCATCAAGATGAATCAAGTTCTTGGATTCTTGAAGCAAGCTGAGTGCTATGAAGCTTCAGAATCAGAAGCAAGAAGGAAGAATGTTCAGATATTCTGATGATAGAATATGATATGAAACATTATGTCTATTTGTTCTGATACATTTTATATGGCTTATATGGCTCTGATACATATTATATGTTCTGAAACATATTTTATGTTCTGATTCATTCATGCTGACTTTTGTCGTTTAAGTTTTGTTCTGTAACATTTCAGGATGTAGAGATGCTCTGATGATGCGCTGGTACATTCAACAATGTTCTGATACAATCTAGCATGAAGTGATGTAAGAAGAAATTCAAGCTCTGAAGCTGTCCGCTGGAAGCAAAAATCAGAAGCTGTGAATGTTCTGAGGATCAAAGAAATTCAAGTTCTGAAGCTGTCCTATGGAAGCAGGAATCAGAAGTTGTGAATGTTCTGAGGATCTAAAGAAATTCAATGCTCTGAAGCTGTCCTATGGAAGCAGAAATCAGAAGCAGTGAATGTTCTGAAGTTCAAGCATATGTGAATGTCTCTATTGAAATACTCAGGGAAGTCTTTTATTTATAAAATTCTTCTAGTATTAATTTCAGGGGGAGATTGTTAATCTCAGGGGGAGACACATTCACATTATGTTTATATACTTATGCTATAACTGTGTAATTGTCTTTTGCCGTCTGTTATTCTGATTGCAAATTCATATCATTTATATATGTTTTTGTCATCATCAAAAAGGGGGAGATTGTTAGAAGAAGAATTGTTCTGATCAATAATCTTAGATTTGATGATAACAATGTATATGAATTTTGCTCAAGATAATGTGGTACTCTAATCCTATGCAATTTCCCTTTCAGGAAATATATAAAGAGTATGCACAAATCAGCGCTAAGAAGCTTTGACTCAGAAGGTTCAGTATGCAACTTCAGCACATGGTCTGGCAAGACATCAGAAGATGGTCAAGCAGAATCAGAACATGGTCTATTAGAAGCATCAGAAGAACTTGAGTTCAGAAGCAGAAGCACTGAAGTCATGGAATCACACTCAGAAGCATATCAAGATCAGGAGATCAGAAGATGCTCTACACCAAGCTGTTTGTACTCTGATGATTTTCAACGTAGTATTTACAAAGAACAAATCAGAATCAAGTACTAGATGGCAGGCTACGCTGACTGACAAAAGGAACGTTAGAAGCTATTAAAGGCAATGTCAGCAGTCACAGCAAAAGCAAGGCTCGAGGTAGTTGACAAAACAGTGAAACATTAAATGCAATGCTGTACGGAATACGCAAAGCATTAAATGCTCCCAACGGTCATCTTCTCAAACGCCTATATAAATGAAGTTCTGATGAGAAGCAAGGTTACCAATTCTTAACAATTTCTGTGGATATTAACTTGCTGAAACGCTGTTCAACTCAAAGCTCAGAAACTTCATCTTCAACCTCACTACATTACTGTTGTAATACTTTAGTGAGTCTAAGCTTAAATCTGTAAGAGAAATATCACAGTTTGTGATTGTTATACCCCAAAATTTGCCCGCATCTTTTTTCAAGAAAACTCCAATCTGGAAATTAAGAGTCTCATATAATCATGGATTTTTATTTCAACAAATATCCTGACATATGAAACACTTAATTTTTAGAATTTTTCTTATACAGTAATTTGGCTTGCAGTTGAATTTGTTCTTGTTAGAACAAGATTTGTTCTGATCAATTATCTTAGTTTTGATGATAACAATAATATGAATTTTGCTTAAGATAATATGGTACTCTAATCCAATGCAATTTCCTTTTCAGGAAATATATAAAGAGTACGCATAATTCAGCGCTCAGAAGCTTTGTCTCAAAGGGTTCAGCATGCAACATCAGAACATGGTCTGGCAAGACATCAGAAGATGGTCGAAGCAGAATCAGAACATGGGTCTATGGAAGCATCAGAAGAACAAGAGAACAGAAGCACTGAAGTTCTGATGGTATCACGCTCAGAAGCACTTCAAGGTCAGAAGATCAGAAGATGCTTTGCACCAAGCTGTTTGACTCTGATGATATTCAAACGTTGTATTCACAAACATCAGATCAGAAGAAAGTACAAGTGGCAAGCTACGCTGACTGACAAAAGGAACGTTAAAAGCTACTAAAGGCTACGTCAGTAGACACAGCGTGAACAAGGCTCGAGGTAGTTGACAAAAGCGTATAACATTAAATGCGATGCTGTACGGAACACGCAAAGCATTAAATGCACTCAACGGTCATCTTCTCCAACGCCTATAAATATGAAGTTCTGATGAGAAGCAAGGTTAACGATTCTGAACAAAACAACGTCTATTAACTTGCTGAAACTCTGTTCAAATTCAAAGCTCAGAATCTTCATCTTCATCAAAGCTCACTACATTGCTGTTGTAATATATTAGTGAGATTAAGCTTAAACGTTAAGAGAAATATCACAGTTTGTGATTATCGCTTTTAAGAAGCAATTGTAATACTCTTAGAATTGATTACATTAAGTTGTAAGGAACTAGAGTGATCGTGTGGATCAGAATACTCTAGGAAGTCTTAGAGGTTATCTAAGCAGGTTGTAACTAGAGTGATCGTGTGGATCAGTAGACTCTAGAAAAGTCTTAGAGGGTATCTAAGCAGTTGTTCCTAGAGTGATCAGTGTGTGATCAGAAGACTCTGGAAGACTTAGTTGCTGACTAAGTGGAGAACCATTGTAATCCGTGCGATTAGTGGATTAAATCCTCAGTTGAGGTAAATCATCTCTGTGGGGGTGGACTGGAGTAGTTTAGTTAACAACGAACCAGGATAAAAATAACTGTGCAATTTATTTTTATCTGTCAAGTTTTTAAAGCTACACTTATTCAAACCCCCCCTTTCTAAGTGTTTTTCTATCCTTCAATTGGCATCAGAGCGCCGGTTCTAAGGTGCAAGCACTTAACCGTGTTTAGAAAAGATTCAGGAAGAGAAAAACGCTTCAGTAAAAGATGGTTGATGAAAGTGAAAAGTCTACACCTGCATCTACATCTGGCTCTGCTGAGCAATACAACGGTAACAATGGTTATACTAGACCGCCGGTATTTGATGGTGAAAACTTTGAATACTGGAAAGATAAACTGGAAAGTTACTTTCTTGGTCTAGATGGTGATCTATGGGATCTTCTGATGGATGGTTACAAACATCCAGTAAATGCCAGAGGCGTAAAGCTGACAAGGCAAGAAATGAATGATGATCAGAAGAAGCTTTTCAGGAATCATCATAAATGCAGAACTGTTTTGCTGAATGCTATCTCTCATGCTGAGTATGAGAAGATATCTAACAGGGAAACGGCCTATGACATATATGAGTCCTTGAAAATGACTCATGAAGGAAATGCTCAAGTCAAAGAGACTAAAGCTCTAGCTTTAATCCAGAAGTATGAAGCCTTCAAGATGGAGGATGATGAAGACATTGAAAAGATGTTTTCAAGATTTCAAACTCTTACTGCTGGATTGAGAGTTCTTGACAAGGGATACACCAAGGCTGATCACGTAAAGAAGATCATCAGAAGCTTACCCAGAAGATGGGGTCCTATGGTGACTGCATTCAAGATTGCAAAGAATCTGAATGAAGTTTCTCTGGAAGAGCTTATCAGTGCCTTGAGAAGTCATGAAATAGAGCTGGACGCAAATGAGCCTCAAAAGAAAGGTAAGTCTATTGCATTAAAATCCAATATCAAGAAATGCACTAACGCTTTTCAGGCTAGAGAAGAAGATCCTGAAGAATCAGAATCTGAAGAAGAAGATGAACTGTCTTTGATCTCCAGAAGGCTAAATCAACTCTGGAAGACCAAGCAAAGGAAGTTCAGAGGCTTCAGAAGTTCAAAGAAATTTGAACGTGGAGAATCTTCTGATGACAGAAGATTTGACAAGAAGAAGGTCATGTGCTATGAATGCAATGAGCCTGGACACTTCAAGAATGAATGTCCAAATCTTCAGAAGGAAAATCCCAAGAAGAAGTTTCATAAGAAGAAAGGTCTTATGGCAACCTGGAATGAGTCAGAAGATGATTCAGACTCTGAAGATGAGCAGGCCAACTGTGCGTTGATGGCAACAGAAGATGACGGATCAGAATCTACATCAGAATCAGATTCTGAAGAGGTATTTTCTGAACTTACTAGAGATGAGTTAGTTTCCGGTCTAACTGAACTTCTGGAACTCAAGTCTCAGATCAGTCTCAAATACAAAAAGCTGAAAAAGCTATTTGAATTTGAAACAAAGAAGCTTGAGTTGGAGAATTCTGAATTAAAAGAAAAACTTTTAAAATTATCCAATAATGTTGGATCTCCTTCTGATTCAGAAAAATCCACTCCTAGTCTAAACCATATTCTGAAAGAATATGATTTAAGTTTCAGGAAGTTTTTATCTAGAAGTATTGGCAGAAGTCAGCTAGCTTCTATGATATATGCTGTGTCTGGAAACAAAAGAGTCGGCATTGGTTTTGAGGGTGAAACCCCATACAAACTTGAACCTGTTGATGAAATGAAAATCACATACAAGCCATTGTATGATCAGTTCAAGTATGGCCACTCCCATGATATTAGGCACACTTCACATGCTCAAAGTTTTCACATAACACACACCAAAAAGCATGTGACACAACCTAGGAAATATCATGAAACTCACATTAAAAATTATCATGCTGTTCCTCCTATTGCTTACAATGTTAAACCCAAGTTCAATCAGAACTTGAGAAAATCTAACAAGAAAGGACCCAAGAAAATGTGGGTACCTAAGGATAAGATTATTCCTATTGCAGATATCCTTGACTGCAAAAAGGACAAAGCACAACATGTCATGGTACCTGGACTCTGGATGCTCACGACACATGACAGGAAGAAGGTCTATGTTCCAAGACCTGGTGCTTAAGTCTGGAGGAGAAGTCAAGTTTGGAGGAGATCAGAAGGGCAAGTTCTCCAAACCTGCATTCAAGTCCAAAAATGTTGTTTCTACCTCAAGGCCATTAGAACTCTTGCACATTGATCTGTTTGGCCCAGTCAAAACAGCATCTGTCAGAGGGAAGAAATATGGATTAGTCATCGTAGATGATTATAGCCGCTGGACATGGGTAAAATTCTTGAAACACAAGGATGAGACTCATTCAGTGTTCTTTGATTTCTGCATTCAGATTCAATCTGAAAAAGAGTGTAAAATCATAAAGGTCAGAAGTGATCATGGTGGTGAATTTGAGAACAGATCCTTTGAAGAATTCTTCAAAGAAAATGGTATTGCCCATGATTTCTCTTGTCCTAGAACTCCACAGCAAAATGGGGTTGTAGAACGAAAGAATAGGACTCTGCAAGAAATGGCCAGAACCATGATCAATGAAACCAATATGGCTAAGCATTTCTGGGCAGAAGCAATAAACACTGCATGCTATATTCAGAATAGAATCTCTATCAGACCTATTCTAAATAAGACTCCTTATGAATTGTGGAAGAATAGAAAGCCCAACATTTCATATTTCCATCCTTTTGGATGTGTATGCTTTATTCTGAACACTAAAGATCATCTTGGTAAGTTTGATTCCAAAGCTCAAAAATGTTTCCTTCTTGGATATTCTGAACGCTCAAAAGGCTACAGAGTATACAATACTGAAACATTGATTGTAGAAGAATCAATCAATATCAGGTTTGATGATAAGCTTGGTTCTGAAAAACCAAAGCAGTTTGATAATTTTGCAGATTGTGATATTGATATATCAGAAGTTGTTGAGCCAAGAAGCAACGCATCAGAAGCAGAGCTTCTCAGAAGCAAAGAATCGGAAGATCAAGTATCAGCTTCTCTGGAGAATCTAAGCATATCTGAAGAACCATCTGTCAGAAGATCATCCAGACTCATCTCTGGTCATTCAGAAGATGTCATTCTTGGAAAGAAGGATGATCCAATCAGAACAAGAGCATTCCTTAAGAACAATGCAGACTGTCAATTAGGTCTTGTATCTTTGATCGAGCCAACTTCTGTTGATCATGCTCTAGAAGATCCAGACTGGATAATTGCTATGCAAGAAGAACTGAATCAGTTTACAAGGAATGATGTTTGGGATCTTGTTCCTAGACCAGATGGATTCAATATAATAGGTACAAAATGGGTCTTCAGAAACAAGCTCAGTGAGAAAGGTGAAGTGGTAAGGAACAAAGCCAGACTGGTGCCTCAGGGTTATAGTCAGCAAGAAGGGATTGACTATACAGAAACCTTTGCACCAGTGGCCAGGTTAGAATCTATTCGTCTATTAATTTCATTTGCCACTCAACATAACATCACTCTCTATCAAATGGATGTTAAGAGTGCCTTCTTAAATGGTTATATAGATGAAGAAGTTTATGTCCATCAACCTCCTGGTTTTGAAGACTCCATGTCTCCTAATCATGTTTTTAAATTAAAGAAATCGTTATATGGATTGAAACAGGCTCCCAGAGCTTGGTATGAACGCTTAAGTTCTTTCCTTCTGGATAATGGTTTCACTAGAGGAAAAGTGGACACTACTCTCTTTTGTAAAACCTTTAAAAGGGATATTTTAATTTGTCAAATATATGTAGATGATATTATTTTTGGAACATCTAATGCTACACTTGGAAAGGAGTTTGCTGAGTCTATGCAGGCTGAGTTTGAAATGAGCATGATGGGAGAACTCAAGTATTTCCTAGGAATACAAATAAATCAAACATCAGAAGGAACATATGTTCACCAAACCAAGTATGTGAAGGAACTTCTGAAGAAGTATAATCTTCTAGACTGCAAAGAAGCCAAAACTCCTATGCATCCAACATGCATCCTAGGTAAGGATGAGGTAAGTAAGAAGGTAGATCAGAAGTTATACAGAGGTATGATTGGATCTCTTCTATATCTGACTGCTTCTAGACCTGACATTCTGTTCAGTGTTTGTTTGTGTGCTAGATTCCAATCAGATCCTAGAGAATCTCATTTAACTGCTGTTAAGAGAATTCTAAGGTATCTGAAAGGTACTACTAATGTTGGCTTAGTTTACAGAAAATCTAAAGAATACAACTTAGTAGGATTCTGCGATGCTGATTATGCTGGAGACAGAATTGAAAGAAAAAGTACTTCAGGAAGTTGCCAATTTCTTGGAAGTCATTTGATCTCCTGGTACAGCAAGAAGCAAGCAACTATTGCTCTATCAACAACAGAAGCAGAATATGTCGCTGCTGCTGGTTGTAGTACACAGATGCTCTGGATGAAGAGTCAGCTAGAAGATTATCAAATATTTGAGAAACCTCTTTTAAAGCAAAACAGCTGTAACGTTTTATCTCGGGATGGTAAACCTGTCGTTACTATTCATGGATAAGCGCGCGTGCAGTTGAAGGGACGCCGACCATAGGTAACTGTGCTAGTCACCTCATTAGTCTTTATTATCTCTCCTCATGTCACGTAACATTAAATGCTATTCATCATTCGTTTCATTTTATTTTTTTTAAATACTCTTCAAACGCTTCTCTTTCCTTATCTCTTTGCATTCCTCATCAAGTTTTTCTCTCTCTCTCTCTTCCGTTTTCGTCTCTTGCTCAAACAAGTTTTTTTTCTTTCTTTAAAAAAAAAAAAAAAAAATCCTAGCTCAAACCTAGCGTTCACCCTAAGCCTGTTGAAGATCTATGACTCAAAGGCGACAGATCTCTGCATATCTCGGGATGGCTCTCCTAATACCTCTCAAGTCAGACCTCTTCTTTGATGTTGTTATCAACTTTCACCCAAAGACAGAAGACTTTCTTGAGTTATGGGAGGAGGTTAAGAATGATATTCTTAACTTCTATGTTAAGGGAAAGCCCCGTTTGCAACATTAGCTCTCTGTCTGTGAACTGTCCCTCTCTTCCTCTTTGGTCACTTGGATCTCTCCTACAGTGGAGGTTCTAGTCTGGAAGACAAGAGTCCACAGGGATTCTTGATGGGTTGACACCGAGCGTGTCCTGCTAGGGTGCTGTTTTTAATTTTTGTAGTCATTTCCTCTTGGGATGACTTTTTATGTATTTGCTAGGAATGTTTCTCATCTTGTTAAACATAGGAACCTTTTGTAATATCTTTTGATTATCAATGAAAAGTTTCTTTGTTTTTACATTCCAGTGTTTTTATTTGTCGTTTTATTCATCTGAATCTTTTGAAATATTCTTTTTGATGTTATGACAAAAAGGGGGAGAAGATAAATGATAAATGATTTGATTAATCTATCAGTTGCTGGGTAAAGCTCCCACACATTTTCTAACAAGAACTGCAAGTTCTATATGGTTTAAGTGTTTTGCAGGTATAAAGAAGTGAAGAAAATCTTCAAAGCAAACACAAGAAGCAAAACCATGGAAACTGAAGCAAGCCGAGTGCTGTCAAGCTTCAGAGATCAGAAGCAAGAAAGAAGAATGAATCAGAAGCACTGATAATAGAATTTGATCCATATTTGTCTATTTGCTTTGACAAAATTCTATTTGCTCTGATACAGTATTTGCTCTGATACATTATTTTAGCCTATATGGCTCTGATACATATAAT
This sequence comes from Vicia villosa, assembly GCF_029867415.1. Lineage (NCBI taxonomy): Eukaryota > Viridiplantae > Streptophyta > Magnoliopsida > Fabales > Fabaceae > Vicia > Vicia villosa. The sequence continues at coordinate 441,843 of NW_026705243.1, read as the reverse complement.
GTGTTCGAATATACATTTTATGTTCTGACTCGTTCATGCTGACTTTTGTCGTTTAGTTTTTGTTCTATAACATTTCAGGATGTAGAGATGCTCAGATGATGCTCTGGTACATTCAACAATGTTCTGATACAAATCTAGCATGAAGTGATGTTGGTAGAAATTCAAAGCTCTGAAGCTATCCGAGGGAAGCAGAAATCAGAAGCTGCGAATGTTCTAAAGATCCAGAAAACTCAAGTTCTGAAGCTGTCCTAAATGGAAGCAGAAATCAGAAGCTGTGAATGTTCAGAAGATCAAAGAAATTCAAGTTCTGAAGCTGTCCTAGATGGAAGCAGAAGTCAGAAGCTGTGAATGTTCAGAAGATCAAAGAAATTCAAGTTCTGAAGCTGTCCTAGATGGAAGCAGGAATCAGAAGCTGTGAGTGTTCTAGGGATCTAAAGAAATTCTAGTTCTGAAGCTGTCCAATGGAAGCAGAAGTCAGAAGCTATGAATTCTCTAAAGACAGAAGCTTATATGATCGTCTCTACCGAAATAATCAGGGAAGTCTTTTAATAAAGTTCTTCGAGTATTTATTTCAGGGGGAGATTATTTATCTCAGGGGGAGATTGTTAATCTCAGGGGGAGACATATTCATATGCTTATGCTATAGCTGTGTAATTTGTCTTTTGCCGTCTGTTCTTTCTGATCGCAAATTCATATCATTTATATATGTTTTTGTCATCATCAAAAAGGGGGAGATTGTTAGAACAAGATTTGTTCTGATCAATTATCTTAGTTTTGATGATAACAATAATATGAATTTTGCTTAAGATAATATGGTACTCTAATCCAATGCAATTTCCTTTTCAGGAAATATATAAAGAGTACGCATAATTCAGCGCTCAGAAGCTTTGTCTCAAAGGGTTCAGCATGCAACATCAGAACATGGTCTGGCAAGACATCAGAAGATGGTCGAAGCAGAATCAGAACATGGGTCTATGGAAGCATCAGAAGAACAAGAGAACAGAAGCACTGAAGTTCTGATGGTATCACGCTCAGAAGCACTTCAAGGTCAGAAGATCAGAAGATGCTTTGCACCAAGCTGTTTGACTCTGATGATATTCAAACGTTGTATTCACAAACATCAGATCAGAAGAAAGTACAAGTGGCAAGCTACGCTGACTGACAAAAGGAACGTTAAAAGCTACTAAAGGCTACGTCAGTAGACACAGCGTGAACAAGACTCGAGGTAGTTGACAAAAGCGTATAACATTAAATGCGATGCTGTACGGAACACGCAAAGCATTAAATGCACTCAACGGTCATCTTCTCCAACGCCTATAAATATGAAGTTCTGATGAGAAGCAAGGTTAACGATTCTGAACAAAACAACGTCTATTAACTTGCTGAAACTCTGTTCAAATTCAAAGCTCAGAATCTTCATCTTCATCAAAGCTCACTACATTCCTGTTGTAATATATTAGTGAGATTAAGCTTAAACGTTAAGAGAAATATCACAGTTTGTGATTATCGCTTTTAAGAAGCAATTGTAATACTCTTAGAATTGATTACATTAAGTTGTAAGGAACTAGAGTGATCGTGTGGATCAGAATACTCTAGGAAGTCTTAGAGGTTATCTAAGCAGGTTGTAACTAGAGTGATCGTGTGGATCAGTAGACTCTAGAAAAGTCTTAGAGGGTATCTAAGCAGTTGTTCCTGGAGTGATCTGTGTGTGATCAGAAGACTCTGGAAGACTTAGTTGCTGACTAAGTGGAGAACCATTGTAATCCGTGCGATTAGTGGATTAAATCCTCAGTTGAGGTAAATCATCTCTGCGGGGGTGGACTGGAGTAGTTTAGTTAACAACGAACCAGGATAAAAATAACTGTGCAATTTATTTTTATCTGTCAAGTTTTTAAAGCTACACTTATTCAAACCCCCCCTTTCTAAGTGTTTTTCTATCCTTCAGTTCTTACGCAAACGCCAAATACTGTTTATTACTTCACACATGCTATTTATTTATTTACAGATAAATAGTACTTACACAATTGGTACAGAGTTAAATCTTTTTGCAGGCGCAGAATCAGGAAACTCAGATTGTACTGGTAACAAGTAGATTATTATTATCTTTTGTTTCCCACTAATTTTTGTACTATATTCCATTATTTTCAAAAATCTTTTCAAATCTCTTTTCCAAAAATCAAATCCTAACTTTATTCTCTACATCTCTCTTTTTCCCAACACTATCATACACTTTCTTTCAAATCTCACTTCCACTCAAATTCTCCTTTTGTACGGAATCACATCATTCCCCAACGTCTCTATCCTTCTTTCCACTCTATAAATACCTCTCATTTTCTCATAAAAATCTCACATCAAATTCTAATTCATCTCTCAAATTTCTACTTCATAATCCATCCTTTCTTCTTTCCCGACAAAATGGCGAAGCGGTGGGAAACGTGTTTTCTTATGGTCATCACCATTGCTACGGTGATCATGTCTTTCTTCTGTCTACATAGCCCGGAACACTGTGGACCTGGGATGCTTATGCTCCCAATCATCTACATGTTACTATTTGTAGCATGGGTTATCAATCGTCATCCTTAAAATTTGCCGTATTTCTTATTTCTTAAATGTACCGTTTATTCGTCGTACTGTTCAATATAGTATGTAATATTTGTACTGTCAGTATTAAATGTTGCACTATTTGTCATAATATTGCTTAATTACTCAGATAATATTTTGTGTGTTTTCTGCCAGTCAAATATTCATTTTTCTGTGCATTAAATGATTTTCAGGGTTATTATCTGTAATTTTGCTCGCGTACAGTAAATATTAGTTATTTATTATGTCTGTGTTTTTTTAACAAGTCATGTAAATAAACTTTAATCTTTCACATTAAACAAAAACAAAAAAAAAAGAAATTAACTTTGACTGTTGATTTTTCACTCTAACTGCTACGTCAATACCTGAACAGTCAGTTGACAACCAAACTGCTGGCAGTACAATTCTCAGTGTTTTGTACCATCAATCAAATCAATCTTTTACAATTCAAAACTCCAAGATTTTTGTTCTAGAAGTCTTCTGAATATCACGCGATTAGCAGAGACTCAACACTGCACAAAAATCAGGTACGCTTAACTGTCTCCTACACAAACAGTCCCTGACTAGGGTTTTCTTGTTTTTACAGGAGAAACAAGCTTTTGAGACCTCAAATGGATTTCATGCACATCCATATATCTCAAAGTACCATCATACAAATTTTCAAACTTCAATTCACTCAGACGCACCGTCAGCAGCTCAAACAGTCAACAGACGACCCGTTTGACCCCAAAAGTCAACAGACAGTCAAAAATGAAATTTTTTGTCAAAGTCCATATTTTGTCAAAGGATTCATCATTTGATCATTGGATGATCATAATTCATCAAGGAAAGATCAAAAATCAACAAAACCCTAAGATTCAAAATTAGGGTTTTTGCCTGAAAAGTCAACTCAACTTTGACTGATCATAACTCTCTCATCCTTCATCCAAAAAATTCAAACCAAAGCTCATTTTGAAGGAAATTCAATTATCTTTCAAATGCAATTGATCCCATGGTCATTGCATTCACCATTTGAAAAATATGACCAAAGACATTACAGGTCATTTTCAAAGTCAACAAAAAGACACTTTTTTCAAAAGAACACACAAGGAGCATCAAAAATCATTTTGACATGAGACCAAAGACATTGGTTAGAGGACTCTTTGAGGTTTCCAAAAAGTGCAAGAACTCCTTCATATGACAAAAATTGAGGGATTTACACCTTGTTGAAGTTGGCTAAATTTTGGGAAAATGCATGAAACCAACATTGCTCAAAAATATATTTTTTCCAAATGGGGCCAAGTTTTCATGGTTCAAACATCATTTCCATAATATAATGGGCCTCCCACGACCAAGACAAAGCCCACATCATTTTTATCCATTTTTGATTTAATTTTATCACATATAAGATTAAATTTAAAAAGGAAAATGGAAGGATAATATGTAGCTTACAATCTAAGCATGAGTCATCAAAGGAATCTTCAATTTTCTGCAGAAGATTGAAGTACAAGGCAAGAGCATTGAAGAGAAGAAGACTTGGTCAATAATTCAAAGGTTTTTAATATAAAAAAATCAAGAATTCCACAAAGGCAACTAAAGGCTTCTTGGCTTCAATTCTAAGCACAACATAGTCTATATAAAGGCTATAACACTTCACAATCAAGGACACACGAAATCATAGCCAGAATTCTGCTTGTAACATACTTGTAATCACTTAAACTTTTCAAAGAAATTTCAAATTCGAATTTTGAATTCCAGTCACTTCCCATACAAACTAAGCATTCTAATACCTTCCTCAAGCATTACTGAACATATCTCAATCATTTCCAAGTCCTGAAACCTCACAAATCGAGCTACCTAGGCCACGGTTTGTTCAAACTAAAACTAACCTATATCTCATAATCCATGCATGTTTAGCAAGATGTAGACATATATTTGTGTTTGGTTTGAGGTCCTAATCGTTTCTGGAAACTTAATTGAAGTTTGGATGACTATACGAAGGATCACCATTTTAGGGTTCGAACCTTTAAATTTGGGGTTTTACGATCCATGCAAAATTATGAACTCTAAGTAGTACCTTTAAACTCGCATGAACAAGACGAATTGAACCATGGCATCGCGCCAAATTTATATTAATGTTTGCTTGCATTCGTTATTTTCAGCAGGTGTAAAAGGTTGGAGTTTTTACACCACCTGCAATTGAGAGGTGTAAAAGACCCATCCTGAGGAAGAAGATGATGCGTGGCGTCCTCTGATTGGCTGGAGGACGCGCGCGTGATTTTTTTAAACTGACCTTGGATTCAGTGTTTTGCAGGTGTTCCACGTGCTATGGTCCCTCACTTTAACCACCTTCTGATCCACTTGCCAGCTCATCCAACGTTCCAGAACATTCATCCTTACCATGTTCCCTCATGAATTTCCACATCTGATCAGTATCCTTTTATTTTCTATTTTATTTTAATTTCTTTGCAAAATTAATTAAAAACAGTTTTAAAAATCCAAAAAATACACAAAAAATATTTTTAGACTTCTAAAATAATATATTATTTTCTGAAATAAAAATATTTTATTTTTCTTCAAAATTTCAATATTCTGCATAATTAATTAGTATATATTTATATATTTGCTTTTTAATTATTCTAACCAATCAAAAAATCATAAAAAATTGTTCTTTATATAAAATATTGTTTATATATTGTAAACTGATTTTGTACATATTTTGAATAATTTTCTCTCTAAGTTTTAATTATTTGTATAATTATTTGCATAATTATGTTTTAATTAGCTTAATCAATTTCAAATCAATTTCAAAAATTCAAAAAAAATTAGTTTTGTTTTAAAATTAATTGACAAATATTTTGTACATATTTTAAACTTAAATTCTAGGTTTAAATATATTTTCATCTTTTTTCTTCATTTTAATTTAATTAATCATGCATTAATTAAAATCAATCATAAAAAAAAATCCAAAAAAATGCCTTTTATTTTTCTTGCAATTTAAATTCCTAGATAAATGTATAGGATGTCAAAATCATGTAAATAGGCTAGTTTACATTTCCTGCACAATCGATGTAATAGCGTAGATTTACTTTCCGCACTTTACATTTCCGCATTTTAATTTCCAGCTAATATAAACTGCGTGTGTGTCAAAGATAAAATTGAACCGTTAGATCACTAACTTCAAAGATAAAATATCTGAATACAAACACAATCACACTTGCACCTCTTAAGGTAATCCCTTCTCATTCTTTTCAAAATCAAAGTCAAAATTCTACTGTTTCGAGTACAAAATCGAACCTTTTGTTTGTATCCGGTGAAAGGATAGATTTTTAAAGGAAATAGGATAAAGACCTTACAACTCAGGGTAGACCTCCTAGTTTGCTTGCTCAAACCAAAACAAACAAAATTCTCATACACTGTTGTTTTTCAAAACAAAACTTTCCAAAAAGACAATATTTTGTATACATCCAAACACGGATCATTACAAAGTTAACGTTCTTTTCAAAACATGTTTCGAAAGATAAACAAGCATTTTGTATACATCCGCACAAGGATCATTACAAAAATCAATTTACAAAGGTATTTGAAACCACATATGAGCATTCTAAAGCACTTGAAAAGTGATCGAAAAACAAGTGAGCTAAGCAAACTTAAGAGCCCATGGATAACCATGGATACAAAGGGTGCTAACACCTTCCCTTTGTATAACCTACCCCCTTACCCAGAATTTCTTAAAGGTCTTTTTTCTGTTTCTTTTATAAACCTTTCCTTAATTGGATAAAATAAAAGGTCGGTGGCGACTCTGTGAATTTTCAAAAAAAAAATGCGAAAGCATAAGCGATAAAAAAGAGTCAGTTCACGTATCTCTCCCGCACAGAGGTATGGCCCGAGAAAAAACGGAGGTCCACAGAACTGGCGACTCTGCTGGGGGGATACTTTCAAAAACAAAATGTTTTCAAAAGGGGTTACCTTAAGAGAATAGATCACTTCGATGTTTTCAATTGATTGACTTGATTGCTTTATTTTTCAAAGGTTTGTTTGGGTATTTTGCTTGTGTGAAAGATTCTAACCCGAATCTCGAGATACCTTAAGTATATGACAATAGACCAAGGAAACTGTACGGCATGTACCGATACGGTTGATCTGGTAGTCATCGTTAGTGCGATACTTTGGTTTATACTGATGTCCCTTGAAAACGATCAAGGAGTATATTAGGCTTCCGAAATGTCATTAAACACTAATTTGTCTTAGAACCTTTTTAGTTGAACTTGACTTGTGGCCTATTAAGTGGCTAGCTTTGAAATTGATCGAAGTTAGTTATCCTCGAGGAATATTTTGATCGGCCGCTCGAGCGCCGTATTGAGATATTACTTCCAAGGATCATAGAACCCGAATACTATTCTAGGACAGGTTTTAACCAACTCAACTTCAGTGGGGAGGGTATCACCTATCAGCTTCATGCAAGCCTTTAAGCCTAAGGCTATTGATTGATTTGTTTTTGTGTGCCACATGTTTGCATCATAAGCATATCATTTTCTCACAAAACACTTCAAGGATCAAAGAGTTTACCTTTGTTTTTGCAGGTAATGGCTCCCGCCACTCGAGATTACATCCGAATCAACATCTCAACGGTATCATCTGAACTAAAAGACTTAGTGTCAGAATTCCCCAGGAATGTTCAATTCACCGAAAGGCATGGTCACCTACTCCATTTGGTTACCTCAAAATTTGAAGAAGACATGATACGGGTCCTGTTCCAGTTCTTTGACCCTGAATATCATTGCTTTACCTTTCCTGATTACCAGTTGGTACCCACTTTGGAAGAATTCTCTGAACTAATGGGATTGCCTGTTCGAAATCAATTACCTTTCACTGGTTTAGAAAGGATTCCAAAACCTGAAGTCATTGCTGCTGCTTTACATCTGCGAAAATTAGAAATCGAGTCCAATTGGGAAACAAAGAGTGGAGTTAAGGGTTTGCTTGCCAAGTTCTTGTTGGAAAAGGCTCGACTACTGCTAGAAAACAAAAGTTATCCAGCTTTTGAGGAGGTTATGGCCCTTTTGATCTATGGGTTGGTTATATTCCCAAATCCCGACCAGTTCATAAGTGTACACATCATCAACCTTTTCCTAATCCGTAACCCGGTACCAACATTGTTGGGAGACATTCTACATTCTCTACACACTCGTACCATGAAGAAACGAGGAACTCTCATGTGCTGTATACCACTACTGGCTAGGTGGTTTACATTTCATCTTCCCCGATCAGTGTTGAGAAATGAACAAAGAATGCAATGGTCTCGCAGGATTATGTCTTTGTCTCATTCAGATATCCGGTGGAACAACTTCTTTCAAAGAGACATTACTATCATTGATCATTGTGGAGAGTACCCTAATGTGCCACTCCTTGGCATCAAAGGAGGCATCACTTACAATCCCTCTTTAGCTCTACGCCAATTCGGATATGCAAGGAGCAACGGTCCTCATGACATGATTATCCGTGGCATTGTGTTTGATTACGAGAATGATTCTCATAGACACCGACGAAGGTTCATACGGGCATGGGACAGTGTCTATAGAATAGAAAGCAAAACTTTGGGGCAATGGAATTCTATCCCTATGGAACCTTACCTCAGATGGGTCCGCACTCATGCTCAGAAACTCATTATGCCATATCCCGCTATTCTACCTGTGACTATTGAACCCGAGGTCGAAGGATACGAACCTCAAGTTATTCTACACCCGGATATGCCAACTGACCTAGAAGAGTTGCAAAAATCTTGGGTTCAACTCAAAGAGGAAAGAGACACCTTCAAAGCACACTGTCAGGACTATGAGAGAAGGATATTGGAGCTCACCGGACAGCTTCAAGAAGAACGGCAGATCAACACATTCCTGGGGGCAAAGAGAAAGCGTCCAAAGGAGACCTGAAGGATCATTTATTTTATTTCTGTCTTGTAAGCCCAAATGAGGCAAAGAAAAAAAAAGAATAAATTGATTAACTAACGTTTGTTTCTTCTTTAACAAATCTAAACTCTAAGATCCTTGAAACATTGCACACACATTTCATTTCATGCATTGCATATACATTTCATACATTTGCATATACATTGCATCCAGACATACACATTGCGTAACAGGTTCTCATGACGGATTTCTCATCTCCTCGCTGTTTATTTCAGTCAGAAGAGATGGAATCTGAGACAAGCATCAAGAATCTCGAAGCACAGAATGCCCAAGTTCAAGTGGCAATTCTGGAACTGGCAAAGGGGCAACAAGAACTGAAAGCCCTGATAATCAAGAAGAAAAAGAAGCCCAAAGGATCTGTAGGCTTGAGTCACCTGAAAAGGAAGATCAAAATCCCAGTAAAAAAGTTCAAAAAGCCACCGATCCCTGAAACAGTCGGTGATGGTGAACAAGAAGACAATCAAAGCAACCAGGGTTCTGCTAAACCCTCTCTCTCTTCAAATGAAGAAGATGATCATTCTGGGGACGAACCGGATGATGACAAATACCAACAGCTGGAAGACCGTATGAAAGCTATGGAGATACAAAAAGTACCTGGTTTAGATTTCAATGATCTGGGGCTCATCTCGGATGTTGTTATCCATCCAAAATTCAAAGTTCCTGTCTTTGCAAAATATGATGGAGTTTCCTGCCCGAAACTACATCTGAGATCCTATGTGAGGAAGATACAACCTCATACAACAGATAACAAATTGTGGATTCACTTCTTCCAAGAAAGTCTGTCGGGTACACAACTCGAGTGGTACTACCAGCTGGAAAATACCAAGGTTCATACTTGGGAAGAATTAGCTGCTGCTTTTTACAAATAGTACCAATACAATGCTGATCTTGCGCCAACCCGTACTCAACTAAGGGGCATGTATATGGGACCAAAAGAAAGTTTCAAAGGATATGCACAAAAGTGGAGAGATATGGCTGGAAGGGTTCAACCACCCTTATCTGATCGCGAACTAGTCGACATGTTCATGGGCACTTTAACTGGCCCTTTCTATAGCCATTTGCTGGGAAGCTCATCATCAGGTTTCACTGACCTGATACTGACCGGAGAACGTGTCGAAAGTGGCATTCAAAATGGAAAAATTCAAATAGGTTCCTCCTCTGGTACTACAAAAAGACCCATCAGCGGGAGAAATGAGGTCAATACAACACAAATTCAGAAAAGTCGAAAAAGTGAGCAGCATCAATCTGTAGGGGCAGTTCTGATCTCCGCATCTGCACCTCAAAAAGATCAACAGCCAAAATATACGCATCGACCAGATGCACCAAGAAGAAATTTCACCAAAATCAACATGCCAATCTCTCAGGCATTGCAGCACTTGCTAAAAGCAGATCTGATCACATTAAAAGGTCCTCCAAAGAATGTCAACACTTCCTCTCCGAATTATCGCCCTGATACAACATGTGCCTATCACTCAAACTGTCCAGGACATGACGCAGATCACTGCTGGGCCCTGAAAAATAAAATACAAGATATGATAGATGCTGGGGAAATTGAGTTCGATCCTCCAGAAACTCCAAATGTCATCACTGCACCTATGCCAAAGCATGACAAAACTGTTAACGCTATCCTGGACACTGTTTACATCTATGATGTGAACGAATTATCAACTCCACTCTGCGAAGTCAAAGGAAAGCTAATCCGAGCTGGTTACTTCCCAGGATGTGACCCCGACTGCTTTTACTGCTCCTGCCTGCCCAATGGTTGTGAAAATCGGAGGATGGGAATTCAAAAATGGATGGATCGCCGTATCATTATGTTTGAGAGGCTCTCTTCTATGGACGTGCTGTGCGAAGTCTTTACAAACGGGATGAGAATAGAGGATGCCTCAATGATCTCCAGCTTACCATTCAAAATCTCTGCCAAGGCTCCATTCAAAATTTCTGCTACACTCAAAGTGGCATCAGTAGTCATTGCTAGTCCAACTCCATTTCCATACTCCTCAGACAAAGCTGTCCCATGGGGATACGACACTAATGTTTATGTTCATGGAGTTAAGCAGGGTACCTCGACTGAAGAGGCCGCAAAGTTAACTACTCCAACTGTGGGTAATATTGTGGGTACCAGCAAGATCACGAGAAGTGGAAGAATCTTTTCACCAGAAATTTCTCCAAATGTTGCTGCTGGTCCAGTCCGAGTCCCAGTTCCTAATCAAGATAACAACGCTCGAGGCAAAGAGCCACAAGTTGAACAAGTTCAAACCCCGGTGGAGATCACTGCTGAGGATCTATCAAAGCAAGAAATGGAGGAAATATTGAAAATCATCTGCAAGAGTGATTACAATATTGTGGAGCAACTGGGGCACACCGCTTCAAAAATCTCAATGCTATCTCTGCTAAAATATTCAGAAGCTCATGCCAAAGCTCTGATGAAGTTCCTTAAAGCTGCGCATGTGCCTCAAGAGATCTCAGTCGACCAATTTGAGAATTGTGTTGCCAATCTAACCGTGAGCAATGGTCTCGGTTTCTCTGATGTGGATCTAACCCCTGCTGGAAAAAATCACAACAAAGCCTTACATATCTCCATTGAATGTAATGGCACCACTCTATCTCATGTGCTAGTAGATAACGGTTCTTCTTTGAACGTGTTACCGAAAACAGTACTAGAAAAGCTTGACTTCGAAGGAATTATGTTACAACCAAGCGATGTTGTGGTAAGAGCCTTTGACGGGTCAACAAGAACGGTATACGGAAAAGTGAATCTCCCAATCAGAGTGGGTTCTCAAATCTTCGATTCTATCTTTTACGTAATGGAAATTCACCCAGCCTACTCCTGTTTACTTGGACGTCCTTGGATACATGGGGCAAACGCTGTAACTTCTACCCTGCATCAGAAGTTAAAATATCCAGTAAAAGGAAAGATTGTCACAGTCTATGGCGAAGAGGAATATGTGGTTAGTCACCTAAGCAATTCCAAATATGTCGAGTTGGAGGACGAATTCATCGAAACTCCATGCCAATCATTTGAGGTGGTCTCCCCAGATGTCTCTACCACCAAGCATATTCCTGCTACTCCAACTACAACTATGGCTTCTCTCAAAGATGCCAAAGCCTTGATTGAACAGGGTGATTGCACAGTATGGGGACAGCTTCCCGATATACCCTACAAGTCTGACAAGCTAGGCCTGGGCTATGATAGTGGAAATCAAAAGAATAGTCAAAGTCCTCGTTCTGGAGGATTAATGTCACACTTCGTCAGCCAAGAAGTAAACGCTATTGAAGATGAAGGAGTGTTCTTGAACCATATCATTCATCCATATCCAGATGAGATTCCACCCATTTCCATGGGAATGTGGGATGCTGTGGGAGAACCAAGTGACGGGTATAATTATCAGTATACCGCACCTCAGAATTCTTATATTGCTATGGAAGACATTACCCCGACTGGATGGGGTGATCAAATTGGAAATGACAAAAGTTTCACAAGTCCCGTCACTGAGCAATATCAAAATCCACCCAAAGAAGTATGGGACACGCTAGGAGAACCCAGCGGCAAATATGACTATATGGTGAAATATTCCGCTCCTCCAAGCTCACAAATTGCTATGAAGGACATTGTCCCAACTGGATGGGATGAACATTACGATGAAAATTTCACTTTTGAAGAAGCCAGGGAAATACCAAATAACGAAGGTTGCTTTCTGTCAGAATACACTCCTCATCAGGATGCACAAGTCTCTATTCAAAACATCATCCCGACTGCATGGGACGGCCTTATCGAGCATCTCGCTCAGCCAACAGAGATATCTCAGCCTGGGCTCTCGTATCCAGCAGAGTATATCCCTTATCCCGAAGGATCACCGGCTCATTTTCCCACTAATGAAATCAATGTTGTGGAAGATGAAGAAGACAACTGCAACTGGAACAGCTGGGTACTCCCTGCTCACAACAGTGGATTGAACAACTGGAAAGCTGAGGATGTGATCTCCTTTGACCAGGAGTAAATGCCATTCCCTGTTTTCTTTGTGTATATTGTGCAAAGATAAAAATGGTTCCTGAACAATCGAACCATGAGCTTGAAAGCCGTGTGCCTTAGCACACTGGTCCTTCTATAAGGGCTTATCATATCATGATCATGTGCATTCAATAAAATCATGGGACGCTTGCATATTTAAAATTTTGTGATCCTTTTTCTTTCTTTCTTCGCTTTCAAATAGCTATGTTTTTTCTTCACACACACTCACATAACTAACATGCAGATTCACATACACTCTGGATCCAGTCAACAACGATTCTGCTATTGCCCGTCATGACTTTGAAAGTCCGATCTACCAAACTGAGGACGAAAGTGAGGAAGATTGTGAAGTGCCAAGAGAAATTGCAAGGCTGCTAGAACAAGAAGACAAGGCCATACAGCCTCACGAGGAGCCAATTGAGGTCATCAACTTGGGCAGCAACGAAGAAAAGAAAGAAGTCAAAATAAGGGCTGATTTAGAACACAACATCAAGCAAAGACTGATTCAAATGCTGCGAGACTACGTCGAGATATTCGCCTGGTCCTATGAAGATATGCCAGGCCTTGACACGGACATTGTAGTTCATCGCCTGCCAATCAAAGAAGGTAGCACTCCAGTCAAACAGAAACTACGAAGGAGTAGGCCTGATATGTCAAAAAAGATCAAAGACGAGGTTGAAAAACAGTTCAATGCCGGATTCCTAAAAGTTGTAAGTTATCCTCCTTGGATAGCTAACATCGTGCCTGTACCTAAAAAAGACGGGAAAGTCAGAATGTGCGTGGACTACAGAGATCTGAACCGGGCAAGCCCCAAAGATGATTTCCCTTTACCACACATCGATGTACTGGTTGACAATACCGCGCAATGCAAGGTATTCTCCTTTATGGACGGATTCTCAGGGTACAATCAAATCAAGATGGCACCCGAAGACATGGAAAAAACAACCTTCACAACACCCTGGGGAACCTTTTGTTACAAAGTAATGCCCTTTGGTCTGAAAAACGCAGGAGCAACCTATCAACGTGCAATGGTAGCACTATTTCATGATATGATTCATCAAGAAATAGAGGTGTATGCCGATGACATGATTGCAAAATCCAACACCGAGGAAGAACATCTGGGTCATTTACACAAGTTGTTTGACAGACTCAAGAAATACAAGTTGCGACTGAACCCAAATAAGTGTACCTTTGGAGTAAGATCCGGCAAACTCTTAGGTTTCATCGTCAGCAGCAAAGGTATTGAGGTTGATCCTGCCGAGGTTAAAGCCATTCAAGAAATGCCTATACCTCGTACCGAGAAACAAGTCAGAGGATTCTTGGGACGCCTAAATTACATCGCCCGATTCATTGCCCACATGACTACTACTTGTGTGCCGATCTTCAAACTGTTGAAGAAAGATCAAGTGGAAAGGTGGAATGACAAATGCTAGTTAGCCTTTGACAAAATCAAAGAATATCTCCAAAAACCTCCAATCTTGTTGCCACCTGTGGAAGGCAGACCTCTGATAATGTACCTAACTGTGTTAGAAGACTCAATGGGGTATGTACTAGGACAACATGACGAATCCGGCCGAAAGGAGCACGCAATCTACTATCTTAGCAAAAAGTTTACCGATTGTGAAACAAGATACTCACTACTCGAAAAAACTTGTTGTGCCTTAGCTTGGGCGGCTCGCCGACTAAGACAGTACATGCTAAATCACACCACTTTCCTAATCTCCAAGATGGATCCCATCAAATACGTGTTCGAAAAACCTGGTCTCTTAGGAAGAATAGCGAGATGGCAAATGACCTTGACAGAATATGACATTCAATACACTTCACAAAAAGCAATCAAAGGAAGTGTGGTAGCTGATCATCTGGCTCATCAAGCAGTGGATGATTATCAAGCATTGAACTTTGACTTCCCAGACGAAGACATTATGCTAGTCAATGACTACAAACAACCAGGACCAGAAGAAGGACCCGAGCCAGGATCCCGGTGGACTATGGTTTTTGACGGAGCTTCTAATGCACTTGGCAACGGCATCGGGGCTGTGATCATTTCCCCCACAGGAGGTCATACACCATTCACTGCCAGGTTATGCTTCAATTGCACTAACAATATAGCCGAATACGAAGCATGTAATCTGGGTCTTAAAGCTGCAATTGATCTAAGAATCAAATTCCTGGAAGTCTACGGAGACTCGGCCTTGGTAATCTACCAAGTCAAAGGGGAATGGGACACAAAGCACCCGAATCTAATTCCTTACAAAGAATATATGCTGAGTTTGATTCCTTACTTCGAAGAAATCACTTTCGAACACATCCCACGCGAGGAAAATCAACTAGCTGATGCTTTAGCTACCATGTCATCCATGTTCAAAGTCAGGTGGGACAACGAGGCGCCTATGATCACCATTTACAGGCAAGATGAACCATCCTATTGCAATGAGATCGATACCGAAGGAACCGAGGAAAAACCATGGTTCCATGAAGTAAAAAGATATCTCGAAGCTCAGGAGTACCCTGAAGGGGCATCCATTAACGACAGAAAGTTTCTAAGGAGATTTGCTGCCAAATTCTTCCTAAGCAATGGAACTTTATACAAACGCAACCATGACTCAACTTTACTTCGCTGTGTAAACAAGAAGGAAGCAGAACAGATCATGGAAGAAATACACAATGGTGCCTTCGGTACTCATTCCAGTGGACATACAATGGCTAAAAAGATCCTGAGAGCAGGTTATTACTGGTCTACCATGGAAACAGACTGCCACCATCACTCCCGAACATGTCACAAATGCCAGATATACGCTGACAAAGTACATGTACCTCCAGTTCCATTAAGCGTCCTGACGGCTCCTTGGCCTTTTGCAATGTGGGGTATTGATATGATTGGAGAAATCAAACCTACTGCCTCCAACGGACATCGCTTTATCCTGGTCGCTATTGACTACTTCACAAAGTGGGTAGAAGCAGCTTCATTTGCTTCTGTCACCAAAAATGTGGTGGCCCGGTTCATCAAATACAATCTCATTTGTCGGTACGGCATCCCTGAACGGATTATCACGGACAATGGCACAAATCTAAACAACAGAATGATTACTGAACTTTGCACACAGTTCAAGATCAAACATCATAATTCTTCTCCATATCGACCAAAGATGAACGGCGCGGTGGAAGCTGCCAACAAGAACATCAAGAAAATCATACAAAAAATGACAGTAACCTACAAAGACTGGCATGAGATGTTGCCTTTTGCTCTTCATGGTTATCGCACATCTGCGCGTACTTCAACAGGGGCAACTCCATTCTCCTTAGTCTATGGTATGGAGGCAGTTCTTCCAATTGAAATTTAGATTCCTTCCCTAAGGATTATGAAAGAAGCCACTCTAGACGAAGACGATTGGATTCAAACACGGTTGGACCAGATAAACTTGATTGATGAAAAAAGGCTCGCAGCTATTTGTCATGGTCAGCTATACCAAAAGCGTATGATCAAAGCCTTCAACAAAAAAGTCAAAAGTCAAGCATACCAAACTGGTGGCTTGGTTGTCAAACGCATCATCTTACCACAAGGTGATCCCAGAGGCAAATGGACTCCCACCTACGAGGGACCATTCATAATCAAGAAAATATTCTCCGGCGGCGCCATGTTGCTTACCACCATGGATGGTGAGGATTTCTCACACCCTGTGAATGCTGACATAGTCAAAAAATACTTCGCTTAAAAAGAAAAAAAAAGCAGCTCGCTAAGTTGAAAACCTGAAAGGGCAACTTAGGCAAAAAATGAGCGTCTCGGTGGATTGAAAACCCGAAAGGGCGGTCCGGGCAAAAATTAGAGACTAAACAAATACTATCACGGTAGGCTGAAAACCTGAAAGGGCAGCCTAGGCAAAAGTTAGGGAATGAAGCATACAACTATGTTCCGTTCAGCTGCCTACTCACCATCAAAATTCAACACCTCAAAGACACGATCAGTCCAATCACTTTCTTCCAACAAGTGAGGGATGAGATGCTCGAAGACAGATTGGCAATAGCAGAGTTGAAATTTGACTGGATTGTTTTCACATAGCTATTTATCTTTATAAATATTTTCCAAAACTTTCTGGTAATTTCCTACTTCTAGGATTGTTGTCTCCCTGTGCTAATCAGCCTATCATGGCTCTTTTTCAAAAATCAATGCAGCTTAGGCTCAAAAATCACTATTTTCACTTTTTCTGTTTTAAATACGTAAACGTCCCAATGATAATTCTGAATGAACATGTGCATTTGAATATGATTGATGTTTACCAGGAAAAACAGGAATAGCATTCAGGAAATGTCCCAATTATCTGGACATCATTCCATCAGAAGAAAATCCCCAAGAGAAGCGCATTTCTCAGCAAATTCCTCAAAAGGATTTTCTCTTCAAAAGAAGTCTTATCCCCCAGCAGGGTTGTTCCAGATTACTATCTTCAGAAGGTGTGATCCCCGCACCAGGACTTGGTCAGATAGTGCATCGGAGGATTATGCATCTTCCTCATTCCCACTTGAAAGGGCATCAGAACTTCCAGCTACCTTCCATTCCCAAGTGATAGTCAAAAGTCCTTCAACAGAGTACCGTGGTTCTCAAAGAATTTCCCCAGCCGAGGGTACTCAAACAAGACAAAAGATCATCAACAATCACAATATAGTCATATCCAGATGACTGACGGAAATTTATTTTCCCAAATAGAAGCTTGACATCATATTCATACATCACACATTCATATTCACATTCATACATTCATACATTCATACATTCATACATCATACATCATACATCATACGTCATACATCATGCATCATGCGCATATTCATACACAACATCACATGCATATTTCTTCGGGAATATCTCACATTTACATGCATCATAAACATTGCATATCACTAACTTGATTTTTCAGGTAGACGGATATCTTCAACAAAGATGTTCTCAATCACATGCAGTGTTCACCTGAATTCCATGAACGGTTCTCTCAGATATAATCAAACCAAAGATTCATTCTGATCACTTACCAACTCAAAAACAGACATTGCAGATCTAAAGTCGATACCTCAGACGGTTCCAGAACGATCTAACATTGCAGATCTAAAGTTGATACCTCAGACGGTTCCAGAACGATCAAGCATCACAGATCTAAAGTTGGTACCTCAGACGGTTCCAGAACGATCTAGCATCACAGATCTAAAGTTGATACCTCAGACGGTTCCACAATGATCAAAATCTAAAGCGGAAAAACTTTGGACAAGTTCCGTAGCAATCATCCTCCTAGACTTAAAGCGGTAACCTTGGACGGTTCCGAAACAGTCAACACAAAGACTTTCAAATCCTTCATCAAGATATAATCAATGGATTCATTCTGATGAACAAATCATCAACACATTTACCAGGTGGCATCTGAAAACCCATCTCAGGTAATGTTTCAATCTGCCAACAACGTTTCGCAGACGACATTCAAATGCAACTTCCAACATCTCTTCTGATCAAGGTAAGTGCAAATTTTCAGGGCATCTAAATATTCAATCACCTTCTACCTTCAGATTTCAGACAATCTCTTCAGGTTTAAGAAGATTGAATAGGGGCAACTGTTATACCCCAAAATTTGCCCGCATCTTTTTTCAAGAAAACTCCAACCTGGAAATTAAGAGCCTCATATAATCATGGATTTTTATTTCAACAAATATCCTGACATATGAAACACTTAATTTTTAGAATTTTTCTTATACAGTAATTTGGCTTGCAGTTGAATTTATTCTTACGCAAACGCCAAATACTGTTTATTACTTCACACATGCTATTTATTTATTTACAGATAAATAGTACTGACACAATTGGTACAGAGTTAAATCTTTTTGCAGGCGCAGAATCAGGAAACTCAGATTGTACTGGTAACAAGTAGATTATTATTATCTTTTGTTTCCCACTAATTTTTGTACTATATTCCATTATTTTCAAAAATCTTTTCAAATCTCTTTTCCAAAAATCAAATCCTAACTTTATTCTCTACATCTCTCTTTTTCCCAACACTATCATACACTTTCTTTCAAATCTCACTTCCACTCAAATTCTCCTTTTGTACGGAATCACATCATTCCCCAACGTCTCTATCCTTCTTTCCACTCTATAAATACCTCTCATTTTCTCATAAAAATCTCACATCAAATTCTAATTCATCTCTCAAATTTCTACTTCATAATCCATCCTTTCTTCTTTCCCGACAAAATGGCGAAGCGGTGGGAAACGTGTTTTCTTATGGTCATCACCATTGCTACGATGATCATGTCTTTCTTCTGTCTACATAGCCCGGAACACTGTGGACCTAGGATGCTTATGCTCCCAATCATCTACATGTTACTATTTGTAGCATGGGTTATCAATCGTCATCCTTAAAATTTGCCGTATTTCTTATTTCTTAAATGTACCGTTTATTCGTCGTACTGTTCAATATAGTATGTAATATTTGTACTGTCAGTATTAAATGTTGTACTATTTGTCATAATATTGCTTAATTACTCAGATAATATTTTGTGTGTTTTCTGCCAGTCAAATATTCATTTTTCTGTGCATTAAATGATTTTCAGGGTTATTATCGGTAATTTTGCTCGCGTACAGTAAATATTAGTTATTTATTATGTCTGTGTTTTTTTAACAAGTCATGTAAATAAACTTTAATCTTTCACATAAAACAAAAACAAAAAAAAAAGAAATTAACTTTGACTGTTGATTTTTCACTCTAACTGCTACGTCAATACCTGAACAGTCAGTTGACAACCAAACTGCTGGCAGTACAATTCTCAGTGTTTTGTACCATCAATCAAATCAATCTTTTACAATTCAAAACTCCAAGATTTTTGTTCTAGAAGTCTTCTGAATATCACGCGATTAGCAGAGACTCAACACTGCACAAAAATCAGGTACGCTTAACTGTCTCCTACACAAACAGTCCCTGACTAGGGTTTTCTTGTTTTTACAGGAGAAACAAGCTTTTGAGACCTCAAATGGATTTCATGCACATCCATATATCTCAAAGTACCATCATACAAATTTTCAAACTTCAATTCACTCAGACGCACCGTCAGCAGCTCAAACAGTCAACAGACGACCCGTTTGACCCCAAAAGTCAACAGACAGTCAAAAATGAAATTTTTTGTCAAAGTCCATATTTTGTCAAAGGATTCATCATTTGATCATTGGATGATCATAATTCATCAAGGAAAGATCAAAAATCAACAAAACCCTAAGATTCAAAATTAGGGTTTTTGCCTGAAAAGTCAACTCAACTTTGACTGATCATAACTCTCTCATCCTTCATCCAAAAAATTCAAACCAAAGCTCATTTTGAAGGAAATTAAATTATCTTTCAAATGCAATTGATCCCATGGTCATTGCATTCACCATTTGAAAAATATGACCAAAGACATTACAGGTCATTTTCAAAGTCAACAAAAAGACACTTTTTTCAAAAGGACACACAAGGAGCATCAAAAATCATTTTGACATGAGACCAAAGACATTGGTTAGAGGACTCTTTGAGGTTTCCAAAAAGTGCAAGAACTCCTTCATATGACAAAAATTGAGGGATTTACACCTTGTTGAAGTTGGCTAAATTTTGGGAAAATGCATGAAACCAACATTGCTCAAAAATGTATTTTTTCCAAATGGGGCCAAGTTTTCATGGTTCAAACATCATTTCCATAATATAATGGGCCTCCCACGACCAAGACAAAGCCCACATCATTTTTATCCATTTTTGATTTAATTTTATCACATATAAGATTAAATTTAAAAAGGAAAATGGAAGGATAATATGTAGCTTACAATCTAAGCATGAGTCATCAAAGGAATCTTCAATTTTCTGCAGAAGATTGAAGTACAAGGCAAGAGCATTGAAGAGAAGAAGACTTGGTCAATAATTCAAAGGTTTTTAATATAAAAAAATCAAGAATTCCACAAAGGCAACTAAAGGCTTCTTGGCTTCAATTCTAAGCACAACATAGTCTATATAAAGGCTATAACACTTCACAATCAAGGACACACGAAATCATAGCCAGAATTCTGCTTGTAACATACTTGTAATCACTTAAACTTTTCAAAGAAATTTCAAATTCGAATTTTGAATTCCAGTCACTTCCCATACAAACTAAGCATTCTAATACCTTCCTCAAGCATTACTGAACATATCTCAATCATTTCCAAGTCCTGAAACCTCACAAATCGAGCTACCTAGGCCACGGTTTGTTCAAACTAAAACTAACCTATATCTCATAATCCATGCATGTTTAGCAAGATGTAGACATATATTTGTGTTTGGTTTGAGGTCCTAATCGTTTCTGGAAACTTAATTGAAGTTTGGACGACTATACGAAGGATCACCATTTTAGGGTTCGAACCTTTAAATTTGGGGTTTTACGATCCATGCAAAATTATGAACTCTAAGTAGTACCTTTAAACTCGCATGAACAAGACGAATTGAACCATGGCATCGCGCCAAATTTATATTAATGTTTGCTTGCATTCGTTATTTTCAGCAGGTGTAAAAGGATGGAGTTTTTACACCACCTGCAATTGAGAGGTGTAAAAGACCCATCCTGAGGAAGAAGATGATGCGTGGCGTCCTCTGATTGGCTGGAGGACGCGCGCGTGATTTTTTTAAACTGACCTTGGATTCAGTGTTTTGCAGGTGTTCCACGTGCTATGGTCCCTCACTTTAACCACCTTCTGATCCACTTGCCAGCTCATCCAACGTTCCAGAACACTCATCCTTACCATGTTCCCTCATGAATTTCCACATCTGATCAGTATCCTTTTATTTTCTATTTTATTTTAATTTCTTTGCAAAATTAATTAAAAACAGTTTTAAAAATCCAAAAAATACACAAAAAATATTTTTAGACTTCTAAAATAATATATTATTTTCTGAAATAAAAATATTTTATTTTTCTTCAAAATTTCAATATTTTGCATAATTAATTAGTATATATTTATATATTTGCTTTTTAATTATTCTAACCAATCAAAAAATCATAAAAAATTGTTCTTTATATAAAATATTGTTTATATATTGTAAACTGATTTTGTACATATTTTGAATAATTTTCTCTCTAAGTTTTAATTATTTGTATAATTATTTGCATAATTATGTTTTAATTAGCTTAATCAATTTCAAATCAATTTCAAAAATTCAAAAAAAATTAGTTTTGTTTTAAAATTAATTGACAAATATTTTGTACATATTTTAAACTTAAATTCTAGGTTTAAATATATTTTCATCTTTTTTCTTCATTTTAATTTAATTAATCATGCATTAATTAAAATCAATCATAAAAAAAAAATCCAAAAATATGCCTTTTATTTTTCTTGCAATTTAAATTCCTAGATAAATGTATAGGATGTCAAAATCATGTAAATAGGCTAGTTTACATTTCCTGCACAATCGATGTAATAGCGTAGATTTACTTTCCGCACTTTACATTTCCGCATTTTAATTTCCAGCTAATATAAACTGCGTGTGTGTCAAAGATAAAATTGAACTGTTAGATCACTAACTTCAAAGATAAAATATCTGAATACAAACACAATCACACTTGCACCTCTTAAGGTAATCCCTTCTCATTCTTTTCAAAATCAAAGTCAAAATTCTACTGTTTCGAGTACAAAATCGAACCTTTTGTTTGTATCCGGTGAAAGGATAGATTTTTAAAGGAAATAGGATAAAGACCTTACAACTCAGGGTAGACCTCCTAGTTTGCTTGCTCAAATCAAAACAAACAAAATTCTCATACACTGTTGTTTTTCAAAACAAAACTTTCCAAAAAGACAATATTTTGTATACATCCAAACACGGATCATTACAAAGTTAACATTCTTTTCAAAACATCTTTCGAAAGATAAACAAGCATTTTGTATACATCCGCACAAGGATCATTAAAAAATTCAATTTACAAAGGTATTTGAAACCACATATGAGCATTCTAAAGCAATTGAAAAGTGATCGAAAAACAAGTGAGCTAAGCAAACTTAAGAGCCCATGGATAACCATGGATACAAAGGGTGCTAACACCTTCCCTTTGTATAACCTACCCCCTTACCCAGAATTTCTTAAAGGTCTTTTTTCTGTTTCTTTTATAAACCTTTCCTTAATTGGATAAAATAAAAGGTCGGTGGCGACTCTGTGAATTTTCAAAAAAAAATGCGAAAGCATAAGCGATAAAAAAGAGTCAGTTCACGTATCTCTTCCGCACAGAGGTATGGCCCGAGAAAAAACGGAGGTCCACAGTGATTATCGCTTTTAAGAAGCAATTGTAATACTCTTAGAATTTGTTTACATTAATTTGTAAAGGACTAGAGTGATCGGGTTGTGATCAGTATACTCTAGAGAAGTCTTAGAAGGTCTCTAAGCAGTTGTTCCTAGAGTGATCAAGTTGTGATCAGAAGACTCTAGAAGACTTAGAAGTTGTCTAAGTGGAAAACCATTGTAATCTCGTGTGATTAGTGGATTAAATCCTCAGTTGAGGTAAATCACCTTGTATAGGGTGGACTGGAGTAGTTTAGTTAACAACGAACCAGGATAAAAGTACTTGTGCAAATTATTTTTATCTTACGAGTTTTGAAACTACACTTATTCAAACCCCCCCTTTCTAAGTGTTTTTCTATCCTTCAGTAACCTCTGTATTTAAGGTTTATGATCAGGATTTGATGTTTGGAGTAGGGTCTAGTCTGTTGCTTAGTGCAGAAGCAAACATTGTGAATTCTATTGAAGTATGGCTATTTTCCGCTGCATAGCCTTTGGTGCAACCCCTGTTGTAAAAGAAAGATTCTAGGGTTATTTATATTCAACAGAATGTATGGCAGAACCTTACAGTTATAGTTAAAGTGTCAAAGATACTTGAGTAATCTCTCAAGTCCACTCATAATGGCATGGTTCATTAGAGCTGATGAATGTTAACTGATCAATGATATTCATAATCATATGCAAGTGTGTACCTTGAAGAATTCCAAGGCTGAAGTATTCCCAGAAAGGAGGAACAGATGTCCTACCAGATGTTGGGACATTAGTACTTGTGGTAAACTAATGTAGCATGAGAACATTAGTTTGGAACCTACTCCTGATTTGGAAGAGAAGACATCTAATTATAAGTTGATCAGGACACGGTCAACATGTACTTCTACTCCAAATCTTAATTTATGGGAGTTTAGAAGTAAAAGCTCAGTGCTAAAGAAGACTCGTGAAGGTATTCTTTTCTGATCCTTTATGTTTAAATCAAGATGAGCTTATATCTAGTATTTTCCTCTAATCAATGGAACCAGATATGTGTATTTTCATTCATAACCATAGAGCGGTTGTTGGAGCTGAATAATGTGTCTCAACCATAGTGAAATATGGTCACGAATGTTGACTGCCCTTGTTGTTATCCAGAAAGGGTAGTGTTATGTAGAATCAAGGAAGTCAGATGGCTCAGAAGAATCTGACTAATTCAGTGTCATGTCATAACTGAGTCTGTTCTAGAAACCTAAATGAGGGAATCTCCTCCATAAGTACAGACTATGGCATCCATCATCTCAAAATCAGAATGAAAGTCTGAAGAAAAGCTTATTGAGATGTTGGCTATTCTATTCCTTGATATGTCTGGATGTTGCTGATAATTACACTCTATTGTTTCCACCCCAAGTGCTATGAATTGGATGTTAGAGATGTCAACCAAGAACCATGAAGGATGATGTCATATCAAATGCTACAACATCATCTCAAGATCTTCAGTTATTTAGTATTTTATTGCCAAGAGGAAAGTATATAAGTGTGAAGAGGTAATCAGTCAGAATGATCTAGTGTGAGTAGTCAATTCTAACTGACTAACTAATAGGTACTTTGACGGGAGATATAGTACTTATTAGATGTGCAGCCTAAATGCAAGATTCTTATACTCTGTCGGGAGCTGAGTATTTGTATGAAGAATTCATGGACTATTGTGAACTAAATGTTAATGTTCACTGTTATCTTCACAAGTTTAGGAAGTATGGCAATGGTATCTGGTGAAGCATACTGTTACTGTTGAATATCTTGATGGGAGCTGGATATTTGCAATAACTGTATAAAGAGAAGAAGGATGTGATGAAGAAAAAGCTCTACTTGAAAATACATCATCACTACTGTTTTGAAGACACCAGAGAGATAAGGTTCAGACTTATCTGCTGAAGATTAATTTATGGTTATACAATATAGTTTCTTCTACTCCAAGTTGCAAAGTGTGGCAATCTGAATCTTGTGTAGCAAGCAAACTAAGGATTCTGAATTTGGAAACTGTGACAAATTCCAAATGTAGGGTGCTTCAAGGACGAACATCAAAGATGTCCTAAATTTGTATATCTCAGGGGGAGTAAGAGAGTATAAATATCAGCAAAGACAATGTTATTCTGCTTCTAATGAAATGCAAAGTCTCTCAAAGACTAATCCTTAAGCCAGAAGAACAATGTCATTCAAGATGTCAGAACATAACTCAAGACATGTTTTATCCTTGAAAACCAGCAAGGATCATTCTTTGAAGTATCACCTAAAACATGTATTGATGGTGTATATCACTTGTTCTGATATAGTGCATGTTCCAACCATAGCACTATGAGGGCAAGGTGTTTCTTAGAAACTTAAGTGGAAACTTAAGTGGAAACTTAGAAACCGAGCAAATGCAACCAAGACAAGTATTTTTGGCTACAAGACACTAGTAGGTCGACCCAGAGACACAACAGGTCGACCTACTGCAAGATGTTTCTAAAAATTTATGTGTAAGGGATGAATGTGTCGACGCATCAAATGAATAGGTCGACGCATGGAACTTTGTGTTATCTCGGGTATGCGCACGCTGACTCTTCAGGTCGACGCATCCATTCTTTGAAATTCAAATGAAAAAGAAAAATGCGTCGACGCATTGATTGACTAGGTCGACGCATATCATTTTGGGGAACCCACGGAAATGCGTACGCCGACCTTTCAGGTCGACGCAAGTGTCACACATTGCTCTTTTTCAGGTGCTATACACTCAATAGGTCGACCTATGCAGAGAGTAGGTCGACCTGTCGCTAATAAATCCAGTTTTCTACTGTTTTCAAGTTGGCTTATACATTGTAGGTATTATAAATACTCAAGTGATCATTCTAAAGCAATTTAACAAGAAACGTGAAAGATAGACTCAGCTTCTTCTCATCTTCAACCTTTCGCTTATTGATCGAGAATCACACATAATCATCTTTCTCGATCGAAGTAAGGAACGTGTGTTGATAAGGTTCGACGGTAGATATTTGTCTTGTTCGAGATTCGACGGTAGACATTCATCTTGTTCGAGTGAAGAGTGTTGAGGGTAATCAATTCAGCCGTGTATAAGGGATTGAGGGATTGAAGATCCGCTCAACAAAATTGCTACAACCGGAGGATTGAGAAAGGAACAATCGGGGTCTTGATCGTGAAGATCTTAGACATTGACTTGATTCAACTTGAATCAAGGGGAGGATCGAATTGTATTCAATTTTACTGCATGTGTGTAGTTGGTGATTGGTACTTTCTATCCTTGTTAAACATTTTGCAATCTAATAAAACTTTCCTAATTTCATTTGAAATTAGGGGAAGACGTACTCCTGCGAGGACGATAGAGGAACTGCCTAAACAAATATCGTGTTCCTTATCGCTTTTACTTTATCATATTTTCAGTTGTTTTCGTTTATTACCATTGTTGAACAAAAACTAAGGTTAGGTAAAATATCGATCACCAAGTGTTCGATAAAATTACTCAATCAAAAATTTTGTTCAAATTTTAGTGAAAACGTTCATTGTGAGTAATATACCATATAGTGTGTAATTGATACAATCGATATATTCGTTAAAAACGTAATTCATAACTTGACATTTTCATCCGTTCGGTTTAGTGCACATATCCGGTCCCCGATAACATAATCGCTCTTAGACGATTAAGTGATTCAGGGAAGTCACGTTTCAAAAGCTAAAATTTTCTTAAGTTGGAAAAAGGGGTCTATTCACCCCCCTCTAGACCATTCCTATCGTCTAACAAGTGGTATCACGAGCTCCGGTTCATTCTAGTGCTTGATATAACTTTTTAGAAAATGGAGAACGGTCAAAAAGGGGCGTATACTAAAGCGCCTGTTTTCACTGGAGAAAACTATAGTTATTGGAAAGACTGTATGTGCATTCATATCAACTCCGTTGATAGAAAAATATGGGATGTCATCGTCAATGGTCCTATGGCTATCACAATAACCAACGATGTTGGCATCATAAGACCTAAACCTCAAGCACACATGGGATGAAAAAGATGAAAAGAATTACGGGTATGATTGGAAAGCTAGAAACATGATTATAGCTTCCTTAGGGGTCGACGAGTACTTTCGTGTGTTGCATTGCCAGTCGGCTAAGGCAATGTGGGATGCATTACAAGTCGCCCATGAAGGAACTAATGATGTTAAGCTAGCTAGAATCAATACCTTAACGCAAGAGTTTGATCTCTTTCTTATGAAGCAAGGTGAAACCATTGCGGATATGCAAAAGAGATTTTCTCACATTATCAATCGATTACACACTTTGGGACATATTACTCCCAATGTCGTAGCTACTAACAAAGTTTTGAGATGTCTTAGTAGGGAATGGCAACCGAAGGTCACGGCAATCAAAGAAACCAATGATCTCACTACATTGGATCTCACAGCTCTATTCGGAAAGCTTGAAGAACATGAGCAAGACCTCATGAACCTAAACAAGCACGAAAAGAAAGAAAAAAAAGAAAAGTCAAAGGACACGGAAAAGAAGTCTATCGCTCTAAAGGCTTCAAGTTCTAAGTCATCCACCAAAGATACATGTGATAGTGAGTCTAGTGATGAAGATGATAGTCCGGATGAAGATATGGGATTATTCGTAAGAAGATACAACAAATATCTTCGAAAGAATGAAATTAAGCATTCGGACAACAATCTAGTTGATTATAGACGTCAATCAAAGCCTAACAAGCAAGATGAGTACAAGAAGACTAAACCTAGAGGATCTTGTTACAACTGTGGAAAACCCGGTCACTACAAACCGGATTGCCCTTCGCTAAAGAAAGATAAGACAAAGAGTAAATCTCAAAAGAAGCAACCAAAAGGAAGAAGAGCTTACATCTCTTGGGAAAGTGATAGTGACTCATCTAGCAAAGAAAGCTCAAGCGATGAAGAGGAAACCGTCAACCTATGTCTCATGGCACATCAAAAGAAGAAAAAGATTGTAAGTCATGATAAATATAATAATGTTGATGCTATGTCTTGTTTTGAATTAAAGCATGCCTTTGATACCTTGCATCATGAAGCTAAAGAAGCATTTCAACGCTTAGCTTCAAATAAAAGGATTTTCAAATACCTTGAGAAGAAAGTTTCCGATTCCGAAAAGGCATTAGAAACTCTCAAGGAATCTATGATCAAAAGTATCAAAGACACAAGCGTTGTTGACAAGAGTCCTTGGTTTAAGTGGGGAGGATGTGAAACTTGTCACATTTGGCAAAAAGAAGTTAAAACTATCAAAGCCAAATTAGACAAGGCCTCACAACCAAAAATCACATATGCTATTGATAGATCACATTTCAAAAATAGTATGATAAATCCGTATCAACGATACACTTATCTGATAAAGGATCAATCTAGTAAATGTGATGACTACTCAAACTCAAGATGTCTATACTGTTGCAAAAGGGGGCATACCATTAAAAAATGTCGCTTTAGGAGATTCTTGGTTCCCAAAGGCATTTTCAAATGGACTCCTAAGAGCAACCTTTGTTTCACTAACACACAAGGACCCAATGAAAATTGGGTACCTATTTCACTTGTTTAAAATTGTAGGTGGAATGTCTTGAGCCATCCGAGAGAAGATGGTTTCTAGATAGCGGATGCTCAAGACATATGACGGGTGACTTATCTTTATTCTATGACTTTGTGGCTAAGAAGAAAGGATTTATGACCTATGGTGATAACAACAAGGGAGCAATACTCGGTAAAGGTAGTGTAGGTAATCCCTCTTCTACTACTATCTCTGACGTCTGTAGCAACCTGCCTAAAAATTTATAGCTTAGAGAGTCGCCACCTATTCTGAAGGGCGAATAGGAAACCCTACGCAGATACGAGATTCAGGGTAAGTTATTATAATCAGGTTGAGGGAAGGTGTTAGGCACCCTCAACCCTTTCCTAAAGGCTAATATTTCAAAGATCAGGGTTTCATGGCAGAGTTCATAAAGAAGGGTGGCAAACAGAATTGTATTGATATGATTAGAAATTTAAAGAGGGGGACTCGCCTTGTTGCCAAGTGCCTACGTACCTCCTTATGGAGGATCAGAGTCTACGTAGTTCGGGGAGGGTTGTACGCCATTAGAATTGAATTTGATTAGAAATGTTTTTTTAGAGGCTTTTTGAATGGCCTTTCGTAGTTTGATGATTTTGTAGTTTTGAATGGATTTAAAAAATATTTTAAGATGCGGGCGTACAACCCTGATTTGGCACAATTAACCGCAATGATCAATAGGTTTGATCACCATAGTTTAGAGATTAGGGGTTTTGCACCATTACCAATTCAAATCGATTGATTCGATTATCACTAATAATGAATTAATGTGTTTTATTATTTTTGTGAATTTTATTTTGTATTGTTACCCCTCATAACCGATTAATACGATTACAAATAATAACAAATTAAATTTAGAACAAGGGAGGATTAATCATCACAATCAATAAGATAATTGCAACCATTTAATCGAATATAATTTGATTTGTATTTTAATTAAAATTATTGTTGACCATAGCGATTAATCGATTTAATCGGCACGAACAACAAATTAAACATTTTAATATAAATATCACATAATAATTTATTTATAAAAATAATTATTATATAATTAATATATATTAAAAGGTATTTTAATTAAAACAAAAATAAATAATTAAAATTTATTTAAGTTTTATTAAGGTTGTAATTAGGTGTGGTTAGATTGAGGGTTTATGTATAGACATCCATTCCAGGGCCTTTGGATCTGGCTGAATGATGATCTAATGGTCAGATTTTGAAGGGTGCATGGTAAGCTAACTAAATGCGCATACACTGAATCAAGAAACAATGTTTTCAGAAAAAATAATGTTGGAGGGAGGGTTCGAACCTGCGACCCTCCACTCCCGTGTGCGCTTGTTTACCACTAGACCAAACGCGCTGGATTGTTTAAAAGACGCTTGCACAGGATAACATACGAAACAAGAGCATCAAATGAAAAAAACGCGCGCGGATTCAAACGCACGAACCAGATGATGACAGCGCGTCATCTTCCCCAAAGCACCTGCAAAAACTCCATAATTTTTGCTACGATTTTGCTATGCAATATTTCGTAGCTATTAGACATGTAAAATAGCGATTAGCCCGTGCTTGACCAAAAATGTTTTGCACCTGTACAGAAAGCTTCGTCCAGCCTATACGAACTCAACTACACACTTATCTTGATCTAATTTTACTTCTACATGAAAACCCCCAATTTGAATTTAAGAACCCTAATTCGGCCTCCAATGGCCGAATGCGTTTCATACCCTAAAACTTAAACCTAACCGCCCAGAAACATTCATAGCTTCATGCTTGATCAGAATATGCAAACAATTGGTAATAATAGCGCACGAATTATGCTAATCGACCATGGTTTTAAAGTTACATACCTCGGTTAATTGGAGAGTTATCTGGGGGTTTTGTTGCAGAGAAATGATCCAGACACGTTCTAAATCACCTGAGGGAGCTTTTGGAACCTTTGAATCCCTTTGAAACCTTCTCAACCTCTCAAACCGATTTTGAGTTTTTCTTGCAAATTTTGACTCTTGAATGTATGCTTCTGAGCAGAATTTTCGACCCCTAGTGTATTGCCCTCTCTTGTCTACTTATAGATGAAGGAATTAGGTTAGAAATAAAGGCCCAAAGATCATTGAATCAAATCTTGCAAGTTTGAGGAAATATGATTTTGTTCTTGATTCATAAGTTACCATATTTGGCAAATATTGTATCAATCCTCTCCATTTGTTTTATGCACGAAAATTAGATATATTTTGGTCATAAATGGTGATTGGAAACAATCAAAATATATTTTCTACAAGAATATTTGATTTCCCATTTTATTTAAATCATTAAAAAATCAATTTTAAATGAAATAAAATTGTGTAAGATCAAATAAAATGAAATGCTTCTTGTCATATATTTTGGATAACCTGTGGGCCAAATTTGAGTCATAAAAGTATGGGCCTATTTGCAAGATTTCTTAATTTGAACCTTCCTTTTTCATATTTGGTCCTCCAAAATCAACCAACTTTGATCAAGCATATCTCACTCAATTTTTAAGCTATGAAGGAGTTCCAATGCTTTTTGGAAACCTCAAGAGATCCTCTACAAGCCACTTTGGAATATATTTTTCATTTGGAGCTTTTATCTTGATCATATCCTCTTTGACAAAAAATTGCTTTTGAAGGATGCCTGAAAAGGACCTGTAATCTTTTGCACTGTATCTCTCAAATGAATCATTTCTAGCCCTGGATTGTGAGAGACAAAGTTGTAGGGAATCCAATTTCCTTCAAAATAGGCTTTGAGTGGGGCATTTTTGATGTTCCATGTGAAAGTTATGCCCAGTCAAAGTTGGGTTGACTTTCTCCTAAGAAACCCTAATTTGAACCTTTTTGTATTCGTTCATCTCTGAGTTTCTATTAATGGAATCATGATCAATCTTTGATCAAATGATGGTTATGCTTCATATACTTGATGTTGACCAAAATTGGGAGGCTTTGACTATGCTCTGATTATGGTTGACTTTTAGGTCAAACTAGTTGACTGTGGATCATCTGGACTTTTGAATGAATAATCTTTGGGACTGGATCTTGAATTTTGGATCATTGTAAATGGAATATGGAAGGCAAATTTTGGGGTATGACAACGTCCTTCTAGTTGAGGGCCTTAAACACAATCTTATTAGCATCAGTCAATTATGTGACAAAGGATACTCAGTATCATTTTCTAAAGAAAGTTGCATAATTCGAAATGATGACAAGAAAGATGATATGTTCAAAGGCCTGAGGGTAAATAATGTATACATGCTTGATCTAAATGATGTATCCTTAATTGATGCAAAATGTCTAGCAATTATGAGTGAAGACTCATGGCTTTGGCATAGACGTTTAGCTCATGTCAACTTTGATTTGCTTAATAAAATCATCTCAAAAGACTTAGTGTCCGGCCTACCTAAAATAAAGTTTTCCAAAGATCACTTATGTGATGCGTGCCAAATAGGGAAGCAAACGAGGATCTCTTTTAAATCTAAAAACATTGTTTCAACTACAAGACCTCTTGAACTTCTCCATATGGACCTCTTTGGACCATCTAGAATAAAAAGTCTAGGTGGAAACTATTATGGGTATGTCATAGTTGATGACTTTTCTAGATATTGTTGGACGATTTTCTTAGCAAATATAAGTGACACCTTCTCCGCATTTGAGAAATTTGCCAAGTTAATTCAAAATAAATTAAACACTAACATAGTATCCATCCGAAGTGATCATGGAGGTGAGTTTGAAAACCATCTCTTTGAAGAGTTTTGTGGCAATCATGGCATTAATCATAATTTCTCCGCACCACGAACTCCCCAACAAAATGGAGTTGTGGAACGTAAAAATCGAGTGTTGGAAGAACTTGGGAGAACTATGATTAATGAACATGGGATTCCAAAATATTTTTGGGCCGATGCCATTAATACGGCTTGTTATGTTCTGAATAGGATCCTGATACGTCCTATTCTAAACAAAACCCCGTATGAACTCTTGAAAGGGAGAAAACCGAACATTTCTCACCTTCATGTATTTGGATGTAAGTGTTTTGTTCTAAACAATGGAAAGGAAAATCTTGGCAAGTTTGATGCAAAAGAGGATGAGGGTATCTTTCTAGGATACGCTCAATCTAGTAAAGCTTATAGAGTATACAACAAAAGGTTACATATTGTTGAAGAGTCCGTACATGTCTCTTTTGATGAGTCTTGTCCGAAAGTTGTCGGAAAAGGTAGTGTTCTTAATGGTGCAGGTGTCTCAAATGAGAGTTTACTTAATGATTCGGATGCCAAGCTTGAGAAAGATAAAGAATCCCTCTTACCCGAGAATAATGAAGAGGAAGTGGATCAAACACCTAAAGAAAAAGTAGAAGATCAACCAAACAAGAAGAGTGATCTTCCTCTTGCATGGAAATCTTCTAAGGACCATCCTATGGAGAACATTCTAGGAGACATATCAAAAGGGGTGACAACACGGTCAAGGATAAGTAACTTATGTTTTTATTATTCTTTCGTCTCTCAATTGAGCCTAAAAACTCAAAAGATGCATTAGTCGATGAGCATTGGTATTTAGCTATGCAAGAAGAGCTAAACAAATTTAAGAGAAATGAGATTTGGGACCTTGCCCTCCTCCGCGAGACCATCGAGTAATTGGCACTAAATGGGTGTTTAGGAACAAACTAGACGAAAACGGTATTATCACTCGCAACAAGGCTCGTCTTGTTGCCAAGGGTATAGCCAAGAGGAAGGGATCGACTATGAGGAGACCTATGCTCCGGTCGCCCGACTTGAGGCAATACGCTTGTTAATTTCATTTGCATGTTCACAAAACTTTAAGCTTTATCAAATGGATGCTAAGAGTGCATTTCTAAATGGGTTTATTAATGAAGAGGTTTATGCATCTCAACCTCCCGGATTTGAAAACATTGATTATCCTGATTATGTTTACAAACTTAAGCGTGCCTTGTACGACTTAAAACAAGTTCCTAGAGCTTGGTACGAGCGGCTTAGCAATTTTCTAATTAATCAAGGTTTCTCAAGAGGGAAAGTTGATACCAGCCTATTCATTAAGAGACATGAAAAGCATTCAATATTAGTTCAAGTGTATGTGGATGATATTATCTTTGGTTCTACTAACATGACTCTTGTAAAGGAGTTTTCTAAGCTTATGCAGGGAGAATTTGAAATGAGCATGATGGGTGAACTAAACTACTTCTTTGGACTTCAAATAAAGCAAATAAAAGAAGGAACATTTGTGAGTCAAACCAAGTATTGTCAAGAACTCATCAAACGGTTTGATATGGCAAAGTCCAAGGCCATTGACACTCCTATTCCTACCGCGGTAAATCTTGATCGGGATGAACATGGTAAGCCGGTTGATGTAAAAAGGTATAGAGGTATGATTGGTTCCCTACTTTACCTTACCGCTTCCCGTCCCGATATTATGTTTAGTGTGTGCATGTGTGCAAGATATCAATCATGTCCCAAGGAGTCTCACTTAAAAGCCGTTAAGCGCATACTTAGGTATCTTGTAGGTACTACGAAGCATGGCTTATGGTTCTCCAAAGGTAGTGATTGCTCTTTGGTTGGATATTCCGATTCCGACTTTGCCGGGTGCAAATTGGATAGGAAAAGCACTAGTGGAACATGTCACTTCTTTTCAAATTCCTTGGTTAGTTGGCATAGCAAGAAACAAGTGTCTGTTGCTTTGTCAACCGCCGAGGCGGAATATGTGGCGGCTGGTAGTTGTTGTGCTCAAATTCTTTGGCTCAAGCAACAATTACTTGACTTCAATGTCAAGCTTGATCATATTCCTATCTTTTGTGATAACACAAGTGCTATTAATCTAACCAAAAATCCGGTCTTGCACTCTCGCACTAAAACACATAGAAATTCGACATCATTTCCTTAGGGATCATGTTGAGAAGGGTGATGTAGTGTTTGAGCATGTTGATAGCAAAAATCAACTTGCCGACATCTTTACAAAACCACTAGCTACCGAGCCCTTCTTTCACATCCGTAGGGAACTTGGCGTCCTTGATATATCGGATAGGTTGCAACTATGAGTAGTTGCATATGCTTTATTTATTATTATTATTATCTATGCTCTCACTACTTTTTAAGTGTTCATTGAAAGACTTGTGAGGGCTTGGTTCTCCTCTCTCCTTTGTAAAGGTAATATCGTTTCAACCTTAGATTCACTTCATGCTAATATATCACTATGGTAAAGCTGATTTTTGTTCATCAATATGATTATTCTTTGCAAGATTTGGTCATAACATGCATACATTCATCGCATACAGCCAAATTTTGAAATTTGCAAGCCTTAGGTCGACCTACTCTCTATGTGAGTCGACCTATTCAAAAATAATTTTTAAAAATTTAAGGCTAATGCGTCGACGCATTCACTGCATAGGTCGACGCATCGTTCGCAGAATTTCAAAATTAGGTTACATTTAAAAATGGAACACAAAGCAAATTCACTTCTTCTTTCTCCTAATTGCGTCGACCCTCTCACACAAACCCTAAGCACCACTCATCTCCTCCCTCTCACTCATCCATGGCTTCCCACAAATCACTAAGAAAGAGAGCAAGCAGAGAAGACTCTTCCTCTCAACAACAACCTGAAATAGAGGATGCTTTGTCTCTTATCCCTGATGCTCTTGTGGAATCCTACTCTTCCCATTTCAGAAACCGAAAAGTCATCAAACAATTCATGCTGTTCACAGGAACTCTAGGAAGACTTCATCTTCAACAGGTAATGGAACTAATTGAATTTCAAAATCTGGGTACTTTTCTTGAACTAAGCCATGAGTACAATGAGGATTTGGTAAAGGTCTTCTACAATGGTATGCAAGGACACTTCCAAGGAAGTTCCTTCAACTTTCAGATGGGTACAACCACATACGCCAACACTGACAACACTTGGAGGCAATTAGGTCTATTTCCACTTCGTGAGAATGTCGTCACGGTAACTGATACAAATGTTTTGACCCAATTTGACTATAATGTTGCTCTGAACAACATGTTGAGGCGTCCTCATGCTGACCATGTAGTTCAAAGCAACCTGTTCCCTCGGTCCGCTACTACAGGTCTCTTAAACATTGTTGATAGAATTCTACAATGGATTGTGTCACGAATCATCCGACCTAAACAAGGTGGATATTCTCGTGTTGACCAACAAGAAGTGTACTTGGTTTGGTTGATCAAGAGCAGAATTCCGGTAAATTGGCCTCATTTTATTGTGAAGCGCATGTTTGAATTAAAGGAGTCGGGTAGAGGCACCGCTATTGGATATGCATCTCTCATCCAATGGGTGCTTAATAGAGTCAATATTCCCTCTCAGCGGCTTCCCAAGAAGACCATCTCAATTGACCAAGAATTCACAAAGAAGACACTGAATATGATGGGATTCTTCTACAATCGCGCCACGGGTGCCTATGGAGCTGTTCTACGAGGAAACAATCCGGACCTCAATAGAGAAGATGAGGACGAAATGAACATTGATGAAGAGGAAGATATTGCAGGTGAAGATGGAGATGAAGATGTGGGTGCTGAAACTGGCGGCTCGAATATTATACAATTGATGGAGGTTATGCGTCTTCAACAAATTGAAAATCAAAATTTGATGAATGGGTGCCTAACTACTCTAATCACTCGTGTCACTGAGCAAGGTGCTCAGTTTACCGCCTACTCAACACTTCAAGAGCAAAGGTACAACACGCTCTATGGCATGTTGGATGCCCAGAGCAACCAAATCTCATCCTTCACTAGTGCCTTCATGCAACACTACCCTTTTCCTCCAGTTCATTCGGCTCAACCACCACCACCGGCTCAAGAAGGAGATGATGATGCCAATGCCTAGTGTTCTCTTTTAATTTTTTTTGCATTCATTATTTACATATTGTCATGAACATTTTTATTGTATTTTGTGACTTCATTTTATTTTATGCTGGACAAAATTCTACCGTACTTTGTGTTTGTGTAAGGATTTGAATTGAGCTATGTGCTCATTATGCGTTTAGCTATTTATGTTATGTTGCCGTTTATTTTATCATTAAGCATTGTTTTATGTGAATGATTGCTTTATGATTATGATTGCAAAAGGGCTTAGTACTGATCACGATTGAGTTATGTTATTCCGCCATATATGTATAATATTGCCTATCTCTTTTTGATGTTGTCAAAGGGGGAGAAAACTGAGTGAATCAACAAGCAATGGAAAACAAACGCACCAAGTAAGGGGGAGCATACAGAAAGGGGGAGCATGCATGTCGGACAAGCAACACCTCGACAAAGATTCACAGCAAGCAACACCTCGACAAAGATTCACAAATTTTGCCATCATCAAAAAGGGGGAGTATGTGAGGGCAAGGTGTTGTTTTCATGTTGTCAAAATATTGTGAATTAACCACAACTTAAGTGGAAACTTAGAAACCGAGCAAATGCAACCAAGACAAGTATTTTTTGCTACAAGACACTAGTAGGTCGACTCAGAGACACAATAGGTCGACCTACTGCAAGATGTTTCTAAAAATTTCTGTGTAAGGGCTGAATGCGTCGACGCATCACATGAATAGGTCGACGCATGGAACTTTGTGTTATCTCGGGTATGCGCATGCTGACTCTTCAGGTCGACGCATCCATTCTTTGAAATTCAAATGAAAAAGCAAAATGCGTCGACGCATTGATTGACTAGGTTGACGTATATCATTTTGGGGAACCCACGGGAATGCGCATGCCGACCCTTCAGGTCGATGCAAGTGTCACACATTGCTCTTTTTCAGGTGCTATACACTCAATAGGTCGACCTATGCAGAGAGCAGGTCGACCTGTCACTAATAAATCCAGTTTTCTGCTGTTTTCAAGTTGGCTTATACATTGTAGGTATTATAAATACTCAAGTGATCATTCTAAAGCAATTTAACAAGAAACGTGAAAGATAGACTCAGCTTCTTCTCATCTTCAACCTTTCGCTTATTGATCGAGAATCACACATAATCATCTTTCTCGATCGAAGTAAGGAACGTGTGTTGATAAGGTTCGACGGTAGATATTTGTCTTGTTCGAGATTCGACGGTAGAAATTCATCTTGTTCGAGTGAAGAGTGTTGAGGGTGTTTCTTGTATAAAACCTTAGGGTTTTTCCTTCTTCATCAAAGATTTTGTTCGAAGGTTTTTGACGATCGATTTGCTTTGGTAATCAATTCAGCCGTGCATAAGGGATTGAGGGATTGAAGATCCGCTCAACAAAATTGCTACAACCGGAGGATTGAGAAAGGAATGATCGGGGTCTTGATCGTGAAGATCTTAGACATTGACTTGATTCAACTTGAATCAAGGGGAGGGTCGAATTGTATTCAATTTTACTGCATGTGTGTAGTTGGTGATTGGTACTTTCTATCCTTGTTAAACATTTTGCAATCTAATAAAACTTTCCTAATTTCATTTGAAATTAGGGGCAGACGTACTCCTGCGAGGACGATAGAGGAACTGCCTAAACAAATATCGTGTTCCTTATCGCTTTTACTTTATCATATTTTCATTTGTTTTCGTTTATTACCATTGTTGAACAAAAACTAAGGTTAGGTAAAATATCGATCACCAAGTGTTCGATAAAATTACTCAATCAAATTTTTGTTCAAATTTTAGTGAAAACATTCATTGTGAGTAATATATCATATAGTCTGCAATTGATACAATCGATATATTCGTTAAAAACGTAATTCATAACTTGACATTTTCATCCGTTCGGTTTAGTGCACATATCCGGTCCCCGATAACATAATCGCTCTTAGACGATTAAGTGATTCAGGGAAGTCACGTTTCAAAAGCTAAAATTTTCTTAAGTTGGAAAAAGGTGGTCTATTCACCCCCCTCTAGACCATTCCTATCGTCTAACAAGCACAAGTCCACCTGATGCAGTTTCCTTCTCAAAAAACAACTCTTGATCAAGACATTTGTTACAATCTAGGTATGTTATTTCCATTGCTCAGGATTTTAGAGTCTTTGTTTTCTTTTCTTTTCTCTTGAGTCTTGTTTGAGTCACTCATGTCCTTCTTTCGGATATGGGTAAGTTTAGAGTCTATATAGGTTATGTTTGTCAACTTGTGACAAACATAGGGTATAAGGGTAGTGTTCAGACATTGTTAAGTCTAAGGTCATTCTTTACAATTGTTTGGTAAAGAATAAGAGTTTTGTTTCGAGTCACGAACACATATTGTTTCTTGTCTTCTAAGTCATTCTATAGAGGCCTGTTGTCTCTATGGATAGTCCAAGTTATTGAATCAGTCTAATCTCATAAACACTGACTGTATTGTGTTCTGAATTATCCAATATAGAGGTCTGGTTCTCTATGTCTGTAAATGGATAATCCAAGTGTTTAAATTTCTGTTAGTGAGTATCATCTTATGCTCTAAAAGAGGATGTTGTGTCAATATGTGTCGTAGCATAGTTCTCAGTTTGAGGGGGAGCATTTAGTATTTTCTTCCTCATGTGCATCATGGTCTCAGTTTTCTCCTTCTCCATGAAGATGATATCTGTGATCCTATGTTTCCTATGCTATAGTGAGCTCTCCTTCAACAAAGCCTTTGTCTTATTATGGCTAAAAAGGGGGAGAAGTGGTTATGTTATGTTATCTCTGAAGAGCAACTTTTAAGGGGGAAACTTTGTGTGATCTATGGGATCTTTAAAAGAAAGAGAGAACATTGGAGTTGGACCTGGCAGAAAGATGTCCTAGTATGATGTTTCAACATCATAAAAGAAGACTGAAGACTGTCACTTGTAAAGTTTGAAATATCATAAACAGTGACTACTGAAGACTTCTAAATTGCTGCTACTGAATTGTAATGTTTAAATCCTTGTATTTTTTATGCTTCTGTAATACAAAGGTTATGTAAATTAGTTTTAGTCAAAATACGCCAAAGAGGGAGATTGTAGATGTTTTTAGATTGACTTTATGTTTGGTAAAACTAATTTAGCAGCAATATGATAAATAAAATTATAACTTGTAAGAGAAGGCAGGTTGAAGTTCTATTTAATGGAAAAACATGTTGTATTGAAATGTTTCAACAGCTGGAACAACATGTCGAAGACGATGTCGTGACATTGGAATTGAGCTGACAGTTTGGATTCTGTTATAACAGAAACAGAGTATTCCTAAAACATTGAGTCCTATTTGGAGCTATATCTAAGGAGAACATTTAGGGAACTAAATGTGGAAAGATTATATAGGAGAATCTGTTGCAAAAGTGTAACAATTTATTATTGTTATTTGGAGCATATTTTATGGAGATATTTGTGGAGAATATCTTGGAGATGTTTGTGGAGAATATCTTGGAGCTTATATTGTGGAGCAATTTTAGCAACAATTTGTTATGTCAGTTTGTCACAATTTAAAGGTCAAAAGAATCAAGTCAGAATAGTGAAGATTATGCAGTTTCTAATTATGGAGATAATTTAGGAAACTTATGATTGAAGACCTTTCTTTTAGCAGAAGAATTCTTTTGATTTGTAACAGCAAAGAAAGCTGTGATTGAAGGCCAAAGTCCAGTTGGGAATAAGTCATAAATAGGAAGCTTTGTAACCTAGTTTGGTAGCTAGCCGAGTATTGACAAGATGTAGTTTTTAGGGTTAGCCGTGTAAGTGAACCACCCGGGATGTGGGATGGTCACTGATTTGTGTGATTCTCGAAGCTGTTAAGCAAGAGAAGTTTAGTGTGAATCTCGAAGCCTGTAGGTAAGAGATGTTGTGTTCTTGGAGGAAGCTGTTAAGTAACTCCAAGTTATGTTTATTTGTGTATATAAAGTGTTGGTGATTAGGCCGTCGATGCAGTGGCTGAGTTGTTGAATTCTAGATATCATTGCTATGATTGGGAGTGGAATGGAGATATTCCATATCTAGGGAGAACCTAGGTAGAGGGGTCATTGGATAGTGATTAAGTGAGGAGTTGTAAACTAGGAGTTTAGCTCTGAATTGATACTGCTAATAGTGGACTTCATCCCTGGCTTGGTATGCCCCCAGAGTAGGTTGATTGAACTGAACAGGGTGAACAATTTTGTTGTATTCTTTATTTTCTGCACTGTTTTATTTTGCCTACCTTGTCTGTTTTATAATGTCAGATCAGATGTCACAATATTCATATATGACATCTGAGCTCTGTCTTACCGGAATTGGATCTTATGAGATGAACTTGATTTGTACTCTGTTGAATATGTAAGTTTGATGTTATTTGAATGTTTGAATTCATAATTTCTATTGAATTGCTTTTGTTCTAAATGCTTGTTGTGTGTGGACGCATACACAATTTGATTTTAGAAGAGTATGAATTATTGACTATAAGTCTACCGATGTCAATTAGGACATCTATTCTACTTTTCTAATTAACTAGGGATATGTAATTACAATTCGTAGCTAAAGAACTAATGCACGTAAATCGCCTAATTTCACTTCAAATTTACCTAAGAAGATAGGAAATTGTAGTAGTAATTAGTGAGCTGTAAACTAAGAATTGGGTACAATGGTATTGTTAATCTGCCGTAACGTGAAAAGGCATTTCTATTAAAATAATGCACTAACATCAACATTAATAGGGGAAAATCAAGGGATTCGAATAAAATCTATTCGCTTTTTTCGTTATCGTATTTTGATCATAGTATTATCGTATTTTATTTTTCGCAAACCAATCCGACTTTTTTTTTTTCTTTCCAAACTGAGAGGAAATCAGTTATTCAAGTAAAACTAGTGTTTGTTTTTGTAACTAATGGTGTTTGATCTATTACTTGAACTGAAGAAAGAGCACCATTCAACTAAAGGTGTTTGATCTATTACTTGAACTGAAGAAAGAGCACCAGAGTCATGCCTTTTGACTTGAAATCTATATACATCCCTAGCATTGACAAGCACCTTAGAATCATCACAATGAACCATATTGTATTTTCTTTAATGTTTCAAAACCATATAGAAAATTCTGTTAATAGTTGGTAAGAGGTTCATCACTAAAAATTGGGTGCGCAAAAGATCAAAATAATCATTCAATCTAGTCATAAAACAAATGGAATTAGTAATTCCATGATGGTGCTTGACATTTTTTGTGACAATTGTGCATATAGAATGATGGGAACATGAACAAATAAGTGTTACGAAATCTAATTTGCACAACTTAATATCACAAAACCCTATTCCATCATCCAATCAAAAGTAAACCAAAACAAAATACACTCAGAGCGAAACCAAACGAAACTTCATCTTCTTCTGTTTATTGTATGTTTCTTTTTGAACAAGTTCTTTTGTGTTGACAATAAGATATACACTTTATAAAATATGAAGATCTTCATTTTCACAAACTATAATATAAAATATCATACACATATGTATAGATACCATTTAGAAAGACATTTTACAAATATTATGTATATCAAGTTTTTTATAGATAAACATGTATATCAAGTAAAATACTATATGTATAACATAAGAAACCCTCCATGTAGGGATATAGTAAGATATATATCACATATTGTCACCACCTCCACTTGTGTGATAAGCTTCCCCTAGTGGATCATTATTGTTCCAAGGTGAAGGACAGTAAAAAGGTGGTGGAGGAGGAGGAGGAGGAGAAGGTCCTCCATGTTCTTGAGGATTTGGCAATATTTGAGTATAGCGAATCAAATCGGCATTAGTAGAATCGAGTTCCTTTTGGAGACTAATAACTTGTCTTTGGAGGACTGAAATAGCACCAACACAACCATAAACAGGATCTTTAATTCTCGCCTCGGCTTCATAGGCAAGAGAGTTGACTGCATCTTCTCTTTGATGAGGTTGAACTTCATTCAGAAGTTTACTCACATTGCTTGCACCAAATATTTTGTGAACGTTTGCAAATTTCTGTGGTTCTTCTGGTGGAAAATATGGAGCAAATATGCAATCTGGCATGCACTTCCTTCTCAAAAACTTGCACGCTGCACATGGTGAATTTGAGTACACGCTTGAAGATGCCATTACTTATTATCTTCATACCAAACACAACAAACTAAATTACATTAACTACAAACTCCGAATTATAAATGATATAGCTCAGATACATTGATTATTCAATAAACTTTAAAAAGTAATTTCGTCTTATATTAAGGACCAGAGGAAATAGAAGGAATAAACCTTTTCAGTTTTATTCATTCCGATTAATTTAGAAACTAAAACCTTGAATCAAATCTTACACAGCATGAATTTATTATGAAAACTAAACATCAATATATACCAAAAAGAAGAAGAATGAACAAACCATGTAAATTAGATGATGATTACCTTTCTTTATTCCTCTTGTATAAGAAAGTAAAGGGTTTACAATTAAGATCTAACTATTCTTAAATAATAAGAATAATAATAGAAGTGAAAAAGAGACCAGAAGAGAAGTCTTGGGAATTTACTATTGGATGTGAGAGTTCAGAGAGAAAACCCTAGCTAGTTGTAGGACATGATGAGAGAAAACCGCAAATACAATGACAATAGATAAAGCACATGAGCATTTTCTAGAGAGAGAGTGGAAAAGAAGGTAAAAGACAAAAGCAATAAACGGGGGCTATGAGCTAACATGTGAAAAAGAATGAATATGATATGACACAACCTTGGTCAAGTTTAACTGTGATCATGTGTCCCACTTTCCCCCTGTATATTCTTGAATATCCTATGTGTAGCTATGAATGTATGTACGTTTTCTTTATGGATTTTTGATTCTCCCTGATCTAAACATATTAAAGAGGGAGCTGAATACAAAAAATATTTACTCACCTTCAAAATAAGGAGTTACACGTAGGACAAGAAGAGGAAACTAAGCTCTCTTAGGTGTCCAACTTTCAGGTCCACTCCTTGTGGGTAATCCAATTTGTGATGGATGTTTTTATCCGTCTTTAGAAAATAGTGATGGTCTTCTTTGGTTGTGGTGTAGGTTAAAAGGTAGATATTCGTTCTCCTTTGGTACGGGTTTTTTGGATATTTGTTTGGAGCGCAGTCCTTCTAATTCTACCTGTTTTGTAGTTAATATGTATTCCAAGTGTTTTCGGGCAGCTAAGAGAGTTAAGTGGGCGGAGTTGAATACTAGAAGAGTGAATTTTGGAGTTGTTGTTTGGTGTGTCTGTTAATTAGGAATTGATTTTATCATTAATCGTAAATTATCTCATTTTTTATAATAGGTTAGATAAATTAGACAATAGAATATTTGTCATTATAATTTTAATTACGTGTAATTACTGATACTATTATATAAAATATAGAATGCAATAAAAAAAGACATGAAGCAAATTTTCATGACATGGTATCAGAAGGTTCGATCAAATCATACATGTGAAATCGTGTTAGCTTCGTCTCATTAGGCAAAATTTCACTCGGTTGCGCTCATTTCTTCCATTCTTGTGTTCGTTATCGTTTTGAAATTACTTTTTCGATATAGTT
This sequence comes from Vicia villosa, assembly GCF_029867415.1. NCBI lineage: Eukaryota > Viridiplantae > Streptophyta > Magnoliopsida > Fabales > Fabaceae > Vicia > Vicia villosa. The sequence goes on along the minus strand of NW_026705243.1, from coordinate 398,008 downwards.
TCGTGCCGGCTCTTGATTTTGTTTCGCTGTTGCCTTGTGATCGTGATTCTTCATTGATTCGTGATCGTGATTTCGTTGTTTATTGGTGATTTTGTGTTGCTTTGTGATCGAGATTTTGTTTTGCAATGGCATTTGGTGTTATAGTTTGTTTCGGGGGCTGTTTTTTTTTTGTTCGGAGATTTCACGGTGAGGTTTGTGGATTTGTTCGACAATTGTTCTGTGATTGTATTCGGTGTTTCACTTTGGTAATTAGTTTGGTGAGTGATAAGTGGTATTTATACCGTTTTTTGTCCGTTGTTTCTTTAGCTTTTTCACCGTTTTATAATTGATTTTCCCTTTATTTTCATGTTTTATGCTTTGGTTTGTTGTTTTTATTCGTTTCAGGTTTAAATAAGCTTTCCGGACGATAAAAAACAAGATTTGGAAGAAAGACAAAAAATCGCATGAAGACAAATTTTCTCTAGTAGTAAATCCAGAGCTGCATTACGGGCAGTCGTAATCGACTTGTTACTTATGAGAATGCAAAACCGCGATTATTTTATAAGCTTGATTTTTTATTTTATACACTTGTTCCGAAAGTAAAAGAGTTTTCAGGTATCGATAATGATTCGAAAGAATTTGTACCGATACCCAACAACAAGTTTGTAAACAATCAAATTCAATGATACGAAAGTACTCGAATGCGATTGAGAAATGTCCCATTTTTATAGCCGTACAAAAGTAATGACCTTCGACAAACAACTCCGCGCGAGCGAAAGCCAATGAGCGTCTTGTTTATCGTAGGTAAGACAACGCGCTGGTGAAAGCATGCGTTGTCTACATTCATCTATTTTCTATAATTGGCGCAAGAATTATCATAATTAAAACAAGTAAGTTCTTAGAGACTTTAGATAAGGAATCATAACCCTAAGTCTTTTTTGTTTTCAGATTAATTCCAAGTTTAATCCATTTAAGCTGTTTTCAAAAGTACTAATTTATTTAAGTTGTTTTGATTTAAGTGATTTTTCACTTAAGTATTGTTAATCCCTATCAATTCGATTACTCTAGCTTTGCATATATAAGATAGAAGTCGGTACTTAACCATCGGTCTTTGTGGTTCGATATTTTTACTACTCGGACATTTGCCGTGCACTTGCGGACGTGTCAAGTTTTTGGCGCCGTTGTCGGGGAGCAGTTGCGCTTGATATCAAATCTCTGTTTGATCACCATGTAGACTAGAGCTTTATTTTTTCTATATTTTTTCCCTTATTGACTATTTTGTGGCTTGCATGGAGTCTATCCAAAATATTATCAATTATGCAAACAATTACCATGAAGACTCGTGTTTCTATGCCTACAACCCAGGGTGGACGGATCAGCCAAATTTTCTCTATAATAACCACTCCCATTATCTTGAGGAACCACAAGATTCCCAAAAATCCAACCTCGAAATTGTTTATGGAGGATTTCATTGGAACGCAAGCTCGCTCTAACTTGGAATATATGATGGACAGCTTTGTGGCGACACAAACTCTCTAGAATGAAGAGTTTAGAAAGCAGAATCTCCATATTGTTGAAACCCTTAGGCAGTTAAATACAATGGTTGAGTCCCTCCTAACTTGCAACAAGGCAATAGAGACCCAAATCTCCCTTCTGGCACAAAGACTTCTAGGACCCTACCCTTAGGGACACGTGGATGTTGTAACACCCAGTATTGAAAAACAAACTGAATAACCTAGGGAGAGTAATAATGAGATTGAGAAGAGTTCTGGTGACAAAAGAGAAGAGAGATTGGAAATTATCCATACCAATGTACCTTTGTTTGAGGTCCTTCCTAAAAATAGAAAATTAGAGGACTATGAAATTGGGGAAATTACTAGTTTTAAGAGTGGAAGGTTAACCCTTGAGGAGGGAAATGAAAGGATTAAATCCAAACCTGAAAAATATGATACACATGATTGAACCAGAACCACCCCCACAAGTTCAAAAATATGAACCACCCCACAAAAGAAAGAAAAAGAAAAGTAGTTGATATGAAAGATGGCATGATAGGTGGACATGGAAACATAATATTGAAGAATCATTTCTGAAAGAACCATCTTGAGTGCTTACACTCATGATCCGTCGAGCCATACGACGTTAAACGAAGCGCTATGATGGGTCTGTAATGTATAGCCTAAATATAGTACTGCAAGTGCACAGCCTATCAAAGTAATATAAAAGATTATCAAACCACAGAGACCTATCGTCAATCTATCAACTCTATTGCTAAGGTGCTTATCTAAGGTGAACAAGAATATTGTTGTGAGTGCAGTGCAACAAGGTAAGTGCGTGAAATGAATAACAGTTTAAAACAACAGGTTGGAATGTAAATCATGAAATCAGACTATGATCCAGACATGTGTAGCAACCTGCCTAAAAATTAATTTATAGAGTCGCCACCTATTCTACCAAGGCGAATAGGAAACCTCGCGCAGTTATAAAGATTCAGGGTAAGATACTATTTCAGGTCGAGGGAAGGTGTTAAGCACCCTAAACCCTTTCCTAAGGTTTGCATTGTAGAGACAAGGTTTGTGGCAAAAAGATAAAGAAAGATGACAGACAGTTAATAGCGCTAAGGCAAATAATTATCATAATTAAAGGTTTACAATTTAATCGGGAAAAATGAGATTTATGGGGGAAGGGGACTCGCCTTGTTGCCAAGTGCCTACGTACCTCCTTATGGAGGATCAGAGTCTACGTAGTTCGGGAAGGGGTGTACGCCCTTAGAGTTGTAATTTTATTTGAGATGGTTTTGGAGGTATTTTGAGTTACCTATCGTAGTTTTGAAAATCCGTAGTTTTGAAAAGGTTTCGGGAAGTGTTTTAAGGTTTGGGCGTACAACCCTATTTTTAATTTGTACTATTAACCGCAATGATCGATAGGTTCGATCACCATAGTTAAAAGATTATTAATTAGATCGTTACCAATTTTCATCAATTAATTTGATTATCACTAACAACGAACAATGGTATTTTTTAATAATTTTATGAATTAATTTGTATCGTTACCCCTCGTAATCGATTGATTCGATTAAAAAGAATAACGAATTAGAATAAGAAAAATAGACAGATTAATCATCGCGACTAATAAGATAGTCGAAACCATTTAACCAAGTAGAAATTAATTATATTTTAATTAAATAACATTTTAATTAAAATTTATTGTTGACCATAGCGATTAATTGATTTAATCGGAACGAATAACAAATTAGAATTTTTAATATAAATATCATATACTTTTTATTGTAAAAAAACAATTATTATATAATTAATTATATTAAAAGGATTTAATTAAATTAAATATATTAATTAAAATAAATTTAGTTATTAGGATTTTTATTCAATGTGGTTACAATTGGGGTTTATAGTATGGTGACTGGTTCTAGGGCGCTGGATCTAGGTAATTGCTGATTTAAAGGATAGATGTTGAGGGATTATGGTGGAACCTAGCGCTGCAGGCACATGGGATCATAGAGGAAAACTCAGAAAAAATATACGTTTGAGGGGAGGCTCGAACCCATGACCTCCCCCTCACAATCATCTCAACTAACCAACCCAACCAAATGTTCAAGTCGTTTAACTAACGCGCGCTATTCAATAAATAATAAAAAAAGTGAAACAGATAAACACACGCGCGAAATTCAAATAAGCCAAACAGATGGAGCCAGCTCACCATCTTCCTCACGTAACCTGAAACAAACCTGCAAAATTAGCTACCATTTTGCTACGAATTGTCTCGTAGCGTATACACCTGCAAAAATAGCGATTAGCACATACGCGTCTATAAATGTTTCGCACCACTCCAGATCTCCTCGTCCCGCCCCTATGAACCTGACTATGCGTTCAATTCGTTCTAATTTTACTTCTATTGAAAAACCCCAATTTAAAACCCTAAGAAGCTCAATCGGACATTAATGGCAAAACATCATCGAGGCACACAAACTCCACACAAACAATCCAGAAACAATCAGAGCATTAAGAACAACCAGAATATACGATTAAAACATCATGGGAATGCCTATAACATGCTAATCGAATCAAAGTTTAGAGCGACTTACTTTAGTCAATAGGAGGTAATTCTGGGGGTGTTGATGCTATGCTAGTATCCAGACACGTTCAGAATCCTTCAGTGAATCTTTTGCAACCTTCAATTCTTGTTGAAAGCCACAAATTCCTTGAAGCCGATTTTGAGTTCTTGGAGCTTTTTTTTGTGTTCTTGCAACTCTCTCTCTGGGCAGAATTCTCAACCCCTATTCGTGTGCCCTCTCTCCTTTACTTATAGGGATTGTATTAGGTTAGAAAAACTCCACAAAAACCTCTTGAATCCAATCTTGCATCTTTTAGAAATTTGATTTTATTTTTTGAATGAGATCTTTCTATTTTGGCCAAATATTGTACTAATCTCTTTCCAATCAATTTGTCACGAAATTACATTATATTTAGCCATTAATGTTGATTGGAATCAATCTATATGCACCTTTTTAACAAAATATTTGATTCCCACTTAATTAAATCATTAAAAATGAGATAAAAAATCATATTAAATCAAATAATAGGTTAAATTTCGTGGCATATGGTTTTGGGCATGCTAATGACTTATGGACCAAGATTGAGTCATAATACCATAGGCCCATTTGCAAAAATTTCCAGTTTGAACCTTCTTATTTCACATTTTACCTCCAAAAATTGCTCAACTTTGATCAAGCATATCTCACTCAATTTTCAAGCTATGAGGGAGTTCTAAGACTTTTTGGGAACCTCAAGATGTCCTCTATAAGCCACTTTGGAACATATTTTTCATTTGGAGCTTTTATCTTGATCATATCTTCTTTGACAAAAAACTGCTTTTGAAGGATGCTTGAAAGTGACCTGTAATCTTTTGCATCATACCTTTCAAATGAAGCATTTCTGGCTTATGCTTGTGAGAGACAAAGTTGTAGAGAATCCAATTTCCTTCCTAATGGCTTTGAGTGGGAAATTTCTGATGTTCCATGTGAAGGTTATGGCCAGTCAAAGTTGAGTTGACTTTCTCCTGGAGAAACCCTAATTTGAACCTTTTTGTATTTGTTCATCTCTGAGTTTCTACTGATAAATCATGATCAAATTTTGATCAAATGATGGATATACACTTCTATACTTGATGTTTGATCAATGATCAGAGGCTTGGACCATGTTTTGATTGTGATTGACCTTTAGGTTTAATCAGTTTGACTGTGAATCTTGGAGTTTATTTGAGCAGGAAATCTTTTGAGTTGAGCCTTGACTTTTGTCATATAATTACCTTAAGTCACTATGAACCACAGGATCTTTGATTGAGAACCTTATCCTATTGACCCTTTCAAAAGGACCTCAAACCCTAACCTCAGGAGCCCTTAACTTATGGAATATTATTTGAATAGAACCTTAATTGTAGATGGGGTGAAGAAGGCAAATTTTGGGGTATGACAGCTGCCCCTATTTAATCACCTTCGATTGAATGGCGTGAGGGTACGTAGTTCTCACGTCTTGGGATCGAAGAGTTATTAAATAATGGAATACCCCTTTGAATTTGCCTTGTACCCAGTGGTGGAGAAAGGAATGCCTTGCTAACGCTTGAGATTTACGTAGCGAGGACTCGTAGCTTGCTGTGTAGAAAGTAGTCACCTTGCTATAGTGCTAGCAAGGGTTTGCAGTTTATAGGTAACCCACTTACTATAGTCATTGTAAGTCGTCGCGGCTGGTATACCTACTTCCTTATCGTAGTTTGAGTAAGCTCGTCATAGATGGTAGGGCCTACTTACTATAGTCCTAGTAAGTTGTCGCGGTCGACCGTACCTGCTCACTATCGTAGTTTCAACAAGTTTATCGTGGATGATGTGGCCTACTTACTATAGATTTAGTAAGTCGCCGCAGTTAGCCGTATCTTCTTGTTATCGTAGTTTGAGTAAGCTTATCGTAGATGGTGTGGCCCACTTACTATCATCTTAGTAAGTCGTCGCGGTTAGCCATACCTGCTTACTATCGCAGTTGGAGTGAGTTTATCGTAGATGGTATGACCCACTTACTATTGTAAGTCGTTGCGGTCGGTCATACTACTCACTATCGTAGTTGGAGTAAGCTTATCGTAAGTGGTGTGGCCCACTTACTATAGTTCTAGTAAGTCGTCGCAGTTAGCCATACCTGCTTACTATCGTAGCCGGAGTGAGTTTATCGTAGATGGTATGACCCACTTACTGTTGTGCTAGTAAGTTGTCACAGTTAGTCATACCTACTCACTATCGTAGTTGGAGTAAGCTTATCGTAGATGGTGTGGCCCACTTACTATTGTGCTAGTAAGTCGTCGCACTTAGCCATACCTGCTTACTATCGCAGTTTTGATTAATCCCAAAAGGGCTGCTTGCTATAGCTCTAGCAAGTGCTCACCTGGGCCAAGAAGATTCACTTGCCTTGATACGGACAAATTCTCCTGCGTAGAAGGTTACTTTGCAAATGTATTATGCGTATGCTTATGATCTTGTTGTAAATGCGTGAATCTTTATGCAAATGGCGCGTTTGTGAGTGTATATGAATATGAGTATGTATGATGACTTCGATGTACTATCTTTTATCACCCATTGAATTTGTTTAAAACCTTTCGAGCAGCTTCGCGGATCTAAAATCAACTCGTCTGAGGTTAGTCTACTGGGATATCACCAGGCGTATATTGACTGCCAGAGATGTCGTGGTCTCATCCCCTTTATTTGGTCTAATGATTTGTAAGTTTCTTGTTTTAAATTCAAAGTTTAAAGTTTATGGGGAATAAATCACTCTTTTGCACTTGGTATTGAAATGACGACAGACACAGTGTAAAAGGGAAAAACTTTTATTGATTATTGCCTTGAATTGGCGAATGTACAAAAAGTATGGAAGAAAGAAAAAATGACAAATAGAAATGATATTAATACTGCTATCGCTCTTTTATTATCGAGGGCCCCATTAATCCTTCGACTTCAGAAGTTGGTGATTGCACGACTTTTTATCCTTTACGAATCATCTTGGATCTGGTTTGGAATCTTGCCCCTGCTATGCGTAGTACTTCTTGACTGCATCTGAATTGATTGGATGCGACAACTCATCTCCATCCATGGTGGTGAGGACAAGTGCTCCTCCTGAGAATACTATTTTGACGATATATGGTCCTTCATAGTTAGGTGTCCATTTTCCTCGGGCATCGAGTCGGGGTAGTAAGATCTTCTTGAGGACGAGATCTCCTTCTTTGTAAGTTCGAGGACGGACCTTTTTATCGAACGCCTTTTTCATCCTTTGCTGATTGAGTTGTCCGTGACACAAAGCTGTCATTCGCTTTTCTTCAATGAGATTCAGCTGATCAAAACGGGTTTTTACCCATTCCGATTCTTCTAACTTTGTATCAGCTAGGACTCTTAAAGAGGGAATCTCTACTTCGATGGGAAGAACTGCTTCCATACCATAGACTAGAGAGAAAGGGGTTGCCCCTATGGATGTGCGCACTGAAGTTCTGTAGCCGTGTAAGGCGAAGGGAAGCATTTCATGCCAATCCTTGTATGTTTTCACCATTTTTTGTATTATCTTTTTGATATTTTTGTTTGCGGCTTCAACAGCGCCATTCATCTTAGGCCTATATGGTGAAGAATTATGGTGTTCAATTTTGAATTCTTCGCACAGCTCCTTCATCATATTATTGTTCAAGTTCGACCCATTGTCAGTGATGATTCTACTTGGAATCCCATATCGGCATATGAGGTTATGTTTGATGAACCGGGTAACCACTTGTCTGGTTACGTTAGTGTAGGAAGCAGCCTCGACCCACTTGGTGAAATAGTCGATGGCAACCAGTATGAATCGGTGTCCATTAGAGGCTTTGGGTTCGATCATTCCTATCATATCAATCCCCCACATTGCAAACGGCCGTGGTGAACTTAGCACATTCAATGGATTTGGCGGTACGTGTACTTTGTTGGCGTATATTTGGCATTTATGACATGTCCTTGCATATTGGAAGTTGTCAGCCTCCATTGTCAACCAGTAGTACCCTGCTCTTAATATCTTTCTTGCCATTGAATGTCCATTTGCATGAGTTCCAAAGGTTCCTTCATGGACCTCTTTGATGATCTCTCTGGCCTCATTCTTATCCACACATCTTAGCAACACTGAATCGTAGTTTCGCTTGTATAGGACATTACCATTTAGGAAGAACTTAGATGCCAACCTCCTTAGTGTCTTTTTATCAATTGTGGAGGCGTTCTCTGGGTATTCTTGTTTCTCCAAGTATTTCCTAATATCATGGTACCAGGGCTTGTTATCGGGTCGTTCTTCGATCATAAGGCAATATGCTGGTTCGTCAAAGTGTCTGATCGTTATCCGAGGTTTGTGATTTGGCCAGGTTACTTTGAACATAGAGGAGAGTGTTGCCAACGCGCCGGCCATTTGATTTTCCTCCCTCGGGATGTGATTAAAAGTGATGGTCTCAAACTCAGCCATTAATTCCAGTATGAGGTCTCGATATGGGATTAGCTTTGCATCTCGCGTATCCCGTTCTTTACTGACTTGGTGGATCACCAGCGCTGAATCCCCATACACCTCGAGTAATTTAATCCGTAGATCGATCGTAGCTTCTAACCCCAATATGCACGCTTCGTATTCTGCAATATTGTTGGTATAGTCGAAACATAATCTCGCAGTGAAGGGTATGTGACGATTGTCAGAAGATGTCAAGACTGCCCCTATGCCATGTCCTAGTGCGTTTGAGGCTCCATCGAACATGAGCGTCCACACTAATCCTGGTTCGGGACCTTCCTCGGGTCCAGGTATTTCATAGTCTCTTACTAGCATAATGTCCTCATCAGGAAAGTCGAACTTCATAGACTGATATTCTTCGATGGGTTGATGAGCTAGATGTTCTGCTAGTACACTCCCTTTTATTGCCTTTTGCGTGACATATTGAATGTCGTATTCTGACAGCAGCATTTGCCATTTAGCGATTCTTCCTGTGAGAGCCTGTTTTTCGAACACATATTTCAGAGGATCCATCCTCGATATTAACCATGTGGAATGGTTCAGCATATATTGCCTTAGACGTTTGGAGGCCCATGCTAGGGCGCAACATGTCTTTTCTAACGGTGAATATCGAGATTCGCAATCGGTGAATTTCTTGCCAAGATAGTAAATAGCGTGTTCTTTCCTGCCAGTTTCATCTTGTTGCCCTAGTACACATCCCATAGACCTTTCGAGGACGGTGAGGTACATGATCAAAGGCCTTCCTGATACGGGAGGCACTAGTATTGGTGGCTCTTGTAAATAACGCTTTATGGTTTCGAAAGCTACTTGGCAATCGTCGTTCCACTTGATTGGTTGATCTTTTCTTAGTAATTTGAATATGGGCTCGCATGTAGCAGTTAAGTGCGAGATGAACCTTGAGATGTAATTCAAACGACCTAAGAAACCATGAACCTCTTTTTCTGTTCTTGGAACGGGCATTTCTTGTATGGCCTTAACTTTGTCAGGATCTACCTCTATGCCTCGTTGGCTTACTATGAATCCCAGCAGCTTTCCTGATCTCACACCAAATGTACACTTGTTCGGGTTCAACCTTAGCTTGAACTTCTTTAAGCGTTCGAATAACTTTTGCAAGTGAGTAATGTGTTCCTCTTCAGTACAGGACTTAGCGATCATGTCGTCCACATATACTTCGACTTCCTTGTGGATCATATCATGGAACAGCGTGACCATCGCTCGTTGATACGTTGCCCCGACATTTCGCAATCCAAAAGGCATCACTTTGTAACAAAAAGTTCCCCAAGATGTCATGAAGGTGGTTTTCTCCATGTCTTCGGGAGCCATTTTGATTTGATTATACCCAGAAAATCCATCCATGAATGAGAATACCGAAGCTTGTGCGGTATTGTCCACTAGTATGTCTATGTGTGGCAGTGGAAAGTCGTCCTTTGGGCTTGCCTTATTCTGATCTCTGTAATCAACACACATGTGTACCTTCCCATCTTTCTTAGGAATTGGCACTATATTGGCGATCCAAGGTGGATATTCGACCACGGCAAGGAAACCTGCGTCAAACTGTTTGAGTACCTCTTCTCGGATTTTATTATCCATGTCGGGTCGAACTCTTATGCGCTTTTGTCTGACAGGTGTACAACCCTCTTTGAGTGGTAGCCTATGTACGACGATGTCTGTATCCAAACCAGGCATGTCGCGGTATGACCAAGCGAATATTTCTACATTGTCATGGAGGAGTTTGACCAGCGTCGTTTTTACATCCTTGTTCAGTGTTGCCCCAATCTTGATTTCTTTGGGTTCTTTATCGGTGCCCAAGTTTATGATTTCAATGGCTTCTTGAGGAGGGAGCATGCTTTTGGATTCTCTATCTATCAGCCTTGACAATTCTTCCGGAAGTCCATCGTCTTCCTCATCCCCTTCCTCAGACTGATTAGCGAGAGCCTCGAGTTTATATTGAGTTTCAGCAGTATTATTATCGGTGATGTTAGAAGGTGATCTGCACATGTTTATGTTTGGTTTTTAGTATGTAATTATGATTGTGCTTTTGTTTTATGCAAGAATGTTATTTGTCATTTTTAGGAAAACAAATGCAAGAACGAGACGGTGTTTTCAATACCAAATGCAAACGACAATTTTATTAATAAACTCAAACTTTGAAAGTAAAAATGGGGCCCTTACAAACCAACTCTATGCTTCGGGCGAGGCATGAGCGACATTGTTTTTTTTGATTAATTGAAAGGGAAATAAAACACACGACAAAACAAATTACTTTGAAATATAAACTATCTCCGGTATCTCCAGGCTTGTCCAATTTTGTAGCTGTTCTCCTGGTCTGATCATTCGTATGAAGTTGGATGTACCCTCCATGCTAGATATCATGGATACATGCTCATATCCGCCTGTGACAAAAGTTTGCGCGATCGGAGGGAACCGTTGCTCTTCCTTTGCAGCCTTCTTTGTTGGTTGATATCCTAACCCCACACGATCCTTCTTCTTTTGAACTTCTGGCACTTTGCCCCAGCCTTCCATTTTCAGGTCTTGCAGGTCTCTCTAGGATGTCACCGCCCTTCGTATCTTCTCTACCGGTAGTGTGACAGCGGTTGCTATCTCTAGTGCTTGGAAAGAGGTTTCCAACGCCTTTTCTCCAGCCTCGATGTATCGGTATGAGTCTAGATTGCTAACAAATATATCCTCCTCCCCATTGACGGTCACTATGGAGTTCCCATCCACGAACTTTACTTTTTGATGTAGAGTGGAGGTAACTGCCCCAGCAGCATGAATCCAGGGACGTCCCAATAAGCAGGTATAAGCAGGTTCAATTTCCATTACTTGGAAATTTATGCAGAATGTATGGGGACCAACTACTACAGGGAGGTCTACTTCTCCAAACATCGGACTTTGTGATCCATCGAAGGCTTTGACTACCAGACGACTTGGTCTAACTACCAGGCCCTCCAAGGCTATCTTGTCGAGAGTGGCTTTTGGCATCACGTTTAATGATGACCCTGTGTCAATCAGAACTCTGGATAGATGAGCTTTTCCACATTGTATGGAGATATGTAAGGCTTTGTTATGTTCTTTCCCTTGTGGGGGTAGCTCATGATCATTGAAGCTTAAACATGCCCCAGCGGTAAGATTAGCCACCATTCCATCAAATTGATTTACAGTGATGTCTTTAGTTACGTGGGCGGCGTTCAGGATTTTCATCAAGGCATCTTGGTGTTTTTCCGAGTGTACTAACAGCGAGAGGAGTGATATTTTGGACGGGGTTTGGTGCAACTGGTCCACCACTCTATAATCACTTTTCTTGATTAATGCCAAGAATTCTTCAGCGTCTTTGTTAACGACCTCTTTACCCTTGGCTGTGCCTTCCTCAGTCGGGACCATAGTAGCTTGATTACTTGCTTATGCTAAGTTCTCATTCGGTTTCGCAGCATTGAATATGCGACCACTACGAGTCATACCTCCAAGCCCAACGATGTTTGTCACTTCCGTATTACTACTAGAATCATATTCCCAAGGGACCGCTTTCATTTTGTCCACCGGATATGGATCTCTGACTGGGATGATCCTAGTGTGTACCTGCGTGGGTATCATCAATGGTGCTTTGGCGCAGGGGATGATTAATGTCTTCCTTGCTCCTGGACTAGGTATTATCAATGGCTCGTTCCTCTCCAGCATGGCCACATACTCCTCCTCGGGATGTTCTTCCAACTGAACTACTCCTTGGTCCACGAGTCTCTGCAGGGTGTCCTTAAAAGCCTCGTTATGTTCTAGGACGAACCCCCTTGCAAGTAGATACCTCTTAAGGGCATCTATAGAGGAACTCCGTTGTTGAACTAACTCTTGCTCAGTGACGACCTCGATTGCATTGACTGTGCCATCGTGACGAGGCATAGGATTTGTCTTCACATTAGGTTTGTCGAAAGCAATTGCCCCAGACTCGATTAGGTCTTGAACCTTGTGCCTGAAAGCCCATCACTTTTCCAATGTGTGTCCGGGGGAATTAGCATGAAATTCGCACCTTTCATTAGGGTTGAACCTAGGTGAAGCTTTTCCGGGGAGCGGGGGTGGCATAGGCCTGAGCTCTACCAATGACTCGTTCAGCAAATATTTTAGTATTTCACTTCTGGAAGTAGGCAAAGGATCGAATTTCCTTGGAGGACCTTGGAACCTGTTTTGTTGAGGTGGGAATGACATAGGAGGTCTTGATTCTTGGTGCACTACTGCATTGGTCTCCCCTTCCTTCTTTTTAGCGAAGGTTGAGGTGGGCCTCTTTGAGTGATAAGAGTTAGACGATGCTCCTTGTATCTTCCCATCTTTGATTCCGTCCTCAATTCTTTCTCCGATGACCACTAGATCTGAGAATCCTGAGGATACACTTCCGATCATCTTGTCGTATTATGGTCCTTGTAGAGTTCTCATAAACATGTCAACCAGCTCCTTTACTAGCAACGGAGGTTGGACTCGGGACGCCATTTCTCGCCATCTTTGGGCGTATTCCTTGAACGATTCTTCTTTTTTCTAGGACAAATTTTGTAATTGCATTCGATTGGGTGCCATGTCCAGATTGTACTTGTACTGCTTTAGGAATGTATTAGCAAGGTCATTCCAGCTTCGGATATGTGTCTTTTCCAATTGCATGTACCATTCAACAGATGCCCCACTTAGACTGTCTTGGAAGAAATGCATCATTAGCTTTTGGTCATTGGCATAAGCAACCATCTTCCTGACGTACATGCGTAAATGACTCCTTGGGCACGTAAGTCCTTTGTACTTTTCAAAGTTGGGTACCTTGAACTTAGGAGGAATAGTCAAATCCGGAACCAATCTCATTTCATAGGTATCCACATCAAAGACGTCATATCCTTCTACTGCTTTCAGCCTCTCTTCTAATGCTTTGATCTGTCCACTATTCCTAGCACTTTCTTCGGAATCAGATTGAATTTGCTTATGCTGGGGTTCCTGATTTGTTTCATCCACTTCCCCATATTGTAAATCCACGTAATCCTCATCCTTAGGTGGATTGTTAGCAAGGATGCGAACCGTGCGAGGCGCCCCCTCTTTCTGAGTGGTGGGAATGAACCCTTCATGGGAAGCTTCTCCCTCTTCATGGGTTCTGGTAACTCTCTTAGAGGAGTGAGCATTTGATTTGCGAGTGTCGAAGCCCTGAACAAATCCTAACAGCGGGTTGCCATCATTCGGTATTTCCTCATACTGATTCCGAGCTTCCCTAGCTCTTTCCTGTTCGTCCCTGATGTCCTTCATGAAACTCAACATCTGAGCCATTCCTCCCTTAATCTCATCTACAGTACCTTTCAACTGAGTTACTTCTTCGCGAAGTGCGGCTTGATTCTGTTCTAGCTGTTCCATAGCTTTCTTCTTCTGAGCACGGGTTTGGTACGGTGGTATGATTGCTTGGTTGCCTTCTCCAATAGTGTGACTGGAGATAAAGATAGTTTTTTTTAATGCTTTGAAAATAAATTATGGTATGCATGATATGAATGTTATGCTTATGCTATGTTCATGTCTTATCCACATTATTATAGTAAATATATATATATATATATATATATTCTTTCTTTTTTTCATATTCTCTTCTTTTTCTTTTCTTTTTTTTTATAATTATTTGGTGAATATTATAGGAACGATAAGAGTAACGGAAAAAGAAACACACTTCATTAAATGGAAATACTACTCCATTGTTGGTTCACAAAATATGAATAGAAACTGAAATTAAAATACTTGGAATAAAAGCAACAAAGAAAAATAAAAATAAAACTAGGAACGCTTTTGGACGTCTTCTCGGAACTTGTCCACCATATCCCTACAAAGCTCCAAAAACTCTTTGACCTCTTTAAGAAGGATGATAGGAGAAGATTCCGCCTTCGCCAAACTCCTCGAAATATCTTGGATCAAGTCATTACACAAGAAGACTAGCTTGTCATAATTATCACGGCATTTTTCGTAGTCTTCGAGCATCTTAGGAACCATGCTTACATGTTCATATGCCGTAGAAACAATTGTGTATTGTCTTTTCCAATAATCCCCTTCATCCCTTGCAGCCTCACACATCTCCCTTTGCCTTATAAGTAATTGCCTAAGCAAGGCCATAGCTTGAAGTGCTCTATGGCGCTCATTGGTGCGTTGTAAAAGTGCTTCTTCCGCAGCCAATCTCCTTGTGCGTTCTTCTTGTCCAGAATTGCGGGCTTCTTGAAGATCAAACTTTAAATCCCTTATTTCCACCTCTTGATCTTTAGTTCTATCAGTTAATTCAAAGACTACGGTTTCTAGATTTTTCTCGGATTCCGCTTTATCATGAGAAGCTTTTTCATAACGTCTTCTCCACCTTGCAATTTCTAGATTTGCTTGTTCCAACGTCTCATTATATGCCTCTAAGTTGTAATTAGCACTTAGAACTCCTTCGGTTGCACGTTTCCTTTTACTTCTTTGCCTATCATTATCTTCCTTCATTGCTTGAAGCTCTTGGTTTTTCTCTTTAAGGTCAAAGCGTAGTAGGCTCCTTTCGTTGGTAAGTTGATGTATGTCAAGCTCTAATTTTTCTTTTTCCTTTCGGGACGCCTCTAGGGCAGCCCTGATCCCTTCTACCTCTTCAATGGATAGAGGAACAGGATTAGGAGAATCAGGCTTGTATGCGGGATCCACAACAAAAGGAAGCAAAATTTCTCCAACTCTTTCTCGAACCCAATTAGTATAAGGTTCTCTAGCAATGATGTTTTTTGGCCCAAAACTCTTTGCTTGCACATGTCTCCAAGCTTGAATTATTTTCTTTAAAGTCCTTGGTTCCCCTTTTCCGTTATCATGCAAAAGCAATTCCTCCAATTGTGATTTGGGAGGCTCACAATCCATGGAATGGCCTAGTTGGCGCAATGCTAGAATAGGATTATAATTAATGCATCCTAATGTTCCCATTAAAGGCACATTGCTGAAATCTCCACATTTATAAATAATCTTATCGGAATTTAATTTCTTTGCATACCAAAGGATGGAATCCACCTTGAGAGCCCTTAATTTTTGGGACCAATCATTTCTAGTCAATTCTTTAATGAAACAACTAGCTTTGTAGAGATGGGAGGTCAACCAAGAGTATAGAAAATGCACACAACAAAATAGCATCCCTTTCTTCTTCATACACCGAGCATGGATGGCATAATAAATATCAGCAAGGATGGTGGGAGTTGGATCCTTATCAAAAATCCTAAAAGAGGTGAAAGCATGAATGGCGGGGGGATCAATATAATCAATATTTTTCGGTAATAAGACAACACCAAAAATCAAAAGAGCTAATAAATGTCCACAAATGTCCCATTGTTTCCTTTGAGCATACATTAAAGCTTGATTTTCTAAGTAAGATCTTTTGATCCCATGCACATCCCCATCAGTTTTATAGTTAGATTTCAATTCTGTAGCGGACAATCCCAAAGCTTTTGCCAAATCTGAGAAATCAACTTCTTTACCCACACCAGTATAGAATTCCCTTTTTATCCTTGAAAATCCTAGCATAGCATCCATCTCTTCCAAAGTCGGAGCCAACTGAAAGTCTTGAAAAGTAAAGCACCTAAGCGGAGGATTATAGAATTGGACCAATGCAGTGATAGCTTCCTCTTGGACTTTTACCTTTAACAAATCCAAAATACCTCCATAACGGGCCACAAATCTATCCAAAGCACTTGATGGTAGTTTTTCCTTTATTATTTTCAGTTTCTTGATATCTGGGGTGGAAACAACAAAGTGGATAATGGGCTTCTTTGTACTCATCCTTCCTACAAATTCACCCAATAAAATACAATTTTATATTCATATAGATTTTTTTATTTACTATTTTTCTGTGGATAAGTCATGATAAAATGCATATGATGAATGATGCATGTACACAAAAAACACAAAAAACAAAAAAAACAAATATAATAATCACAAATAATATTTCATATTTAATCACATAAACACAAAAGCCCTAGGTTCATAGGTTCGACGTAGCGGCTTTTAGGGAGCCTACCCTTTCCATTGGTATGTTCTAGACACGGGTCTCATGGGGTCGTTCGTAGCCTCCGAGACTTTTTGTCTCTTCGAATTTTAAAACAACTCATTTTATCCAATGAGGTTCGAATTTTTGGGGTAGGTTCTCGGAGAGATCAGCTGACTATCCAGTCCTGCCCTCAACAAAGTCAAGCCTCGTTTTGGACATTTCCGAATATTCAACCCACTCCGAGTGGAGTTATCAATGAGACTCGTAGGCGATTCAAGTCCCCCCTGATCTCAAGGATAACTCCCACACTTAGGTTTTAACACAACATAATAATTACCCAGCAGAGCATATAATATAGCAATTATGCAATTAAATACAAATATCAAAGCAAATAGAAGTATTTTTAGAAACAATTAAAAAACTAAAAAAAATAAATAAAAAAATGAAAAACAAACAATTAAAAAAAACAAACGCAAACCCTAAAAATGGAAAATTAGCCAAACCCTAACACTTTGCCAAACCTAAACCCTGCCAAAACCTAAAACCTATAGGAGCATAGTATTCACCAATAAGTGTTTCCCCAGCAGAGTCGCCAGCTGTAGCAACCTGCCTAAAAATTAATTTATAGAGTCGCCACCTATTCTACCAAGGCGAATAGGAAACCTCGCGCAGTTATAAAGATTCAAGGTAAGATACTATTTCAGGTCGAGGGAAGGTGTTAAGCACCCTAAACCCTTTCCTAAGGTTTGCATTGTAGAGACAAGGTTTGTGGCAAAAAGATAAAGAAAGATGACAGACAGTTAATAGGGCTAAGGCAAATAATTATCATAATTATTTACAATTTAATCGGGAAAAATGAGATTTATGGGGAAGGGGACTCGCCTTGTTGCCAAGTGCCTACGTACCTCCTTATGGAGGATCAGAGTCTACGTAGTTCGGGAAGGGTTGTAAGACCTTAGAGTTGTAATTTGATTTGAGATGGTTTTGGAGGTATTTTGAGTTACCTATTTGTCATACCCCAATTTTTGACCTAAGATACCACCTCATATCATCTGCATATGCATCATTTGCATCTCTAACAAATTGCATAGCTTGTGTTTGCTACTTGTGCTCAGCAGGGTTTAATCAAGAAATCACTCGTCAGTACAAGTAACAATCAATTAGGGTTTTGTTTTCCCTTCATCTCAAAAGAACTATCTTCATCAACAATCAACATTTGGTCCTCAGAGATTTACTTCAACAAGCTCAACAGCTTTGAATCGACCAAATTAGGGTTTTGACTGAAGACAGCATACTCTTGAATTTTTGGCTCAGGATTTGACATTATGGCTTGGGACATGACATCAAGACCCCAAGTGCATTATCTTGACCTAATTTATTGGATCAAGACATCCCTCACCCAGAGATTGATCAAACAAATCCTCAGATTAGGGTTTTGAACTATCAGGGACTAAAATCAGGGATCACATTTGGGAAACCCTAAAAATCCCCAGGAAGTCAATCAAAGGTTTAAATCATCTTCAAATAATACCTATGACAACATCCAATGGAAATTACATCTCAATTCAAGATCCACAGTCATCAATTTCATCAGGTCGACAATTAGGGTTTTTGACCTAATTCACTGAACAACTGCCTTTTTAATCAGGACATGGTGCCACAACTCAAATCATGGCTCAATATCCTCTAATGCCTCAATATGATCCATTCATACCATTCATTTGATGAGGATAGCCTGGTTCATTGGAAATCTCCAGAAACGCGATTCGTCTAAAAAAGTCAACTGTACAAGATCACCATTGACTTTTGGGGAATTTTGGTCAACCATGACTTTTGAAGTTTTGAATCATTAATATATGATATATGAAGTCATTTGATCAAGAAAAATCAAGAAAATCAATCAAGAATCAAAAAGTCAAAAGTTTGACTTTCCATACTTAGAAAAATTCTAAGTGTTTTTCAATGGTTTTTTCCAAACTTTGGAAGGGAATTTCTCAAAATTTCACCTACAAACTGAAAAAAAACTTCCAACATGAAAGTTGTAGATTTTAATCCAATGAACAACTTTGTCACGTATAATTTTTTTCCAAAAGATCAACCATTTAAGAGATATGGAGCTTCAAAGTTGGTATCTTTTGAAAATTTTACTTAAAACTTCATTTTCTTCAAAGTTCATGGATCTTTTTCACCCATTTCCTTAAAGGTCTTGAAGAAACTTTCAACTAGGGTTTTGAAGTATGTAATATGATCTTTCCAAAATGTCCAAGAGCATGAAAAAATATGGAGCCTAGCTATGGTTTTGAATTTTGTCATTAGAGGTCATTATGCATGAGATTACAAGCCATTTTCACTAAGTTCAATACTATATGACCTATAATTCAAGTGATGACACACCAATGCAATAATTGGAAGATATTTTTCTGGTTTGAGATCAGAATGGAAGAGGATAAGAAGCTTGGAAGAATGACCATGGTTAAGTTACTTTAACCATTTTGCATTAAATGTAAAAGATTCCTTTTTATCTCTTAAGCCAAATCATCACTTCTTGATCAACTTGCAAAGGTCTGAGTTCAGAACTCTTGGCCTATAAATAGAGGTCCAAACTTCATTCAAATTCACACCAAAACCTCACAATTATAGGTTTTCTCTCTTCTTTCTTGAATTGCAAGTTTCATAGTTTTCAAAGAGGTAGAAAACTCAACCTCCAAACCATTGAAGTTATGGCCAAAGTTATGGTTCTAACATCTCATAAACATCATATGGGATGTGTTTGATCCATTCACACACCCCAAAACACCTCAAATCTCAAAATCACTACCTTACTTCCATATATGCACATAATAAGCCTTATCATGCCAAAATCAATTCCAGACTATTTCTGTCCAAACTAACACTTCAAACACCATCCATATACTTCATATGAACTATCCAAACACTCACCATCAACCTGTAACCTCATAATCATCAAGCTCGATCCATACTTGAAGCTTCTGCAGATCGGGTTCCATGGCCTTGCTCAAGTGAATTCAAACTGTTCCAAGCATTCAAACATGTTCCATAAGGTCCATTGATGCTGTCCAGATCAAGAAACAACAACTGGAACTCCTCATTTGCAGAATTCGATTCTCAGTTTTGCCATTTTTAAGGTAAGTGCTCATGAACTTCAAACTCTATTCTCCATGCATCATAAATAAAATATGAACATACCATCTTGTTTCTGCACACATGAGGATCATTAACCCTCAATCAATTGCTATTTATCTTGCACATACACAATTTCATGATCAATCTCAGAATTAGGGTTCTTCACGATTTCCAGAAAATTGATGACCTTAGAGTGGAAATAAATGAAATTAAAGATCACCATCATGTTCCTTATGGAAAATCGAGTGAAATAGACCCCTTACTTGATCCAAACAATTCAGTTTTCACAATTTTCAAATTTGAATTGGGGATGTGTTCTTGGCGCCATTTTTTGTTCATAAATTTCAAATGTTTGTTTTTAATATAATTAAATGGAGGCATACGTATAACAAGCTGCGCGCGCAGCTCAGTTGGTCATTGTTTTGATTGGCAAGCATGAGGGCGTGGGTTCAAGTCCTTGTGGAGACAAAACCCAATTTTTATCACTATTTTTCTTATTTTTCTTCATAACTTCATCAATTAATTTAACCAATCAAAATTCATTATTTTCACTTCATTTTTTGCAAACTCTTTGTTTAATATACATATTTTATGAATACCAAAAAAAATCATCAAAAAAGATTTATTTAATACATTTTTAATTAGGTTTAAAATGACATGTTTTTAGGTATTTTCAAATACTTTAAATATTGTTTTATTTGATTTTTTCAAACATAATCACTTGTAAATATTTTTTTGTGATCAAACCCTAATCACTTAGGTCTTAATTAAGCATTAAAACTTGTTTTAACGTATTTAAGTTGATTTCTTTTAAATTCAAAATCGTTTTAAAACAAGCGATCACGATTCTTTTCAAAACGATAACCATTTCTTTTTGATTTTTCTTTTCAAAAGAACTATTGATTAAATCTTTTTTGATTGATCGATTGATTTTCAAAACGAAGTGGGGCCTCTCGAATATTAGAGAGTGTAAGTCCCATTTCTTTTCTTTTTGTACAGTTTTTTTTCAAAACAATAAAACTTCTTCAAAATAAAACCTTTTCAAACAATTTTCAAATCATTTTCAAAACAATAAAACTTCTTCAAAATAAAACCTTTTCAAACAATTTTCAAATCATTTTCAAAACAACAAAACTTCAAAGAAACAAAACTTTTCAATATACCATGGGCCTCCATGTAGGTATAAGTCCCAAGCCCCTTTTGTACATACCTTTGCCTTTGTACAGTTTTAGTTTCTTCAAACAGAAAACTTCTTTCAAAACAACTTTCAAACGGTTTTTTCAAACGACGCGTCTGTAAATAAAACAATCAACCGTGTTTTGCAAATAAAACATGGGCCTCCATGTAGGTATAAGTCCCAAGCCCTTTTGTGAATACCTAATTACATAGCTTTGAAAAATTTCAAGTGGACCTCTCCTCGAGTATAAGTCCCGAGCCCCCGTGTATACAAATGGATCATGCTTACAGGTATATTTCCTTCATAAACTCCATTATATACACACACTTTGTCATATATATAATTGTTCATACCTGTTCATGTTTGTTCATACTTGTTCATGTTTGTTCATATGTGTGATATGTGTGCTTGTTCAACTTAGTACAACACTAGGTTCCCCATAGCCTCCTATTGGGCTTCGTGCAAAGAATCTCCCTAGTTTAGGTTAGGACATAGAGTATGGTTTCCTGGTGAAATCGCTCTAAGAGCTCAAACCAACTATACCACGCCTCCTCTTGGGCTTTGTACAAACGACTTGTCCCTCCCATAGCCTCCTCTTGGGCTTACAATGCAAGGACCCTGGATTGTCCCTCCCATAGCCTCCTCTTGGGCTTACAATGCAAGGACCCTCGGATAGCCTCCTCTTGGGCTTCGTACAAGGACCCACGGGCTTCTTATAAGCATCCCCAATATCCAAATCAAATACCCTAGGAGATTAGACATTTATCATCTCTATGATAGGAGTATCTCTTCTATATCATCACAAACAATCAATCAATCAATCAATCAACTTAACTTTTTTGCCACAAGACTGGATAATCAATCAAACCTTTTTGCCACCATACTGGCTGATTAATCAAAGTTTTTGTCACAAGGCTGACTTCATTGAAACTTTTGCCACAAGGCTGGCTGATTAATCAAAACTTTTTGTCACAAGGCTGACTTCAATGAAAGTTTTTGCCACAAGGCTGGCTAAAAAACATCTTTATCATTCTAAGCACCATAAGTGGCATGGCCCAGGGCTTATAATGAAAAGATTTTCAAACAAAATCAAACAGATGTATGTGATGATATAGATTAGATACATCGAACATTTAGATGACATTTGTCTCTTATCCTTTGCTTCCACTAGCATAAGTGGGAACTACGATTGCTCTGACTTTCTCAACATCCCTTTGAGAATACGTAGGCACAAGGTCGTATCCTTGGCGAGCAAAACTTCTCCCTCAAACCACTCAAACCTTAGCCCCCGTAGACCCGAGATACAGATGCTCTGATTCCCTCTAAGGGATATGTATGCAGAGGATCGCGAGGATCTTTGCGAGCATAATCAAACAAACACCTTAGGTCCCACCTATTTCAACAGAACCTCTCAATAACATGGAATGAAAAACATAACAAAGAAACCTATAGAGTACTATAGATACGTTGGGTGCTAATACCTTCCCTTCGTATAACTAACCCTCTTACCTAAAAGATCTCTCCCCCCACTTTTAGGTTATTGCAGCTTTTTTCCTTTTCCTACTTTGGAAATAGTAAAAAGTTTGGTCGAAACAAAAGAAAAATCATTTTTTTGAGCACTCGAGCCCAAAGAAGGCATTAGGTGTCTCATCCACAAAAAGATACGATTTTTCCCCGCGACACTATCGTAGTTTTGAAAATCCGTAGTTTTGAAAAGGTTTCGGGAAGTGTTTTAAGGTTTGGGCGTACAACCCTGTTTTTAATTTGTACTATTAACCGCAATGATCGATAGGTTCGATCACCATAGTTAAAAGATTATTAATTAGATCGTTACCAATTTTAATCAATTAATTTGATTATCACTAACAATGAATAATGGTATTTTTTAATAATTTTATGAATTAATTTGTATCGTTACCCCTCGTAATCGATTGATTCGATTAAAAAGAATAACGAATTAGAATAAGAAAAATAGACAGATTAATCATCGCGACTAATAAGATAGTCGAAACCATTTAACCAAGTAGAAATTAATTATATTTTAATTAAATAAAATTTTAATTAAAATTTATTGTTGACCATAGCGATTAGTTGATTTAATCGGAACGAACAACAAATTAGAATTTTTAATATAAATATCATATACTTTTTTATTTTAAAAAAATTATTATTATATAATTAATTATATTAAAAGGATTTAATTAAATTAAATATATTAATTAAAATAAATTTAGTTATTAGGATTTTTATTCAATGTGGTTACAATTGGGGTTTATAGTATGGTGACTGATTCTAGGGTGCTGGATCTAGGTAATTGATGATTTAAAGGATAGATGCTGAGGGATTATGGTGGAACCTAGCGCTGCAGGCACATGGGATCATAGAGGAAAACTCAGAAAAAATATACGTTTGAGGGGAGGCTCGAACCCATGACCTCCCCCTCACAATCATCTCAACTAACCAACCCAACCAAATGTTCAAGTCGTTTAACTAACGTGCGCTATTCAATAAATAATAAAAAAAGTGAAACAGATAAACACACGCGCGAAATTCAAATAAGCCAAACAGATGGAGCCAGCTCATCATCTTCCTCACGTAACCTGAAACAAACCTGCAAAATTAGCTACCATTTTGCTACGAATTGTCTCGTAGCGTATACACCTGCAAAAATAGCGATTAGCACATACGCGTCTATAAATGTTTCGCACCACTCCAGATCTCCTCGTCCCGCCCCTATGAACCTGACTATGTGTTCAATTCGTTCTAATTTTACTTCTATTGAAAAGCCCCAATTTAAAACCCTAAGAAGCTCAATCGGACATTAATGGAAAAACATGATCGAGGCACACAAACTCCACACAAACAATCCAGAAACAATCAGAGCATTAAGAACAACCAGAATATACGATTAAAACATCATGGGAATGCCTATAACATGCTAATCGAATCAAAGTTTAGAGCGACTTACTTTAGTCAATAGGAGGTAATTCTGGGGGTGTTGATGCTATGCTAGTATCCAGACACGTTCAGAATCCTTCAGTGAATCTTTTGCAACCTTCAATTCTTGTTGAAAGCCACAAATTCCTTGAAACCGATTTTGAGTTCTTGGAGCTTTTTTTTGTGTTCTTGCAACTCTCTCTCTGGGCAGAATTCTCAACCCCTATTCGTGTGCCCTCTCTCCTTTACTTATAGGGATTGTATTAGGTTAGAAAAACTCCACAAAAACCTCTTGAATCCAATCTTGCATCTTTTAGAAATTTGATTTTATTTTTTGAATGAGATCTTTCTATTTTGGCCAAATATTGTACTAATCTCTTTCCAATCAATTTGTCACGAAATTACATTATATTTAGCCATTAATGTTGATTGGAATCAATCTATATGCACCTTTTTAACAAAATATTTGATTCCCACTTAATTAAATCATTAAAAATGAGATAAAAAATCATATTAAATCAAATAATAGGTTAAATTTCGTGGCATATGGTTTTGGGCATGCTAATGACTTATGGACCAAGATTGAGTCATAATACCATAGGCCCATTTGCAAAAATTTCCAGTTTGAACCTTCTTATTTCACATTTTACCTCCAAAAATTGCTCAACTTTGATCAAGCATATCTCACTCAATTTTCAAGCTATGAGGGAGTTCTAAGACTTTTTGGGAACCTCAAGATGTCCTCTATAAGCCACTTTGGAACATATTTTTCATTTGGAGCTTTTATCTTGATCATATCTTCTTTGACAAAAAACTGCTTTTGAAGGATGCTTGAAAGTGACCTGTAATCTTTTGCATCATACCTTTCAAATGAAGCATTTCTGGCTTATGCTTGTGAGAGACAAAGTTGTAGAGAATCCAATTTCCTTCCTAATGGCTTTGAGTGGGGAATTTCTGATGTTCCATGTGAAGGTTATGGCCAGTCAAAGTTGAGTTGACTTTCTCCTGGAGAAACCCTAATTTGAACCTTTTTGTATTTGTTCATCTCTGAGTTTCTACTGATAAATCATGATCAAATTTTGATCAAATGATGGATATACACTTCTATACTTGATGTTTGATCAAGGATCAGAGGCTTGGACCATGTTTTGATTGTGATTGACCTTTAGGTTTAATCAGTTTGACTGTGAATCTTGGAGTTTATTTGAGCAGGAAATCTTTTGAGTTGAGCCTTGACTTTTGTCATATAATTACCTTAAGCCACTATGAACCACAGGATCTTTGATTGAGAACCTTATCCTATTGACCCTTTCAAAAGGACCTCAAACCCTAACCTCAGGAGCCCTTAACTTATGGAATATTATTTGAATAGAACCTTAATTGTAGATGGGGTGAAGAAGGCAAATTTTGGGGTATGACAACATGCATAACTGAAATGACTCATGGGGCAGTATTTTCTATTTGTAGCAAAGAATCAATTTAACAGGAACTTGTCGCTTTTGGCTACTAAGAACCGAATTTACTCTTCAATTTAACTTCCTTTATTGTCACATATAAAGGATGCGTTCCGCGTTAAAGAGATAAATCTATTTTTAAGAAATTGATAGTTTTGGCTTAACAGAAAAGTGATTTTTACTTGGAAATATTAACTTAAAGAGACTCTTGGTTTTTGGCCAAGAGTCAGATTTCAAACCTTCAAACGCGTCAGAAAATAGTTTCAAAATCGTTTTCTAAAAAGAGTTAATGATTCCTATTTAACCAACCTAATCGCTTTCGCTTCTTTTGTTTGGTTAAATAATAATCAAGTCATATCTTTGATATGGACGGCTTTCGATCTTACCCAATAAACAGTTAAACTCAAATTGACTTAATTTAAAAGCAAAACATCCCCAGAGTAATTTCACTAGCATGATGATTAGAAAACAGACATGATGACAATCATTACACTCAAACCTTTATAATTTAGCCAGACATAATAAGTGCGAGTCTATTACACATGTAGACTATGATAAGTGCAAGTAATTAAAAGGGTGCGAGTCTATAAATCATGTAGACTATGGTAAGAGCATTTAGAGTCTATAAATCTTGTAGACTTTGGTAAGAGCATTTAGAGTCTATAAAGCATGTAGACTATGGTAAGAGCAAGAAAATAAATAAAGCAAGTAAATTGAACATTACTCCGATCGGAGATTGAATCTTGATACAAAGTGAAGGCTGGTATGATAAACTTCAACCAAAGTGCTCCAAGACTCGATTACAACTCAATCTACACCGTAGTAACTCCCCGATGTGAAGAGGTTACTACTTTACAGAAACTGATAGTATATGGCTTAAGTTTGTACTAAGCTTGGATTAAAATACGAAAATGAAAAACTAAACTATAAATAATGGATCATGGAAGTGCGTAAGGACAGGAGTGCCCCTCAACTCCTTTTGAGCGAGAACCATTTTGTGAAGGTCACGGGCACGGCAGCTCCACCGCGGGCGCGGTGATGAGTAACTGATG
This sequence comes from Vicia villosa, assembly GCF_029867415.1. Lineage (NCBI taxonomy): Eukaryota > Viridiplantae > Streptophyta > Magnoliopsida > Fabales > Fabaceae > Vicia > Vicia villosa. The sequence continues at coordinate 371,729 of NW_026705243.1, read as the reverse complement.
GGATCGTGTGATCATGGCAGTTGGCTCCATTAAGGAGTGGGCCATGTCACGGCGTTCTCTGTGGCCGGTGCGGTGCAGGACGCCATAAGTGCAAATCTCCTTGAAAAGCCCTATTTTCCTGGCGTTTTGGCTCGTTTCTTCACTAAAGGCTCCAAAAGGTCAAGAATCCTGAAAACAAAGGAAATACAGGCATAATACGAGAAAATGATAATAAAAACTAAGGAAAACATGTGATATTCGAGCCAGAAACATAGTGCGATTCAGTGCGATCAAATCCTCCCACACTTAGACTCTTGCTTGTCCTCGAGCAACAACTCTTAAAAGTAGATGAAGGAAAGTTCTGGTGTTTACAGGCTTTGGGCAAAGAGGGCTTCTAAGTTCGAGTAAAGGTGTGTTGCTAGGCACTAGCTATCCAAACTAAGGGTATCGTAACAACACTAAACGCAAGAATGCGAACATAAGCCTCATAAGTATGCAGACCGACCCCTAATATCCTACTATGCTAAGACTCTTTTTAGTACGAGGTCCTTTTTCATTCGGGTGCAATCATATTAAGCCCGTTATCCGTACCTACTCATGGTATAGTGACCGGTTAGTGACTCTGATCTCAAGTAACGGGGCTCTGGTACAAGAGTTGGTGTAACCCCTTTTTATTTCACCCACTTGAAGCTACGGGGGATCGGACCGTAGTCCTCCCTACCAAGTCCAGCACCAGATACCTCTAGACCAACTACAACGGGTGTGCCTTTTATAAATTTTTTTCTTTGTTTTTATTGGTGCTTACAACAATCCCGAGTTAAATAATCTTGTGAGGATCACCAAACTCATAGTTGCACACACACACACACACACGTATATATATATATATATATATATATATATATATATATATCTTACTTTTTGTGATACCTCCTTTCTTTGGTACCACATGGACGGGACTTACCCACTCACTATCCGAAATCTGGTAAATGATGCCAACTTCTAATAACTTAAGGACCTATTTCTTTACTACATCGCTCATGATAGGGTTTATTCTTCTCTGATGCTCTATTGAGGGTTTCGAATTTTCCTCTAGCAAGATCCGATGCATGCATACGGACGGGCTTATTCCTTTTAAATCAGAGACTTTGTATCCTAAAGTTGAGGGATATTTCCGCAAGGTATCTAAGAGTTAGTTTGTTTCGATTTGGTTTAGAGTGGCGCTTATTATGACAGGTCGATTCATCTCCTCATCCAAAAACTCGTATATTAGATTCTTGGGTAATTCCTTAAGTTCTATGGTAGGTTTCTTGGTGCACGGTATAGGGTCTGGGGTAAGTGCTAAGCATTCAAAAAGGTTGTCGTCAATGTAAGGTTCCATACTCTTAAATCCATCGTCCTCTAAAATGGGGGTAGAAGGTAATTTGATTAAGGAATCGTTGAGCTCATTTACACACTCATCAATGACGTCGATGGCATAATACGCATCTCCTATCACTGGTGCCATTAGAAATTTTGATGGAATGAACTCGATCTTTTCATCTCCTACCTCAAAAGTCAGCTTCCCTTTCTTAACATCTATTATAGTTCCAGCGGTTGATAGGAATGGTCTACCTATGAGGATTGGGATGTCATCATCTTCTTTGATATCCATAACTACGAATTCGGTCGGAATGTATAACTGACCAATCTTGACAGGTTTGTCTTCCAAAATACCCATGGGGTATTTAACGGATCTATCGGCTAGTTGTAATGACATCTTAGTAGGTTGAAGCTCTCCTAGTTTTAACCTCTTACAGATAGCCAACGACATCAGACTTACGCTTGCTCCTAGGTCCAAAAATGCTTTGTCTATCATATGATTTCCTAGGACGCAAGGGATAGAAAAACTTCCAGGATCTTTATCTTTCTTGGCAAGTTTATTCTCGGATATGGAATGACATTCTAAAGGTTTGGGATCGTCGAGTCGTCGTTTGTTGGACAAAATATCCTTCAAGAACATAGCATATGATGGTATCTGGGTTATTGTTTCAGTAAAAGGGATTTCCATGTGGAGTTTCACTATTACCTTAATGAACTTTTGGAAATGGTTTTCTGTTTTGGTGTTTTTAAACCTTTGTGGAAATGGAATGGGTGGCTTGTAAGGTTGTGGTGTGTGATTCTCTACCTCTGGTTTTGATTGCTTTTCGGGTTTCTCTAGTTCCTCTACCTGGTCATTAGGTTCAGCATCTTCCTTGGGTTTTTCCGGTGTCCTTAGGTTAGGATTTTTAGGTCCTTCATAAGCGGTTCCACTTCTTACGGTGATAGAATTTGTTGTTCCTTTGCGATTAGGTTGGGTTTGTCCATGGAATTATCCTCTAGGTACAACTTGTGCAGAGGTGGTTTGAGCTACTTGTGAAATTTGGGTTTCACGCATTTTGGTGTGGGTCATCATCTGGTCAAACTTGGTTGCCAGTTGAGTAACTAACTCGTTTGTGTGAATGTGTTGATTCATAAACTTCTCATTTTGCTGAGTTTGACTCTGAATAAAGGTGTATATGGTTTCTTTAAGGTTCAGTTTTGGTGGCACAACTTGCATAGGTTGGTTTTGTTTTTGTGTTTGGAATCCTTGGGGTCTCAAAGATCCAGAATTTTGGATGGGGTTTTTGTTTTTGTAAGAGAAATTTGGGTGGTTCCTCCATCCTGGATTGTAGGTATTCGAGAAGGGATTCCCTTGGGTATAGTTAACTTGGGTCTGAACTAGAATCGTTCAAAAGGTTACAGTCAATGGTTTGATGTCCTTGAGTTCCACAAAGCTCGCACTCCGATTGGATTGCTGCCACTGTGGTAGGGTTTTGAGACATGTTTTCGAATTTCAAGGCCAGAGCGTCCATCTTAGCATTCATTATGTCCATGCAACTTATCTCATGCTTTCCTCCATGGCTCTCCTTTTTCTCTACCGTCGCTCGTTCTATCCCCCATTGGGCATGGTTTTGGGCCATGTCCTCTATCAGGGCACAAGCATCGGGATATGGTTTGTTCATTAACACTCCGCCAGCGGCAGCGTCAATAGACATTTTCGTGTTGTAATGGAGTCCATTATAAAAGGTGTGTATGATTAACCATTTCTCTAGGCCATGGTGCGGACAGGCTCTCAAAAGTTCTTTATATCTTTCCCAGGCATCAAAAAGTGATTCGCCTTGGTTTTGAGTGAAACTAGTGATCAGGTTCCTAAGGACAACGGTCTTACTAGGTGGGAAATATCTGGCAAGAAAGGCTCTCCTAAGGTCTTCCCAAGTTGTTATTGAGTTGGCTGGAAGGGCATCTAACCAGTCATGGGCTTTACCTCTAAGGGAGAAAGGAAACAATCTTAAGCGGATGGCTTCAGGTGTGGCTCCATTTGTCTTTAGGGTGTCAGCTAACTGGATAAACACTTTTAGGTGTTGATTCGGGTTCTCTGTAGCGAGACCAGCGAATTGGTTTTGTTGAACCAGCTGAAGTAATGAGGGCTTGAGTTCGAAATTGTTGATTGTTATAGCGGGGTTTACGATACTAGAACTGGGCTCCTCATTAGATGGTTTAGCAAACTCTTTAAGCGGTCTTTGGTTACGGTCTTCAGCCATAGCTTTCCTTAATTTAAGGATAAACATACGTGCTCGGGCGTAACGTTCGGGTTCCACTAAAGGGTTTAATAGGTTACCGGTGCTACGATTTCTACGCATCTACCGGCTAGAATAGCCTTAGTCTAAACGTGATAACAATAGGGTACGAAATTTTGACGAAGTTGGTCCCCGACAACAGCGCCAAAAACTTGATGGGTCTGTAACGTATAGCCTAAATATAGTACTGCAAGTGCACAACCTATCAAAGTATTATAAAAGATTATCGAACCACAGAGACCAATCGTCAATATATCAACTCTATTGCTAAGGTGCTTATCTCAGGTGAACAAGAATATTGTTGTGAGTGCATTGCAACAAGGTAAGTGCGTGAAATGAATAACAATTTAAAACAACAGGTTGGAATGTAAATCATGAAATCAGATTATGATCCAGACATGCATAAATGAAACGACTCATGAGGCAGTATCTTCTATTTGTAGCAAAGAATCAATTTAACAGGAACTTGTAGCTTTTGGCTACTAAGAATTGAATTTACTATTTAATTTAGCTTCCTTTATTGTCACATAATAAAAGGTGCCTTTCGCGTTAAAGAGATAAATCTATTTTTAAGAAATTGATAGTTTTGGCTTAACAGAAAAGTGATTTTTACTTGGAAAGATTAACTTAAAGATACTCTTGGTTTTTGGCCAAGAGTCAGATTTCAAACCTACAAACGCGTCCGAAAATAGTTTCAAAATCGTTTTCAAAAAAGAGTTAATGATTCCTATTTAACCAACCAAATCACTTTCGCTACTTTTGTTTGGTTAAATAATAATCAAGTCATATCTTTGATATGGACGACTTTCAATCTTACCCAATAAACATTTAAACACAAATTGACTTAATTTAAAAGTAAAACATCCCCAGAGTAATTTCACTAGCATGATAATTAGAACACGGACATGATGACAATCATTACACTCAAACCTTTATAATTTAGCCACACATAATAAGTGCGAGTCTATAACACATGTAGACTATGATAAGTGCAAGTAATTAAAAGGGTGCGAGTCTATAAATCGTGTAGACTATGGTAAGAGCATTTAGAGTCTATAAAGCATGTAGACTATGGTAAGAGCAAGAAAATAAATAAAGCAAGTAAATTGAACCTTACTCCGATTGGAGATTGAATCTTGATACAAAGTGAAGGCTGGTATGATAAATTTCAACCAAAGTGCTCCAAGACTCGATTACAACTCAATCTACACCGTAGTAACTCCCCGATGTGAAGAGGTTACTACTTTACAGAAACTGATAGTATATGGCTTAAGTTTGTACTAAGCTTGGATGAAAAAACGAAAATGAAAAACTAAACTATATATAATGGATCTTGGAAGTGCGTAAGGACAGGAGTGTCCCTCAACTCCTTTTGAGCGGGAACCATTTTGTGAAGGCCACGGGCGAGGCAGCTCCACCGCGGGCGCGGTGATGAGTAACTGATGGGATCGTGTGATCGTGGCAGTTGGCTCCATTAAGGAGTGGGCCATGTCACGGCGTTCTCTATGGCTGGCGCGGTGCAGGACGCCATAAGTGCAAATCTCCTTGAAAAGTCCTATTTTCCTGGCGTTTTGGCTCGTTTCTTCAATAAAGGCTCCAAAAGGTCAAGAATCCTGAAAATAAAGGAAATACAGGCATAATACGAGAAAATGATAATAAAAACTAAGGAAAACATGTGATATTCGAGCCAGCAACATAGTGCGATTCAGTGCGATCACGCTACGTGGGAGGCAACCCACACTTTTTGTTGCTAATTTATATTCTTGTTTATGTTTTTTCTTTTTTCAGCTAATAAAAAAGATTGCAAAATAGGAACGTGGAAAGGTGATGAAGTTGAAAAATCTGAAAGACCACTTTATGCCTCCATAGTGAGGACCTTGTGAGTTCTATCCCGCCGTGCTTGCGTCAAAACATTGAGGACAATGTTTAGTTCAAATTTGGGGGAGTTTCCTTTTACTTTGCTTATACTTTTCTCATTTTATCTTTGCATGCTCGTTTCTTCTTCATTTTTTCTCACCTTTTTCTCGAACAAGGATCGAAAGAAATTTTTTGTTAAAAGTGTTTTGGTTGTGAAGCAACGGGGAATAGTATATAAAGTTAGAGGGATGAAAAATTGATCCTTATTATTATTGATCCTTAGATGTTTAATAATTTGCGATCTTTTTCCACTGATCAATAAATGTGGAACTATTTAAAGCGTATATACAATCAGGACAATGCGGAAATCTGTCAGTTCAAGAATATTATTCTGGCTTTTTGATTTTATGGACAGAACACTTTGCGATTATACATGTTGATTTTCCCAAGAGTTCTCTTGCGGATGTCCAGGAGATTTACAATACTAGTAGGCGAGATCAATTTCTTATGGAACTTCGTCCAGAATTAGAAGTTGTTAGAGGTACTTTCCTGAACAGGAATCTTGTTCTTTCTTTCACTACAAAAAATACGCCTAACTACGAGGGTTAGTTTAGGGAGGTTTTGTCAAACCCTCTCAAATTCGCTAAATAGAAAAAATAGCGTGTTAATGTTAGTTTACTTTCAATGGGTTATAAGACCCCTTAAATTGAACAATTAATTTTCACTTTTTTTCACCAGCACTCTATTTTATTCCACTTTCCTCCATTTTTAAATTTTTTTAATGAAAAATAAATATATAAATATAAAAAAAAATAATAACTTAGATTCCACTTGTCTCTCCACTTCCTTCATAAAACCCTATTTTCTTCTATCTTTCTCTACGTCCCCTCTGCTCGCAACCTTCCCTTGTTCACGGCCTAACTCAACCTCCTTCTATTTGCATTATTTTCTTTGCTTCTCCTTTGTATGAAAACTCTTTCGTGAAAACTTCGTGTTTAACTCCTTGTTTGTACTCACGACATTTGTATTTCTCGTGCTCATCTACCATATAACTGTAAGTAACTATGAATTTTAAATCTATTTGTGACATGTGTAACGCCTGTTTTTACTTTAATTATTTATGTTATGTGTGTTAGAACATGAAAAGTTCTGATCAATATTTCTAAATTTGATGGCTCTGACCCTGAAGATCTGGATGGCTTCATCAGAACATGGTCTAGCAGACATCAAAAGATGGTCGTGAAGAAATCAGAACATGATCTAGAAAGCATTAGAAGATGGCAGTCAGAAACATCTGAAGATCTGATGGTATCACGCTACAAAGCACTTCCAAAGTCTGATGACTGAAGTTGCATCTGCACCAACGCTGAAGACTCTTGTAACACCCTTCTAATACCCCGCATAAATAATAAACAATAATCAGAGTAAAACATGAAAAGGGCATTACAACTTCCATATAATCAAAATAAAAACTCATGCCATGCCATAAAAGGAACGTTAAACCAAAATTATTCAGATCATCATGTTAACACAGCGGAAATATCTTTAACATCTGAACAATGCAACATCCAAAGTCATAGACTTTAAAACACCACCATAATAAAACACCCAAATAAAAAGAGTTTAACAATTAACTCTAAACGACGTTCCCAGTGTTACACGACCAGAGCATGACACGGACCCAACTAACTCTAACGAACTACTTGACGAGCTATTCCTCACCAAGTACAAGAGCTACTCCTCAATCTGAAAAATAACAACAGTAAGGGTGAGTCTCATTCGCATTTAACCAATGTTATAGGATATAGATGATAAAATATCAATCACATGCTATTCACCCAATTACAGTTACGATCAGATTCTCAACCACACAATCAGTACAACAAACACATAATCAACACATATTATAAGCATTCAGAAGCTCTGACCCTGAAGATCTGGATGGCTTCATCAGAACATGGTCTAGCAGACATCAAAAGATGGTCGTGAAGAAATCAGAACATGATCTAGAAAGCATTAGAAGATGGCAGTCAGAAACAAGGCTCTGAAGATCTGATGGTATCACGCTACAAAGCACTTCCAAAGTCTGATGACTGAAGTTGCATCTGCACCAACGCTGAAGACTCTTGTAACACCCTTCTAATACCCCGCATAAATAATAAACAATAATCAGAGTAAAACATGAAAAGGGCATTACAACTTCCATATAATCAAAATAAAAACTCATGCCATGCCATAAAAGGAACGTTAAACCAAAATTATTCAGATCATCATGTTAACACAGCGGAAATATCTTTAACATCTGAACAATGCAACATCCAAAGTCATAGACTTTAAAACACCACCATAATAAAACACCCAAATAAAAAGAGTTTAACAATTAACTCTAAACGACGTTCACAGTGTTACACGACCAGAGCATGACACGGACCCAACTAACTCTAACGAACTACTTGACGAGCTATTCCTCACCAAGTACAAGAGCTACTCCTCAATCTGAAAAATAACAACAGTAAGGGTGAGTCTCATTCGCATTTAACCAATGTTATAGGATATAGATGATAAAATATCAATCACATGCTATTCACCCAATTACAGTTACGATCAGATTCTCAACCACACAATCAGTACAACAAACACATAATCAACACATATTATAACATTGGACAATCTTCCATTCATGTTATAATAACACAAGTAGCCTAATGCAATGCAACTACATGCATGTGGTACCAAAATCTGGGATAACACATCTCACCGATCCACCATCGTCAAGGATACGGCAACACCCACTCACTAATTCCACACAATGGGAACTAGCTACCACTGATCCACCATCGTCAAGGATCAGCCACACAATGATTATGAATGCATGTATCAACCATCACATGCTCATCACCTACATAAGTCAACCAAATGTCATAATCATCAACTACAATAATCAATAGATATACACAATCATGCTATTTCTCAACCATAGTAAAACACATATTTTATACCAACAATACATGTATAACAAACATCGGTTACAACCACAACATCATACAGGTGAAATATTCATTAATATACCTGTACGCATAAACCACCACAACCAATTAAAATCGAGTGTTTCAAAATAATTTCGAGTCACGACTCCCTCTATTTTATTAAAAATGTTGTAACCTTCTCTATTCCACAACTCCCTCTATTTTATTAAAAATGAAATAAAATTATTTTAATTAGTAATAGGGCCTACCAATGCACCCCCTCTTTACTAATCACAACTCAAGCCCAATTGCTTAATTCTTCATAATCGTCAATAATTCCAAATAATTCCCCATAATTCAATTAAGTTAATTAAATTAAATTATGAAAATATGGAGTGTTACAACTCTGATATTCAAACGTTATTCTAATAGTCTGAGTCCAGAAGCACGTACAAGATGAAAAGGCTACAACGTCAAATCTGTCTGACTGACAAATGGAACGTTAGAAGCTACAAAAGGCAAAGTCAGCAAAAGCAGTTGAAGCATGGCTCGAGGTAGTTGACAAAAGAGTGAAACATTAAATGCAGCAGTGTACTATTCACGCAAAGCATTAAATGCTCTCAACAGTCACATTTTCTAATTGCCTATATAAAGAAGTTCTGATGTTGAAGTAGTAATAACACTCTCGCTCTAAGTACCAAAACGCTGCCAAAACGTTGTCACACAAAGACAGCAAGAAACTTCATCTTCAACCTCACAACTTTGTAATATCTTAGTGAGTGTTTAGAACTTAAACTTGAGAGAAAAATCACTTGGTGATTATAGCTTATTAAGAGGCAAATTAAACTCTTGTAATATTTGTTTGCATCTTTGTAAAAGGAATTTCCTAGAGTGATCAAGTTGTGATCTCTATACTCTAGAAGACTTAGTAGTTGTCTAAGTGAAGAATCATTGTAATCAAGATTGATTAGTGGATTAAATCCTCAGTTGAGGTAAATCACTCTGTCAGGGGTGGACTGGAGTAGTTTAGTTAACAATGAACCAGGATAAAAATAACTGTGTGATTTATTTTTATCTACCATTTTTGGAAACAACCCTTATTCAATCCCCCCATTTCTAAGTTTTTTTCACTCCTTCAATTGGTATCAGAGCGCCGGTTCTAGGTGCAAACACTTAACCGTGTTAGAGAAAATATTCAGGGAGAAAAACACAAAATGGTTGATCCATCTACTCCAACTCCTAATGAGCAAAACAATAATGGTAACAATGGAAGTAGTAGCTTTAATGGTTACAACTGACCACCATTCTTTGATGGTGAAAACTTTGAATACTGGAAAGATAGAGTTGAAAGTTATTTTCTATGTCAAGATAGTGATCTATGGGACTTAGTGTTGGATGGTTACACACATCCGGTGAATGCTCATGGAGTCAAGATTCCTAGACAAGCTATGAGTGATGATCAAAAGAAAGAGTTGAAGAATCATCACAAATCAAGAACTATATTGTTAAATGAAATTTCTCATGCTGAGTATGAAAAGATCACAAACAGAGAAACTGCTCATGACATCTTTGAATCTCTGAAGATGACTCGTGAAGGAAATGCAAAAGTCAAGGAGACAAAAGCTCTGGCTCTAATCCAGAAGTATGAAGCTTTCAGAATGGAAGATGATGAAAACATTGAAGCAATGTTCTCCAAATTCCAGACTCTAACTGCTGGATTAAGAGTTCTTGACAAGGGATACACAAAAGATGATCATGTTAATCAGATAATCAGAAGTCTTCCCAAAAGATGGGGACCAATGGTTACAGCATTCAAGATTGCAAAGAACTTGAATGAAGTATCTCTTGAGGAGCTTATAAGTGCACTGACGAGTCATGAGATTGAGCTAGATGCAAATGAGCATCAAAATAAAGGTAAGTCTATTGCTTTAAAATCTAAAAATAAACACTGTGCTAACGCTTTTCAGGCAGAAGAAGAAGAAGATGAATTGTCTCTCTTATCCAGAAGGGTGAATCAACTCTGGAAGAGCAAGCAGAGAAGATTCAAGAATTTAAAAAGACCTGAAAAGGGAGAATCTTCTGAACACAGAAGATCTGGCAAGAAGAAGGTAGTGTGCTATGAATGCAAAGAACCTGGACACACAAGAATGAATGTCCTAAGCTTCAAAGGGAAAAGCCCGGAAAGAAGTTTGAAAAGAAGAAAGGCATGATGGCTACATGGGATGACTTTGATTCATCTAATCAAGAGTCAGACTCTGAAGATGAGCAAGCCAACATAGCACTCATGGCAACAGTTGATACTGAAGAAGAATCTACTTCTGATTCAAACTCTGATGAAGTATTTTCTGAACTCACTAGAGAAGATTTAGTTTCCAGCTTATCAGAACTTTTGGAAGTCAATAGTCAACTTAGTATCAAATACAAAAAGCTCAAAAAGTTTTTTGCATCTGAAACTAAGAGCCTTGAAATAGAAAACTCTGAACTAAAAGAAAAAGTTTTAAAATTAACTAAAGATGTTGAAACATCTTCAAGTTCAGATAAGTCTATTCCAAGCACTAACAATATTCTGAAATAATATGACTTGAGCTTCAGAAAGTTATTATCTAGAGGTATAGGCAGAAGTCAGCTAGCCTCTATGATTTATGGTGTAAGTAGAAACAAAAGGATAGGTATAGGCTTTGAGGGACAAATCCCATATAAACTTGAACCTATTGATGAAATGATCATTAAATACAAAACTTTGTATGAATAGTTCAAGTATGGTCATTCTCATGATATCAAACATACATCTCACTCTAAAACTTTCCATATCACACACACAAAAAAATATGTTGTTTCACATTCTGGAAAATCTTATGTAAAATCTCAGTTCAATCAGAACGTGAGAAGGACTAACCCCAAAGGACCCAAAATAATGTGGGTACCTAAGGAAAAGATAATTCCTGTTGCATATCTCCTTCACAATGCAAAAGACAAACATGTCATGGTACTTGGGCTCTGGGTGCTCACGTCACATGACGAGAAGAAGGTCTATGTTCCAAAGTCTGGAACTTAAATCTGCTGGAGAAGTAAAGTTTGGAGGGAATCAGAAGGGCAAAATCATAGGCTCAGGAACCATATGTATTGGTAATTCTCCCTCTATAACTAATGTTCTTTTAGTAGATGGATTAGCTCATAACTTATTGTCCATAAGTCAATTAAGTGACAATGGTTATGACATAATCTTTAATCAAAAGTCTTGTAAAGCTATTAGTCAGAAGGATGGCTCAATCCTATTTACAGGAAAGAGAAAGAACAACATTTATAAGATTGATCTTTCAAATCTTAAGAACCAACAGGTTACTTGCCTTCTGTCTGTTAACGAAGAGCAGTGGGTCTGGCATAGATGATTAAGTCATGCTAGTTTGAGAAAGATCTCTCAAATTAACAAACTCAATCTAGTCAGAGGACTCCCTAATCTGAAATACAAATTAGATGCTCTTTGTGAAGCATGTCAGAAAGGGAAGTTTTCAAAACCTGCGTTTAAATCTAAAAATGTTGTCTCTTCCGCTAGGCCTTTAGAACTTTTGCACATTAATCTTTTTGGCCCAGTCAAAACAGCATCAATCAGAGGCAAGAAATATGGATTGGTCATTGTAGATGACTATAGCAGATGGACTTGGGTAAAGTTCTTAAAACACAAGGATGAGTCTCATTCTGTGTTCTTTGACTTTTGTAATCAGATTTAATCTGAAAAGGAATGTAAAATCATAAAAGTCAGAAATGATCATGGTGGTGAATTCGAGAACAGATTCTTTGAAATCTATTTCAAAGAAAATAGTATTGCCCATGATTTCTCTTGTCCTAGAACTCCACAACAAAATGGATTTGTAGAACGAAAGAATAGAACTCTACGAGAAATGGCCAGAACCATGATCAATGAAACTAATATGGCTAAGCATTTTTGGGCAGAAGCAATTAACACAGCTTGTTATATTCAGAATAGAATCTTCATAAGGCCTATTCTAAATAAGACTCCTTATGAATTGTGGAAGAACAGAAAGCTCAACATTTCATATTTCCATCCATTTGGATGTGTTTGTTATATTCTGAATACTAAAGATCATCTGAACAAGTTTGATTCCAAAGCTCAGAAGTGTTTCCTTCTTGGATATTCTGAACGCTCTAAGGGCTACAGAGTATACAATTCTGAAACTCTGATAGTTGAGGAATCAATCAATATCAGATTTGATGATAAGCTTGGTATTGAAAATCCAAAGCAGTTTGAGAATTTTGCAGATATAGACATCTCTAACTCAGATCATGAAGAACCCAAAGGAAAGGATGTATCAGAAGATCAAGTTGCAGCGTCTTTAGAGATTCTCAAAATATCTGAATAGCCAACACTCAGAAGATCTTCTAGAATTAATTCTGCTCATCCAGAAGATGTTATTATTGGAAAGAAAGATGATCCCATCAGAACAAGAGCATTCCTAAAGAACAATGCAGAATGTCAATTTGGTTTAGTTTCTTTGATTGGGCCAACTTCTGATGATTAAGCTCTTAAAGATGCTGACTGGATAATTGCTATGCAAGAAGGGTTAAATCAGTTTACAATGAATGATGTTTGGAATTTGGTTCCAAGACCTAAAGTATTCAATATCATTGGAACAAAATGGGTCTTTAGAAACAAGTTGAGTGAGAAAGGTGAAGTCATCAGAAATAAAGCCAGACTGGTTGCTCAGGGATATAGTCAGCAAGAAGGTATTGACTATACTGAAACCTTTGCACTAGTGGCCAGGTTAGAATCTATTAGATTATTAATTTCTTTTGCCACTCAGAATAAAATCAATCTGTATCAGATGGATGTTAAGAGTGCCTTTTTAAATGGTTATATAGATGAAGAAGTTTATGTTCACCAACCTCCTGGTTTTGAAGACTCTAAGTCTCCAGAACATGTTTTCAAACTAAAGAAATCATTATACGGTTTGAAGCAAGCTCCCAGAGCTTGGTATGAAAGATTAAGTTCTTTCCTTCTGGATAATGGTTTCACAAGAGGAAAAGTAGACACAACTCTCTTCTGTAAAACCTATAAAAAGGATATGTTAATTTGTCAAATTTATGTAGATGATATTATTTTTGGAACATCTAATGCTTCACTTGGAAAGGAGTTTGCTAAGTCTATGCAGGCATAATTTGAGATGAGCATGATGGGAGAACTCAAATATTTCCTAAGCATTCAGATCAATCAAACCTCTGAAGGAACCTATGTTCATCAGACTAAGTATGTCAAAGAACTTCTGAAGAAGTTTAATCTTTCTGAAAGCAAAGAAGCAAAAACTCCAATGCATCCAACTTGCATATTAGGTAAGGATGAGGTAAGCAAGAAGGTAGATCAGAAGATCTACAGAGGTATGATAGGATCTCTTCTCTATCTGACTGCTTCTAGACCTGATATTTTATTCAGTGTATGCTTGTGTGCTAGATTCCAATCAGATCCTAGAGAATCTCACTTAACTGTTGTTAAGAGAATTCTTAGGTATCAGAAAGGCACTACTAATGTTGGTTTAGTCTACAGAAGATCTGGAGAATACAACTTAGTAGGATATCGTGATGCTGATTACGCTGGAGATAGAGTTGAAAGGAAAAGTACTTCTGGAAGCTGTCAGTTTCTGGAAAGTAATGCTAGAGACAGAATGTTGTTTATATAAATTAGTATAAAAAGAAACGGAAGACTGCAGCTGGTGAAAATTGAGGCAAGAATATTGCATAACTTTGTAGCTCCATTACAAGTAAGAAACACAATTCTGACTTAAAGCTATTTTAAACTTTTTTGTTGTAAGTGTGAAATAAAAAAAGGTGTTAGTGCAAAAATTGTAGACCAGGTGGTTGATTATGTGGGTCATGTATGTTAAAGAGTTTGAATACAAAAATTGTGTATTGTGGCCTTGAAATTTTCAACAGATATTTATATGTAATATTTTTTGTTCAAATAAATTAACAATGTGGCTCCTATAAAGTTGTGGTTGTGATTTTAATGAAAATTGTTGGATATCTGAACATGATATTAGGCATATTTCAAGTGTGTTAATTTTTAACTGTTTTAATTGAGTTTATTTCTCACGAAGTTTCTCTACTTTTAAGAAACTGTATTTAAGTATTTTTCTTTTTATTAATCAATGTTATAGCGTTTTACTATTTTCTAATGTTATTTATTTTTGTTAATTCTAAAAATATTTTTGTTATTTTATTCATTTTTTATTTATAATTTATTATATTTTATGTTTTTAAATTATTTATTGATAAAAAATAGAAAAAATTTACAAACAACCACATTCTTCTTAAAACACCAACAAAATAGCACACATTCTCCATAAATTATTATTTTTAATTATTTATTAATTAAAAAAATAGAAAAAATTTACAAACAACCACATTCTCCATAAAATACCAACAAAATAGCACACATTCTCCATAAATTATTTTTACCTATTTATTTATTTATTTATTATTTGTTTAATTTATAGAACTATTTAATAATTTTTCATCTAATTACTTATTAATAAAAAAAATAACAAAAAAACACATTCTCAATAGCAAAAAAATAGCACATTCTCCATAAAATAATAAATACTGATTTCTATTTTAAAGATACAAATATTTTTAAAAAATAAATATAACTAATGATGTCACATTATTATTTATGCCTATGTATGATTTAAAAAATTCAAAAAAATATTAACGCTTTTTATAAAATAGAAAACTGCAAAAAAATTCAAAAAAACAGAATTCACGTGTGGTTTTATATATATTTTTTAATAATTTTTAATTGAACTAGATTTATTTCAGTAAGATTTTCGGCTTAAACTCCTAACCCTAGGGTTAGGGGCCTTGGTTTTATTGTGAGTGAATCAGTGTTTGTGTCTAGGTTTACAGTATCCTTAGGTTTGTTTACTTTTTACCATGATTGATAACGTTTGGAAGAAGGTGATGTATAAAAGAAATTCCAGAACTAAATGGGATGCAACTGTGGGTGGTGGCCGGAACGAGTCAGAAGTATTGTCAACATTCTTTTTCACAGACTTTGACGATAAGTGGAAAGCTAAGGACATGTATGAGGTGTTTAAGAAGATGGGAGATATAGATGAAGTCTACATTCCAAATAAGAAGGATAAGAGAGGGAGGAGATATGGATTTGTGAGGTTTGTTAATGTCAAAGATGACAGGTTATTGGCTACCAAACTAGATAATGTGTTTCTGGAGGGCAGAAAACTATTCGCTAATATACCAAGATTTCAGAGGAAAGAAAAAGGAGGGGAAAAGGGTGTGAATTCAAACATAGTTAACAACAGAAGGGTAACGACTAAGGTGGACAGTAATGTGCAAAGGAGATTGGGGGCTGAAAGAATAAATGGCTTATCTTTCGCTGATGCAATGATGAACAGAAGGGGGGCGGATCGAATATGGAAAATAGAAACCAAGAAGGTACGCGGAGTCATCTCAGCTTCAAGGTAGAAGAAGAGACTTTGAAGAAATACGAGAAGACATATGTAGGGATTGTTAAGGAAGCGGGTCTGGCATTTAACATTAAGAAAGCTTTTCATGAGGAAGGTATTTTTTCTATTATGGTCACTGCTCTTGGAGCAAACATGTGTGTTTTAGAGGACCTAATAGAAGGAGAGGCGGAAAGATTCATAGAGGAGAGAAAAGTGTGGTGGAAAGTTTGGTTTAAAGAGATTATACCATGGGAGCCTCAAGATGTTGATTTGGAGAGAATGGCTTGGATTAAATGCTTAGGAATCCCATGTCATGCATGGTGCAATGGATTCTTTGAGACATTAGCATCGTCATTAGGAACATTCATACATTGTGATGATAATACCTTCACTAAGCTGAGTATGGATGTAGCTAGGCTCAGAATAAGAACAAAATGTATAGCGGTCATCAACGAAATCATCCTGGTTTTGATTAATGGCTTGTTATTTAGATTTTTCGTGGTTGAAGATGTGTCTGAGTAGCAGGATTATGCACACAACCTGAAGAAGGTGGAGACAGAGGAAGAGTCTAATGATTACTCCGGCGACCTTAGCTCCGGCAAGGAGGACGGCGAGGAAAGTGATGAAGGTCTCGAGGGAGGTGACCAAACCAATAAAGTGCTTCTCATTAATGAGATTGGGACAACTGAGGGCTTTGAAGGAGAAAGGTCCAAATCTGAGAAACCTAGGTATGAGGAAAATCAAGATGAAACACGTAATAGGTGGAAAGGTTTGTCAGGCAGCCAAAAGGTTATTTCTGTTTTACCTGATGGTACTTCTCCTATTTTGGTGAAAAGGAGGATCAAAGAGAAAATCTGTCTTGATTGCTGTGTGTTGCACCCCAAAATTTGCCCTCTTCTCAATGCTATAAGTTATCAACGACGTTTATTTCGTCGTCCAAAAATCAAGAAAAATTAAAGAGTTTCTATTATTTTGAGATTGTGAAGTCAATGGTTTCGTGAGGTGAATTGCAAATGGAATAAATCATGGTACAAGGTTATGGGCTTAAAGAGGGCATTGTGTTCAAGACGCTATTATGCTTCCAATTTCTTGGTGGTTTATTGTACAAGTTTGGTTTGAATTAAGGTACCAAGATTGAGTCCATCGAAATTTGCAAATGGATTGAGATTTATTCACCGAATATTCATTCAAGTATTGATGCAATTCCATCCAAATTTATTGAATCACTCATTCATTCAAGATCCACACATCTTTATGTTTACCATTTATTAACTCAAGATTCAAATTCATTCAAATCTCTTGCAAGAGTCATTATCATTCAAATTCAAGAAAAATCCATACAATTCATTACAAAAAATTCATATTCAAATTACAAAATCTCAAAGTCCAAAGATATTACAATTATCATTACACCATTCAGACTCAAAGTATCCATTACAAAATTATACCAAGCTTTGTACGTAAACAATAAAAACCGGTTAATATTGCAGCAATGATAACATAAAGCGGACCAACTTCATTTCACAAAACAAGCCTTACAGCATCCAAAATCAAAACTAAACCGCAACGGTTCGATAGGGCCAAAGCACTTAACAAAACTGCTGCATAACTGAACCGTGTGTCAACCATAAAATGGGCATCTAAAAGGAAGAAAAGGAAACCGGTTCAAGAGGCTGAACAAAAAAAGAAATCACAAAATCAGAAGAAAAAAAGGAGGCATAACAGAAATTGGCAGAGAAAACTGGGAAAGAAAAGAATACAGAAAAGCATAACAGAAACTCTCTCTTCACTCTTGAATTCTCTGCAACAAAATAGAAGAGAACAAAATCATCACAAGAACCACATAACAGAATTGATAACCACCTGTAACAAACTCTTCAACCGAGATTTCTTTCTCTCTCGATCTTCTTCTCCAACAATCTTCACCAATCTTATCTCTGATTCAATCACCTTCAGAAAACTCAAGAATCTCCAATCATCATCATCGAACCTCTCTCAATCTTCTTCCCCAATTTCAGCTTCATCATCATCGATCACCACTCAACAACCTTGAATCTTCACCACAGAGCATCATCATCGATCGTTCACCGAAGCATTCGCATCCTTCATCAATTTCTTCATCCTCAAGAATCGTTCTCCGCTACATACAACACCAATTATTTGTTCATCCCAGACTCACACCAATAAAACAACAACAACGTACTCACTCGGTTACGTTCAACAAAAAATCGAAGCAGAAAGAAAAGGAGAAGATTGAAGAAAGAGAATCAGAAGGTTATGCAAAGAAGAAGAGTATGTATACCTGAAGAAATCGCATCAACCTCCAACAATACGCATCATCTCCGCCATCATCGACAAACGCTCTGCGCGCCGATCTCTATATTCACGATTTACGGTAACAATCTTCAAACCTTCATTCACATTTACACGGCATAATCAATATCAGCATCAACGCAAACTTCATCAACAACAGCAAACGCACTTTCATTGAAATGAGATCGGAGAAGTGAGAGTGAAACGAGATCGAAAGCAGAGAGAGTTTGAGGGAGAACGCGGGATGAGAGAGCATGAGGCGGAGATGAGAGCACGTTCATGGTGATGGCCGGAGGCGATCAGAGACATGGCAGCCGCGCCATTTCATCGTGAAGAAGAAGAAGGGAGAACAAGTTGAAAGGCCACAACGAGTTAACCCTAACCCCTCTTTCTCTTTGTTTAACATTTCAATTAATATTTGTTAATTAGAATTAGAATTGATTGAGTTTATTTTTAATTGAATCAAAAAAAAAATCTGATGAAAACAAACGTTAGATTAGGCCACGAATTACTTTTGTTCACCCCCTTAGATCCAGTGCAATGTTTTTCTGGCTAGTAGAAACTGTAACAACAAAAACAAGCTTCGGGCCAACACTTTGGGCCTGCTGCGCCCTATATTCTGTTTACACCTTATTTTCGATCAATAAACCCCCTGGATCCATTTATTTTTATGTTAGAACTAGGTTTTCAATTAGATTTTTCCTATTTCTTTTTAGGTGATGAATGCATGTAATAAAAATCATTTGTGTGTTAGTTTATAGATGATAAAATGCTATAAAAAAATTTATGTTTGATTGGATTCCTTACATTGATTTTAAAAAATATAAAAACACATGTAATCTTTTGCTTGTTAGATTTTAATTGTTTTCTTACATAGTTCTATTCTAATTCTTAAGATAGAAAATGCCATGAAAAATAATATTCTTGTTAGATTTTATTCTTAGAATTTAATTAGAATTTTACCTCTATTTTGTTTCATAATGCAATTGTGCGACTTTGTTCGCATTTTCTTGTTATTTCTAATAAGTGTGCTAGCTTGTGCAAGGTACTTTGAGAGAGTTCGATTGGGATTCAATTGCGTTGTGTTCCACTTTATTTGTGGGACACGAACTTATTCCTGATCTCTCATCCATTAAGATGTATTCCTATATTGTCTGGATTGTATTTCTTGCAGCTTGCTTGCGTGGTTGTGTTTGATACGCACCACATAGAGGTTGTGATTTATTTTCACACTGCATCGCTTTGACGCTTATGCTGGACTCCTGGCTTTGCTGGATGTTAGATTACGTGAAGTTTCTTAGTTCTGCTTGCGTTGCTAGCTCACTGCGGATTCGCTATCCGCTCGGTATCCCCTTTGTCCCTTTTACTCTTTAGCACACCATATCTTGCCATGAGAAGTAGGGTAGGCATGCAGCATCATATTTGCCATGAGAAGTAGGACCTAGGCATTCATCTGGCCAAGCCCTCGAAAGAGGCTCTGTTTTTGTTTGTTTATTATTCCTTGCTTCTTTCTTTTTTTACTTTCCGCCTGTCTCGGGTGGCTTTCCCCGTTGACAATAGCTTCGGGTGGCTTTCCCCATTAGCTAACAGTATGTGGCGTGCCTGTCTCGGGTGGCTTTCCCCGTTGACAATAGCTTCGGGTGGCTTTCCCCGTTGACAATAGCTTCGGGTGGCTTTCCCCGTTAGCTAACAGTCTGTGGCATGTTTATCTCGAGTGGCTTTCCTCGTTGATTACATCTGTCGTGAGAAAGACCCAAAGCAACGAATCTTAACCAACTGAAATTCCAACAAGCAGTGAAGCAACTAAACACCAGGCATGGGGATTACATCAACTTGCTTCTTACTCTTTCCGTCTCTGTTGACAAGCAAAGGATACTAACAAGGAAACTCCAAGAGAGGAGGAGGTGACTCTGGATATGAAACAGAACCTTGAGAATGAGAGGTGCCTTTGCAGATCACTCTTGATTACTGTCTGGCAGAAGATTCTGACGAAGTCACATGGAATTTGTCAGTGCTTTAAGGATTCGAGCAATGCAAATGGTGCAATGCTCAAGATAGACAATGTCTTGCTTATCCCTCGTGCGGAAGCCCCAATCAACTTCAAAGACTTGCAGATCACAACATCACAACCAGGTGCCCCAGATTAGAACTCACACCTAGTGTCATTGTCATCAAGCAGAGAATTTGCAAACATCAATGCAGTACGGAGCTTAACCAGTTGCAAATAAAGCAAGCATGGAATAAGACATGAGAATCAGATAGATTTATCTTTCGGTCCTCTTTTGTCGTTTCAAAAAGCGTACCCCTTGAATTCACGAGAGAAAGGAGATTAGCCGCTGACGAGGAACTTCAAAAACCGCACAATTGTGGAAGAGATCCACGAAGTGCTCCCTGAGTTTTTCTTAATAAGAGTCCTTGAGCACGAGTCATACCTTGCATGTCTTCATAAACAACCCCAACTGATTTTGTTTCTCGGTCAACTCCCCACAAAGTTGTTCCATGACTGATCTATGAGCACACAACACGAACAAGCCAAGTCGGTGTGTATGGATAGAGTACCAAATCTGAATAAGTAATCCTCAATCCTGAACACCTGTTATGCATGAAATGTATGAGATGCATGATATGCGTGCAATGCCATGTTCATTTAATTTCCAAGGAATCCTCGTGTTTTGATTTTTAGCAAGCAAGAGATGGAAAAGCTCGATACGAGGCTCAAAGATATGATTCCTTGGAAATGGAAGGAACATGTATGCTGTTATTTTTTGTACATCATTTTCTCAAAAGTAAATATGCAATGATGCAAAATGATGGGAACCAATGTCTCCACAATACCGAAATATAGTTGCACTGGTTCAAGGGTGCGGCGTAGCTTCAGGATACCAAGAACCAATTAACCGCCGATAGAACCACTCCTGTTGTACCACGTCTGAATAGAACCCAAAAGTAACAGGATCAAAGCTCCGCCGTCGTTTCAGAATACCAAAATATCGGGCACAATGAGAACAGACCAAATAAAGGTCCGACCTCAACTCTGAAGAAGCAAATGGTATGTAGGAACCAAGGTTTCCTGTCCCATCCCACACCTCACAGGTAGGAATCCTAAACACACACAGGATGTCCCTAATGGTCGCCAGGAATTTCGAACAAACAATGAGAACGCCTGCCTACGGCAATAAGCATGCCGGACAGAGATCGCCTCACCGAGTTCTCTCTTGGTTGTGGTATGCTATGCTAACTCTACGTGCCAGGCGCCACGAGAGCCAACATAACTATCCATGCTAATCTAAGTGTATACTTGGTCTGGGTAATGGACCTTTTACCTCACAGTAACATCCCGCCCGCCAAGAAAACAACCAGCCAGCACAGCAGTATATCCAGAATATGGAAAGCGGTAAACACATAGATGCAAATGCATGCAAGCAGTATATACAAAGGATGATAACAATAAACACACACAAACACCCACAGAAAGGAAATCAAACAAGAACTAGGAACGACACTCGTTCTCCCCAATGGAGTCACCAGCTGAAGCAACTGGAAAACTCATCGAAACAAATACAATGAAGTCGCCATCGAACATCTATTTATCCTACAATAAGGAATGGGAAATATCGAAGAAAACCAAATTCCATGTGACTTCGTCAGAATCTTCTGCCAGACAGTAATCAAGAGTGATCTGCAAAGGCACCTCTCATTCTCAAGGTTCTGTTTCATATCCAGAGTCACCTCCTCCTCTCTTGGAGTTTCCTTGTTAGTATCCTTTGCTTGTCAACAGAGACGGAAAGAGTAAGAAGCAAGTTGATGTAATCCCCATGCCTGGTGTTTAGTTGCTTCACTGCTTGTTGGAATTTCAGTTGGTTAAGATTCGTTGCTTTGGGTCTTTCTCACGACAGATGTAATCAACGAGGAAAGCCACTCGAGATAAACACGCCACAGACTATTAGCTAACGGGGAAAGCCACCCGAAGCTATTGTCAACGGGGAAAGCCACCCGAGACAGGCACGCCACAGACTGTTAGCTAACGGGGAAAGCCACCCGAAGCTATTGTCAACGGGGAAAGCCACCCGAGACAGGCGGAAAGTAAAAAAGAAAGAAGCAAGGAATAATAAACAAACAAAAACAGAGCCTCTTTCGAGGGCTTGGCCAGATGAATGCCTAGGTCCTACTTCTCATGGCAAATATGATGCTGCATGCCTACCCTACTTCTCATGGCAAGATATGGTGTGCTAAAGAGTAAAAGGGACAAAGGGGATACCGAGCGGATAGCAAATCCGCAGTGAGCTAGCAACGCAAGCAGAACTAAGAAACTTCACGTAATCTAACATCCAGCAAAGCCAGGAGTCCAGCATAAGCGTCAAAGCGATGCAGTGTGAAAATAAATCACAACCGCTATGTGGTGCGTATCAAACACAACCACGCAAGCAAGCTGCAAGAAATACAATCCAGACAATATAGGAATACATCTTAATGGATGAGAGATCAGGAATAAGTTCGTGTCCCACAAATAAAGTGGAACACAACGCAATTGAATCCCAATCGAACTCTCTCAAAGTACCTTGCACAAGCTAGCACACTTATTAGAAATAACAAGAAAATGCGAACAAAGTCGCACAATTGCATTATGAAACAAAATAGAGGTAAAATTCTAATTAAATTCTAAGAATAAAATCTAACAAGAATATTATTTTTCATGGCATTTTCTATCTTAAGAATTAGAATAGAACTATGTAAGAAAACAATTAAAATCTAACAAGCAAAAGATTACATGTGTTTTTATATTTTTTAAAATCAATGTAAGGAATCCAATCAAACATAAATTTTTTTATAGCATTTTATCATCTATATATAAACTAACACACAAATGATTTTTATTACATGCATTCATCACCTAAAAAGAAATAGGAAAAATCTAATTGAAAACCTAGTTCTAACATAAAAATAAATGGATCCAGGGGGTTTATTGATCGAAAATAAGGTGTAAACAGAATATAGGGCGCAGCAGGCCCAAAGTGTTGGCCTGGAGCTTGTTTTTGTTGTTACAGTTTCTACTAGCCAGAAAAACATTGCACTGGATCTAAGGGGGTGAACAAAAGTAATTCGTGGCCCAATCTAACGTTTGTTTTCATCAGATTTTTTTTGATTCAATTAAAAATAAACTCAATCAATTCTAATTCTAATTAACAAATATTAATTGAAATGTTAAACAAAGAGAAAGAGGGGTTAGGGTTAACTCGTTGTGGCCTTTCAACTTGTTCTCCCTTCTTCTTCTTCACAATGAAATGGCGCGGCTGCCATGTCTCTGATCGCCTCCGGCCATCACCATGAACGTGCTCTCATCTCCGCCTCATGCTCTCTCATCCCGCGTTCTCCCTCAAACTCTCTCTGCTTTCGATCTCGTTTCACTCTCACTTCTCCGATCTCATTTCAATGAAAGTGCATTTGCTGTTGTTGATGAAGTTTGCGTTGATGCTGATATTGATTATGCCGTGTAAATGTGAATGAAGGTTTGAAGATTGTTACCGTGAATCGTGAATATAGAAATCGGCGCGCAGAGCGTTTGTCGATGATGGCGGAGATGATGCGTATTTTTGGAGGTTGATGCGATTTCTTCAGGTATACATACTCTTCTTCTTTGCATAACCTTCTGATTCTCTTTCTTCAATCTTCTCCTTTTCTTTCTGCTTCAATTTTCTGTTGAACGTAACCGAGTGAGTACGTTGTTGTTGTTTTATTGGTGTGAGTCTGGGATGAACAAATAATTGGTGTTGTATGTAGCGGAGAATGATTCTTGAGGATGAAGAAATTGATGAAGGATGCGAATGCTTCGGTGAACGATCGATGATGATGCTCTGTGGTGAAGATTCAAGGTTGTTGAGTGGTGATCGATGATGATGAAGCTGAAATTGGGGAAGAAGATTGAGAGAGGTTCGATGATGATGATTGGAGATTCTTGAGTTTTCTGAAGGTGATTGAATCAGAGATAAGATTGGTGAAGATTGTTGGAGAAGAAGATCGAGAGAGAGAAATCTCGGTTGAAGAGTTTGTTACAGGTGGTTATCAATTCTGTTATGTGGTTCTTGTGATGATTTTGTTCTCTTCTATTTTGTTGCAGAGAATTCAAAAGTGAAGAGAGAGTTTCTGTTATGCTTTTCTGTATTCTTTTCTTTCCCGGTTTTCTCTGCCAATTTCTGTTATGCCTCCTTTTTTTCTTCTGATTTTGTGATTTCTTTTTTTGTTCAGCCTCTTGAACCGGTTTCCTTTTCTTCCTTTTAGATGCCCATTGTATTTTTGACACACGGTTCAGTTATGCAGCAGTTTTGCTAAGTGCTTTGGCCCTATCGAACCGTTGCGGTTTAGTTTTGATTTTGGATGCTGTAAGGCTTGTTTTGTGAAATGAAGTTGGTCCGCTTTATGTTATCATTGCTGCAATATTAACCGGTTCTTATTGTTTACGTACAAAGCTTGGTATAATTTTGTAATGGATACTTTGAGTCTGAATGGTGTAATGATAATTGTAATATCTTTGGACTTTGAGATTTTGTAATTTGAATATGAATTTTTTGTAATGAATTGTATGGATTTTTCTTGAATTTGAATGATAATGACTCTTGCAAGCGATTTGAATGAATTTGAATCTTGAGTTAATAAATGGTAAACATAAAGATGTGTTGATCTTGAATGAATGAGTGATTCAATAAATTTGGATGGAATTGCATCAATACTTGAATGAATATTTGGTGAATAAATCTCAATCCATTTGCAAATTTCGATGGACTCAATCTTGGTACGTTAATTCAAACCAAACTTGTACAATAAACCACCAAGAAATTGGAAGCATAATAGCGTCTTGAACACAATGCTCTCTTTAAGCCCATAACCTTGTACTATGATTCATTCCATTTGCAATTCGCCTCACGAAACCATTGACTTCACAATCTCAAAATAATAGAAACTCTTTAATTTTTCTTGATTTTTGGACGACGAAATAAACGTCGTTGATAACTTATATCATTGAGAAGAGGGCAAATTTTGGGGTGCAACACTGTGAAGGGGAGTCGTTCGAGGGGAGTGTTGTGGGGGAAACATACGATGGTCTTAATTCAAATGGGTCTGATGGTGGGTCAGGAGAAAGTCAAAATCACGTGGGCCTTCTACTGAGTCATCATCCTACTTGAACGATATTGGGCCTAGTTCAGTTAAGGCCTTTACAAATGGCCCAATATCCTTTGATGAAGAATGTTCTAACCTTAAGAAAACTTTGTCTAAACGTAGAAATCTGAAAGAAATTGGGAATTTGGGGAATAGGGTTAACATAGCACCTTCGTACTATGCTTGTCTAAAACCTAAAAATATAGTGGAGCCAGAGGACCCAAACAGAGAGCCAGTCGTCGGAAGTGATGATATTTCAAGCGGTTCTTTCTCAAACCTCAACTCTATGACGGATTCGGAAGTCATGCGTTGCAATGCAAGGATCAAGAGGAACGAGTATTCTGAGGTGGGGAAGAAGATTTGGGGTTCAATTGCTCAGCTGGGTGTGAGTAGCAGAGTAGACAAGGGAGTGATAATTAAGGAAGTGGAGGAAATGGAAAGCATATATAAAGAGAGAAGAAGATCAAAGAAGGCGGAAGTCAATGTGTCTCTATGAATATTTTTTCTTTCAATATCAGGGGAGGAGGGAGCTCTTTGAAGAGGAAAAGGGTGAGTCACTTGATTAATTCTGGGAAATTTGACATCTGTTTCCTTCAGGAGACTAAGCTGAGTGTTTTTGATGAAGTGATTGCTTCTTCTTTCTGGGGTAACAAAGATGTTGAATGGTCTGCCTCAAATTCTCAGGGAGTTTCAGGAGGTATGGCAATCTTTTGGAGAAAAAATATTGATTTTATGTTTGTTAACTATAGCTTTGCTGGAATAGGTTACATTGGTATTAACATTAGTTGGAAAGGAGGTATTTACAATCTTGTAAATATATACGCTTCTTGCACTGCATCGGTCAGGAGAGTCTTATGGAACAATCTGTTGGATAGGAAGCACAGTCTTGGTCGTGGTGAATGGTGTCTAGGTGGGGACTTCAATGAAGTATGTAACAGAGAGGAACAAATTGGTGTAAGGGAAATTAACAGCAGAAGGAACATGGTTTATTTCAGAAAGTTCATAGAGAACATGGATCTAGTGGACATTCAATGTGTCGGAGGTAGGTTCACGTGGTACAAAGGGAATGGTTTGTCAATGAGTCGTCTTGACAGGTTCTTAGTCTCTAATAGGATGATTGAAGATTGGAGTATTATGGATCAAAGAGTGGGAGAAAGGGATATTTCATACCATTGCCACATATGGCTCAATGTGGGAAAGATTGATTGGGGGCCAAAGCCATTTCGATTCAACAATGCTTGGTTCAATAATGATTCTTTTATACCTTTCTTGAAGGAGGAGTGGGGAAAGCTTTGAGTTGAAGGGAGAGGAGATTATGTACTCTATGAGAAGTTGAAAATTCTGAAACACAAAATTAGGAAGTGGAATTGTGATGTTTTTGGCTGGATAGATCTTCAAGTGAGCGAAAATGTTGACAGCTTGAATGTGCTTGATAGGATGATTGTAGATCAACAAGGTGAGGATACATCGGAATTGGTAGAAGATAGATACAAAGTAACAGAGGAGTTTTAGAATTCATTGAAAATGAAGGAATGTATGCTTAGAC
Source organism: Vicia villosa (assembly GCF_029867415.1). Lineage (NCBI taxonomy): Eukaryota > Viridiplantae > Streptophyta > Magnoliopsida > Fabales > Fabaceae > Vicia > Vicia villosa. Next base: position 344,803 of record NW_026705243.1, on the reverse strand, counting down.
TCAAATCAAGACAGTTGTGGCTTAAAGATGGAGACAAAAATTCTAGCTTTTTCCATAATTCTATGAAGAATAGGAGAAGGAGGAATTTGATAACTGCGTTAAGGGGGCGTAACGGCTTGGTAGAGGGGGTGGATGGAGTGAAGGAAGAGGTAAAAAGCCACTTTGAGGAATTCTTTAGGGATAATAATAGGAATAAACCTGAACCAGAGGACTTAATATTCAAAAGATTAAGTGAGGAGGAAAGTGGATGGTTGGATAGACCGTTCTCGGAGGATGAAATCAAGGAAGCAGTGTGGGCGTGCGACGAGAATAAAATTTCTGGGCCAGACGGTTTCTCTTTTGCCTTCTTCAAGAATTGCTGGGAATTTATCAAAGAGGATGTTTACAAGTTTGTGGCTGATTTTTACAAGGATGCTAGAGTAATAAAGGCTGTTACATCTTCTTTTATAACACTGGTTCCAAAGGTTTCTAATCCTCAATACCTGCATGAATTTAGACCTATTTGTTTAGTTGGTAGTTTGTATAAGATTTTATTTAAAATACTTGCTGCCAGAATTAAATGGGTGATAGGAAAACTTGTCTCGGCCAACCAATCAGCATTTGTTCCAGGAAGAAATATGTTGGATAGTGTGTTGTTGATTAATGAAGTTTTGGATATAGCGAAAAGAGAAAACATAGGGTGTATTGCTTTGAAGGTCGACTTCGAAAAAGCTTACGACTGTGTCAACTGGGGCTTTTTGCGTTTAATATTGATAAGAATGAGTTTTGGAAATAATTGGCTCAAGTGGATGGAAAGCTGCATCTTTACAAGTTACACTTCTATAATTATAAATGGAAGCACCACTAAGGATTTTAAGTTGGAAAAGGGCCTTCGGCAGGGAGATCCAGTTTCACCGTTCCTTTTCGTGTTGGTTATGGAGGCTTTAGCGGGCTTAATGAGAAAGGCAGTGGAGATAGGAGTTTACAAAGACTTCAAGTGTAATGGAGTTGAAGAAGTTAATTTAGTGCAATTTGCGGACGGCACAATCTTAGTAGCAGATGTTAATAGCGATAATTTCTGGACGATGAAGGCGATACTCAGGGGGTTTGAACTAATGACGGGTTTGAAGATCAATTTTATAAAGAGCAAGTTGTATGGTATTAATGTTAGTGATTGGCTTATGGAGGCAGGTTCTAGTTTCTTGAATTGCGATAGAGATCAGTTACTGTTTAAATACCTCGGTGTTAAGGTTGGAGATAGTCCTCGAAAAGTCTCAATGTGGAAGGATTTAATTGATCAAATTAAAGCTAGACTGGCTACTTGGAGAGGCAAGCATTTGAATATGGCGGGACGGGTGACGATGATAAATGCGGTTCTGAATGCAATACCTATTTTCTCTCTATCTTTCTATAGAGCCCCAGACAAAGTGATCAACGAGATTCAGAAAATTCAAAGTAATTTCCTTTGGCATAAAAGTGAAGGTAGCCGTTCCATCCATTGGGTTAGCTGGAAATCTGTTTGCAATCCTATAGAAAAAGGAGGTCTCGGTATTAAGGATATTAAGATCCTTAATACGGCGTTGCTGCAAAAATGGAAGTGGCGTATTACCAACGAGGAGGATGCGGTTTGGAGTAGATTGCTAAGAGGGAAATATGGGGAAACAACTTTAAAAGTCCTAATAGGGAACAAGTCGGTGTTAAGCAATAACGATACGTTGTGGTGGCGTGACTTGGTCCATTAGGGCTCCTCTAATGTGATTAGTCATAGTCTTTTTACAGGTGCGGTTTCATCTAGAGTGAATAATGGTCGCGGTACAACGTTTTGGCATTCAAAGTGGCTGGGAAACCAAGCCATAAAGGATGTCTATCCGGAAGCTTTCGATGCTGCCACAAACCAGAATTATAGTGTGGCAGACCTGATTAGTTGGAATGGTCAAGAATGGAATTGGAACTTGGAGGCTTGTATGGAAGATATCGATCCCTGCTTTCAGATGTTGACAGAAGTGGTTAAGGATTGGTCAGAGGAGAATAATTTGTGTAGTGATGTGGAGGATACTCATGACTGGATGCTATCGGAGGATGGTGTTTTTAGAGTAAATTCATGTTATTACATGCTCCTTGAAGGGACTGCTACGGCTTCTTCATGTCAAAGGGATACGGCAAGAGTTGTGGTGTCGCTTTGGAAGGTCGAAGCTCCGCCCAAATTGAAATTCTTTGGCTGGAGATTCCTGCTCAACAGAATAGCAACTAAGGACAATCTTATTAAGCGCAATATCAATTTTGTAAGTGTTGACCTGTTCTGTATTTTCTGTCAAGCATCCTTAGAAAGTCTAGACCATCTATTTAGTTCCTGTACGTTTGCGGATAATGTTTGGCATAGAGTAACCACTTGGCTGGATGTTCCTGGGGTTATCTCTTTTGAGGAGTTTAAGACTCTTTTTCTCATTATTGAGAAGATCAAAAATAGGGTAAATAGGAAAATTGCAGCGGTTGTTTGGTTAGAGACTATTTGGTTAACTAGAAATGAGTTCATTTTTAACCAAGTTAAACCTTTATTTATTGAATGTATGTCCGCTATAGTTTTTAGATCGTGGATTTGGTTATCGTCTTGTTGTTCGATAAGACCGGGTTGTAATTTTTTCACTTGGAATACTCATCCTTCCCTTTGTTTTGGGAGATGAGGTTTTCCGACTTGTAGTTTCGATTGAGAAGCCTTTTTCTCTTTTAATAGAAATCTTGCCTATTAAAAAGAAAAATTTCTAATTGAAAAACACCCACCTTTCAAATAATTTGTTGGCTATTTTTCATAATATATATTATTAATTTTATAATAAAATATTATCAATTTTATAAAATATAAAACTCTCAAAAATATTTCAAAAAAGAGAATTCACGTGTGGTTTTGTTTTTATAATTTCTAACGAAAAAACATCCACGTTCCAAAATAAAATGTTCTCTTATTATATAAGCTTCCAATTCAAAATTTGCCACCATGGTTTAAATGGGTTATTAAATTTCCTAATAGTATAACATAAAAAAAAGCAAAATTATAATATACTTCAATTTAAAAGTTTGGTCTATTAATATTTCATATACCAATCTTATTTTTTTACATATTAACAAAAAAAAGTTTTTAATCTAATTTTCTTCCTAATAACATATTTTATTCTAATTTATTTTATCAATTATTATTTATATTTATCAATTTATATTAAATTTTTATTACATGGACGGGTTCAATTACTAGTATAATAAAATCACACTAAGTGTGGGTATAATTTGGAGATTAATTATCGAAAAAATAGAAGAATTCATCAAAAAGCCCAACCCACGTTCATTTTTAAGAGGCCCGTCATATTAAAATCCTAAAAACACTAATTATCGGAATCAAGTTCCCGGAAAACACTGTAACAACTTACTGCCGGCAGCCATAATCTCTTTCAGGTTTCCCTTAATTTTTTACTTTATTTTGCGGATAGAGACTTGTTTGATATAAATCAACGATTAACTGAGTTAGTTCTTGTTATTTATTAAAGGATTAGGGTAATTGTTTGAAACTAGAATAAACCCAAACATGATCAAATCAATTTAAGTGTACGCGATCACTCGTGGCTCTATCATACAATGATATTCGTTACAATATTATAAAATATATCTTATGATATCTTTATATTAATTTAAAGTATTAGATTTATAATAACTTTTTCTTGATTTAAATTGTCACTTTTTTCAGTTTTCTTCAATGGGAAAGAAAAAGACAGAGGCTAAAGCAAGTAGCAAAGATGTTTCTAAGAAGGAAAAATTTTCTGTCTCTGCCAAGTTGGCCAGTATGCCTGAAAAGGCATCTTCTTCGAATAAGCCAAAGCAGAAGCCTGCTCCGAAAGCTTCTACATACATTGATGATATTGATCTTCCTACCTCTGATGACTATGATGATTCCGAAGAGGAGTTAGAGCAAAAGCATAGGCCTGATGTGAAGCCTCTTGAGTTGTCTATTGCTGAAAAAGAGTTGAAAAAGCGCGAAAAGAAAGATATTTTAGCTGCCCATGTGGCTGAGCAGGCAAGGAAAGAGGCTCTTAGGGATGATCATGATGCGTTCACTGTTGTCATTGGAAGTCGGACTTCCGTGCTTGATGGAGATGATGACGCTGACGCTAATGTTAAGGATATAACAGTAGAGAATTTTTCTGTGTCTGCTCGGGGTAAAGAGCTTCTGAAAAATGCATCGGTGAAGATATCTCATGGAAAGCGGTATGGTTTGGTTGGACCGAATGGAATGGGCAAGTCAACACTTTTGAAGCTTCTTGCTTGGAGGAAGATACCAGTACCTAAGAATATTGATGTCCTTCTGGTTGAGCAGGAGGTGGTTGGCGATGATAAAACAGCGCTTGAAGCTGTTGTTTCAGCCAATGGAGAACTTGTTAAAGTTCGACAAGAAGTTTCAGATTTACAGACTGCTGCTTCTGGCAAAGAGGGTGTGGATAAAGATGATGATAGTAACGAGGGTGAGGATGTCGGAGAAAAGCTCGCAGAGCTGTATGAGAAATTACAACTGATGGGGTCTGATGCTGCTGAACCTCAAGCGTCAAAGATTTTAGCTGGTTTGGGTTTTACAAAGGATATGCAGGGCCGTCCTACGAAATCCTTTAGTGGTGGGTGGAGGATGAGAATTTCATTAGCTCGAGCACTTTTCGTTCAGCCCACTTTATTATTGCTCGATGAACCCACTAATCATCTTGACCTGAGGGCTGTTCTATGGTTGGAAGAGTACTTGTGTCGATGGAAGAAAACTTTGGTGGTTGTATCGCACGACAGGGATTTCCTCAATACTGTATGCTCAGAAATTATTCACCTGCATGATTTGAAACTTCATTTCTATCGTGGAAATTTTGATGCTTTTGAGAGTGGGTATGAACAGCGTCGTAGAGAGGTGAATAAGAAGTATGAGATTTATGACAAGCAAATGAAAGCAGCTAGAAGGACTGGAAATAAGGCTCAACAAGATAAGGTGAAGGATCGAGCTAAGTTTGCCGCTGCTAAGGAAGCGTCGAAAAGCAAAAGTAAGGGAAAGGATGATGAGGATGAGGCCCAAGTAGAGGTACCGCACAAGTGGAGAGACTACAGCGTGGCGTTCCACTTTCCCGAACCTACCGAGCTCACACCTCCACTTCTGCAGGTTATTAATGTGAGCTTTAGCTATCCAAACCGAGAGGATTTCAGACTCTCAGATGTTGATGTTGGCATTGATATGGGGACTCGTGTTGCCATTGTTGGGCCTAACGGAGCTGGAAAATCTACACTGCTAAATCTTTTAGCCGGTGATTTGAATCCAAAGGAAGGTGAAGTTCAAAGGAGTCAGAAGTTGAGAATAGGAAGATACTCCCAACATTTTGTGGACCTACTGACGATGGACGAAACACCTGTTCAGTACCTCCTTCGCCTCCACCCAGACCAGGAGGGACTAAGTAAGCAAGAGGCTGTCCGTGCAAAACTTGGCAAATTTGGGCTACCTAGTCATAATCATCTTACCCCCATTGTCAAACTATCAGGAGGGCAGAAATCTCGGGTCGTTTTCACGTCGATATCCATGTCAAGACCTCACATTTTATTGTTAGATGAACCCACAAATCATCTGGATATGCAAAGTATTGATGCGTTGGCCGATGCGCTGGATGAATTCACAGGCGGAGTTATTCTTGTTAGTCACGATTCTAGATTGATATCACGGGTCTGCGATGATGATGAAAGGAGTCAAATTTGGGTTGTTGAGGATGGCACTGTCAGAATTTTCCCCAAAACATTTGAAGATTACAAGGAAGGTTTGCTGAAAGTGATTAAAGCTGAAGTTGATGATTGAGCTTCCTCTTGTGAGAAGGCCACAATTTCCAAATGCATTTCTTTGTTTAAAGCTGAAGTTGATGATTGATGACAACAGTTTTATGGCAACAATCCATCCAATGGAGCTCTTTGATGGTCGCAGAACTGAAGGATCAGTGTTTGGAGGTTTTAAAGACAAAAGTCAGTTGCCTAATATTGCCACAGAATGCATGCAAGGAGAAATGATCAACTCTACTTCCAAAATAACTTCTTTATCATAGTTATTTTAGCTAGATATCTATCTAAACTAACTGCTTTTATGGATTTTTAAATTATTTTTTACCTGTACATACTGTGAATTGAATATCTGATATCCATATTTTAATCATATTTTAATCGTTCTTCAGCATCAAACACTTCATGGACGACTTAGCAGGATTGTGTCCTTGGTTTTTTGCTGATAGTGAAGTTTCTTGTAGAGCTCAAACGCTGAAATGCCTTATATGGAGACATGTTTGTTCCTATGAAAGTTTCTCAATGAAGATGGTTTATAAGTTTATGGAAGTGCACTTTCAGATTTTTTTCAGAAGTGTATTTTTGGAAAAAAATTTAAAAATGTACTTTCAGATTATTCTTTTTGATAATATGAGAGTGGCTAACTCTGAAATGCTAAAAGATATGTCCGGAAAAACACTTCTAGAATTGAGAAGTATTTTTTATTTGGGTGCGCTAACACGGAGTGTACAAAGTATCCCTCAATAACAATCATAGTGATACTGATGGGATCAAAAGCAGTGATACTGATGAGATCAAAAGTAGTAATTCTCAGTCACATGATCAATTTATACATCATCAAATGAGCCCAAGATATAACAAGTGTATTCTAGAAGAGGTAAGACGGCCAATAGTAGCAATTTATAGTTAGTAGTCAGTGACGTGGCTTGGAGTGAGGAGATCAACTAATCATTTTCACACTATAAGGAGTAGGAAGTTAGGAGAGAGGGTCACCCTGGATTTATTTTTAGTAGATTTGTAAGAAATGAATAGGGAGCTCTAGCTTGATGTGAGAATAGATTGGGCCGAGTTAAGCTTTGGCAAGTTTGAATATGTTCTGTTAAAAATGTTAAAGTTTAAGTTTGACCCATGACCTATCATAGGTTTAGTTTAGATTTGAGTCTGGCTTTTTCGAATGTTTGATTGACCTACTAGCCTACTTAAAAGAGTATTTTATTTGAACATATGTAAATAAGCAATTTAAATAATATTTATATAGACTAAAAAACTAAAAAATCAATTATATTAAAATTTGCTTGCATTGATTTTTCTGATTTTACCTAATAGCATAAATTTTGTGAGGCTATTTATTTACGAAAACTTATGAAAACACATGGACTTACCTTTTTACCTTTTAGGTGGTCTTGTCTATTCCCTCCCCTAGAGTTTGGCTCTAGTCAAAACATAGGGATTTACTATCTAAATATGTAATTCTCCACTATTACATTAATAAAGCTCTTAATTTTCCTAGTTGTATTAATTGTTGTTAGTTGTTATCTCAAAATGAGTCGCCTGTAAAATGGATTTAATTGTTCTTCAACTGATTATGTTCATTTTGGTCAATTATCACTTTGTCTACAATCTTTAATAGATTTTGATTCATGATCTCTATTATCATTTATCACCTTTAATGCTATATTATATAAAAAGACATTGTCAACATTGATTTTATTTTGCTTCCATCACATTTTATTCATAAAATAATTTATTGAAACCTCTTTATTTTCATAAATTTTAGATACCTGGTTAATTCTTCTGAAACTCAAAAATAAATTATGTCAAACTACTCTTAGAGTTTTCAATCCTCACTTGAGTCATCTTTAATTTTATCTCCTTTTTATTTAAAGGACTTTTAATATTAGGATCAACTCGCCTATCACGTTTCATGCACGGTTCTAACTCATTTGTAATATTAGATTGTCCAACAAGAGAATCTACTTTGATTGAAGTATTAGCAAATGATAATTGGTTTTATAAATTTTGCAAATGAATAATATTTCAAACTTACGATTAATATTAATTTATACGAGGATCAACGTAATAATTTATTTTAAATGGTTTATTTGAACTTCATATTTACTCTTCTAATAACTTATTCTTGTAGGAATTAACCTCAATCTGGGAGATAATCCGAATCAATCTTGATGAATAAGAATCAATCTTTCTGATTGATTACTCCTCTTATTCTTTACTCTTCAGTTGAGTGAATCAACCACACCTTTGTTGCAAGATGATTCTTGATCTTACCGAGCAGATCAGATGGCCAGCAACAAAGAAGGCTTGAAATCCGGAGCGGTTGAGAAGGGGAAAAAATGGTTGTACCTGCAAGGCACTCCGATGCCAAAGTAAGTAGGTGATCAACGAGGTACAACAAAGTGAGAGGTTTTCGGTGTAAGAAAAATATTACCTTGCCCTCTGGGGTTAGAGGACTATTTATAGAGTTGTCCCAAGAAAAATTGGCTCCGCTTTGCAAGGCGTGAATCTAGATGTAATGATCCAATAAGTCTTATGTAATGTGTTTGATCGGCATCATCTTAATTTGAGTCCTTCGACTGTTGAAAGTCAAAATTCTAATGTGATGAAGTGAAAGCGTTTCCTCCATATTTAAAATAGTTTTCTTGGGAAAACAACCGATGCCATTTGATCTCATTAGTGGTTTTTTTTATCTAGTTTGGAAAAAGAGAAGCTTAGGAGAGTGTTGAAAAAGAATAATGAAACACATGGATGAAACATATTTGATGTAAATGGGAGAAATTTGACTAACTGCATGTATAAGATCAAGCTTTATTTAAAACTAATTATACAGTAATATAAGTTTTAAGGAAGCACCTGATTATATGTTCAAACAACTAAACTAATGACCGAAAAAATGCGGTATGGGAGGCAACCCATAAATTTGGGTGGTTTAATTTTTCGTTTTGTTTCTCTTTCCTTTTGATAATTTGTAATGTTTGTTTGAAGTTAATGAAGTGCTTTGCTATTTTATTTAAAGGCAATGATACCATAAAAGCAAAATGAATAATACACTAGATAAAAGAAATTTCATTGTTTACTTTATTTTTTGTTATTAAGAGTATTCATGCAATTGCTTATTTTCTAGAAGTTGTGATTTTTTTGAATGGTCTATTGATCATATTAGTTATACATTCTGGACACTTGTTTGTTGAAATTTTGATCCTTTTCAAGCCACCTTGTAAAGAATATTTTTTGTTGTTAAACTCCTTTGAGCTTGAGCCCTTTTGTTTGGTAACATAACCATATTAATAGTCTAAATGTATAAAGAAGCTTGGAAGAGTTTTAAAGAAGTTCCAGATAAAGAAGCTTGGTTTAAATTATTTAAGGTATAACTAATTTACGTTGTTTAGATTTTTTTTTTCATTTAATGGAAACTTTGTGACATGATTTTCACGTGATAACTGAGAAGTATTAGAACAAGATTGAGAATCTATGTACAGAATCTGGTTTTGATGATAACAAGCATATATTTTGTGAGTAACAATTTTATTACTAATAATTTCAATGAGTGTGCAGATGTTACACAACAATAGTATCAGACAAGTTTCAAGGAATTAAACAGAAATATAAAGATATATGAAGTCTCGTAACAACAAGAAGATCACATGAATAGATGATCAGAAGTTCTGAAGGTGTAACGCAGTGACATACAAAAAAAGTGAAGGAGTGAAAAATACTTAGAAAGGGGGGGATTGAATAAGTGTAACTTCAATAACTTAGAAGATAAAAACAATGAACATGATTGTTTTTATCCTGGTTCGTTGTTAACCAAACTACTCCAGTCCACCCCTGACAAGGTGATTTACCTCAACTGAGGATTTAATCCACTAATCCAACTGATTACAATGGTTTTCCACTTAGATAACCTCTAAGTCTTGTCTACAGATCACAACTTGATCAGTCTAGGAATCCTTTTACAATCAATGTAAAATAAAGTTTACAAGAGTTTGAATGCTTCTAATAAAGCTGTAATCACAACTGTGATATTTCTCTTAAGTTCTAAACTTAACACTCACTAAATATTACAAAGAGTTTGTGAGGTTGAAGATGAAGTTCTTTAGCTTTTGAATTTGACAGCGTTTCTGTATATTTTGTGCAAGTGTTGTATTCAGCTTCTGGACAGAACTTCTATATATAGGTGCTTGAGAGGAGATGACCATTGGGATGCATTTCATGCTTTGCGTGAATAGTACAAAGCTGCATTTAATGTTTCACACTTTTGTCAACTACCTCGAGCCTTGCTTTTGCTGCTTTTACTGACTTTGCCTTTTATAGCTTCTAACATTCCTTTTGTCAGTTAGAGATTTGACGTTACAGCCTTTCATCTTGTACTTTCTTCTGGACTCAGATTTGTAGATAACAACGTTTGAATATCAGAGCCATCAACTTTGGTGTAGAGCATCTTCTGTCTTCTGACTTTGAAGAGCTTTGAGCGTGATACCATCAGAACTTCAGAGCTTGTTCTTCTGACTTCCATTCTTCTGATGCTTTCCAGTTCATGTTCTGATTCTGCATGACCATCTTCTGATGTCTTGCCAGAGCATGTTCTGATGAAGCCATCCAGAACTTTCGGAGTCAGTGCTTCTGAACGCTGATTTGTGCATACTCTTTATATATTTCCTGAAATGGAAAATGTAAAGGATTAGAGTACCACACTGTCTTATACAAAATTCATACATAATGTTATCATCTAAACTAAGAATATTGATCAAAACATTTCTTGTTCTAACAATCTCCCCCTTTTGATGATGACAAAAACATATATAATTGATATGAATTTGTATCCAGAATATCAGATGAACAAAGACAATTTCACAGATATAGCATAAGCATATAACCAGAGTGTGTGAATATGTCTCCTCCTGAGATTAACAATCTCCCCCTAAAATTAATACTAGAAGAATTTATAAATAAAAGACTTCCCTGAGTATTTTTCCATTTCAGTTGAGACTTTCACGTTGAACTTAGAACTTCAGAACATTCAAAGCTTCTTTTCAGAGCTTCCATTGGACAGCTTCAGAGCTTTGAATTTCTCTTTGTGATCACTTGTATCAGATCTCTTATGTCTTCAGTCTTCTATGTATCTGATCCATCAGAACTTTGAGATTTCTTGTATTTAGAGCTTCTAGGTTTGATCACAGCATTTCATGCTTCTAGACTTGAAGCTTCAGAGCACTAAGCTTGCTTCAAATCTTTAAGAGCTTTAGAATTGCTTTTCCCCATGTATTTGCTTCTCATATTGAGCTTGTCCGGAATATCACATTCCTGCAAAAAACTATCAAAGACAGAAAACTTCCAAATAATTGTTAGGAATGTTGAGACTTAAGCCCAGAAACTGATATTATAAATCAATTCAATTATCACATTTCTCCCCCTTTTTTCATAACATCAAAAAGCATAAAAGATTCAGATGAAAGACAAACAGAGTGAAGAAAGAAAAAGATATTTCATTGATTAGAATCAGAAGAGAATACAAAAGCAGATGCAACAAACAGATGCAGAAACAAAGAAAAACTAACTAAGACACAAGACAGACTACGACTAGCTAAACCTAGAGGCTAAGGCGGCCAGAAGGTTCTTAATCTCATAAGTGTCTTCAGCTTGCTTCTTGGTGGTTTCTTCTTGAGTCTTCATCCAAGTTCTGATCTCAGCATTTGTGCTATCTTGCTTGTCCAAATGACTAGCCAAGGCTGTAACACCCCGAATTTAATTAAATTGGTTAATTAAATTATTGAAGGATTTAAATATTTGATTTAGTCGAAATTGGATTGTCGGTGTTATTTAAGGGCATATTTGGAATTATATAAATCGAAGTCGGATAGTCAGAAAATAATATTAAGAATAATATTATTTATAAGTCGGAATTATTATATTGAAGGAATTATTATTATAAGTGATATAATTGATTATTTGAGTTATATCTCTTATTGGGCCTAAATTGATTTTGGAGGATATTAAATAAAGAGAGGATTTAAACACTAAGCCCAATTGATTTTATATTAGGGTTTTAGAGATTTTGGAAAGGGGGAGTTGTCATAATGAAGAAACAAGAATAGAGGAGAAAGAGGCAAGACTATGGAGAAGAAGAAGAAGCTTGAAGATTTTCATCCATGGTGCCAAATTGAAGATGCAAATAGAGACCCATTGAGTTGCTTCCATTGATAAGGTAAGGGTGGGATTCTCTTCCTATAATGGGGCTCATGAAACCTTGTATGTGGGGAGTTGGGTATGTAGATTTATTGCATTATCTTGTGTTGAATTGTTGTTGGAAAAAGATAAATAGAATTTGTTCAAGACAATCTAAGAATTGAATGGTTATTTTTGTTAACTATGTTTATTATTAATGAGTCTGGAACTGAGATAACCTTGTCCATGGTGCCGATGTTGTGCGAAAGGTGGAGTTTGCTATAAATGCCCTTTTCGGCATAGCCTGTGACGGCGCAAGAATGCCCATTAACTGGCAGCATAGCCTACGTTGAAGTGTGTAGTTACTTAATGTTATTTTTATGCATATTTCACATTATTTGAATTTTTTTCCTTTGTGAGTGGCCTGTATGTACGTTTCGTGTTTGACAGAACATTGTTTTGTCTCTGTATGTGGCTCTGTTCCCATATAAAAATAATGGTATCATACCATAGTGATGAGAACATCGTCATGACATTTTTATATAGTTAGAAATGTATAAAAATATTAGAAATGTAGGATAAGAATGTATAACAATATAGATATGAAACTAATAAAATATTAAATAGCCCCGTTTGATTGAAATAGCCGAATTAAGCGGTATAATTAGTTGTCCGGAATTTGATGAAAAATTACGTGGTAGCTAAGTTTAATTAGTAGATTAACGTGGTGGTGTTCTTTTATTGAAATTGTGATATTTTACGAATCGATCGAAATTGTGTTTGATTTAAATATTCTTTATAAATAAATTATAATAATTTAATAGAATTGTCAATAGAGTTGTTAGAGTTGACAATAAGAGTTGTCGATAGAGTTGTTAGAGTTGACAATAAGTTGCCAGAGTTGTTTTGGGTTATTAAGAGTCATACTTTTGTTTGTTTTGAGTAATTTTGACATGTTTAGAGTTGTCAGTGTATAGTGTCGGTGTTTTCTTTTTCATTGGAACTTTAACAATTCATATCTTTTGAACCGTAACTCCGTTTGAGTCTCCGTTCGAGGCGTTAGAAAGCTAACGCGATATTCTTTTTAATAAAAATGGTCTTGAGCAATAGAATGCTAAAAAATTGGAAATGGAGTAGAAATAGAAGTGAATTAAATTAAAATAGTGTGATTATTAATTGGTTGATTAAATTAATAGTTGAATTAATTTCAATGTGTTTAATTGATTAGAATATAAATTGGAATTAAATTAACTATTTGGTTTGTCGGTAAATTACGATATTTTGAGAATTTATCCGTAATTGTGTTTTGATTGAATATGTATGTTGAGAAATATATATTATTATGTCAATGATGTTGTTTTGATATTGATTCTCTGTGGGTAGTTGGATAGCATTAATTTTAATGATTAATTGCTTGATTTTAAATGTGTATGTTCATATATAATTGGCAAAATGAGAATTAACATGAGATAGTATGGTTACTAGTGTTAATTGGATTTTGTAAATCGTAATTGATTAATTGACCTTTTATATGTGAATGATATGTATGTGTTGTGAATGTTGTGTACAATTGGTGGATAATTCATCGAGTTGAATTATTGTGATATGCTAAATATTAAGATGGTAGAGATGATCTTAATTGCATATGTTTGATTAACATTGTACATACATTCATATCATGGATGCCTTGAAACAAAGGTGGTTTGCTTTGAAACGTAAGCGAGGATTAGATTCTAAAGTGAATCGGAAGCGGTAAGTTATATGTTTACATTTGGTGGCTTTGATCTTGTCCGGATCTGAAGCGTGGCTAGATTCTATATGAATCGGAAGCGGTGGAACTTTGGGTCCACATTGGGTACCACATGCATAGAGTCACATGTCTTGCATTGAGTCACATTGAGGTTAAGTGATGTTTGAATATATGCATTTATGTGATTGTCATGTGTACATGAGATGTGATAATTGAAATTGGTGATGTTTTGATATATAATTGGTTAAACGTGTGAATATGTGATAATGATGGATTGTGTATATATTTGGGATAATAGTATTGAATCTTTTGAGTATTATACTATTAAATTTTGTGCTTACTTGAATATGTGAAATTTATTAGATGATACTATTTACATGATCATGACTTGTTGTGTGATGAAAAGTATGTGAGATTAATGAACTGTAGAAGTATGGTGTGTATAGTAGCTATTGATACTTGTGATGTGATGATTTTATATGTCTGAATCCTAGCATGCAATTTATCATATGCCCACTTATATGATTTGATATCTCACCCTTTTCTCTTGTTTCGCCATTGCCTTTATATTGGTAACGTGCAGGTATTCAAGTATGAAGATTTAGTTGTCGTTACTCGAATCGGTTGTCGCTCTAATACGTAGCACTCTGGGGGGAACGATTTATGTCATTTATGATGTTGTTGTTTAATTGTGTTATCTTGGTTGAACAAAATGATAAGTTAACTGAGGATATTTTATTGAATACATTCTTAAGCGATTCCGCTGTGTTTTAATAAAATAAGTTATTCTGTTTCAAAGGTGCTATGTATCCGCTTTATGCGACGAGTTGATTTGTTTTGTTTTTATTATGTGACGCCTCATTTGTTTATTGAGAAATTTTTGAAAACTCTGATTTATATATATTTGTCGGGTAGAAATGGGGTGTTACAATAGTGGTATCAGAGCTGGTCGGTCCGTCCGGCCAAGTTGTCGAGTCAGTTGAGTTGTGTGACAGTTGAATGATGTCAGTGTTTTATTCCTTAGTACGCGACATGTGTGTGAAACACTGTCAGTACTTGTTTGCTTTGTTGTAGGGATTGGTTTGATTACAAGTGGGGGAGAAGTTTTACTTCTTGAAGATGTTTCTGTTGTAAGGGATGGTCAAGTATGTTGAGTGGCGATGTTCAGCACGGTTGAGGACTGAGAACTTGTCGATGTGTTTAACCTTTGCGTCTGATGCCGGTGTTTGACAAGTGTTAAAGTGATAAAGTTGCGGTAGACTTTATGTTAGACTCGCATAAGTGATTAATGGACGTAGTCGATGTGTGAAGTGTTGTGAATCGCAAATCCGAGTTGGAACTCGAGAATGCGCGTAGCTTGAGTTTCGGATATCTGATTTGAACTCCGTTTGAAGCATCAGAAAGATAACGAGATGAAGTGTATTATAAGAATGATTTCCGCAACCGTAATAGAGTTGATTTTGACGTGATGATGTTGGGATGGGGTGTAGTTTGTCGTCGAAGTTATTTGAGGAGTTTGGGAGATAACATAAAAATTGTCGATGCTTGACGTTGATGTTTACAATTCGAATAACGTTAGAGATTTTTATCTTGGGTTTCGAGTATCAGTTGGACGTACCGTTTGAGCCTACGAAGAGGTGAAGTTGTATTCTACCTTATGGAAATGTGTAATCCTGTTGAATAAGAATGGTTATAACCGCAAATGTCTGAAGCGAAGTTAAGCAGAACTTGTTGTTGATGATTAAGATGAGAGAACGAGATGTTCGGTATTACAGATGATTTGAGTACTGATGACTTTTAAGGAAGAGTGAAGTAGTAGTGAAGAAAAATTCAGACTTAGGGATGATAGAAGTCGTATTTGGGATGCCAAAAGTGGCGGTGTGTATAAAAGGACTGTATGGAATTTCTATCGCCAGTTTATCGTGAGGATGACTTCGGTTCAGAAAAAAAAATTGTGTGATGCTAAGTGATTGTGAATTAGACTTTTTACTATGTTTGGACGTCGGTGTCTCATTGACAAGATCGATTGATAAGGTAAGATGTTGTAGGAATTGTAAAAACATAAAGTGAATCATTGGATTACGTCGTGTTAATGGATTTAAGTGGAAATTCGGAAAGGACGTTATTTTGATGTAACAACGATTTATACTCCACTAAGGTTGTCGGATACTAATTGACAAATTGGGAAACTGATCACCCTCAATCTATTGTTAATGGTAGACGAAACTCGTGTTGGACGTTATAGATTTGTCTTGTTGTCTTAATAGTGTAGAAAGAATATCTATATTTTATCGTGAAGATAGTCGCCCATTAGCTTGTGTAGCTTGGTAAGAGGGATGGTTGAGTTAGAATTAGATGAGATTAACAATCGGTGTAGTACGTTTTATGCAAGCGAGTGTCACAAAGTGAAAGATTGGAATTATCAAGTAAACAACGATGTGAGGATGAGTATTGAAGAAAGTTTGTATTGGATCGAGAATTTGTGAACCATATAAGTGGACGGAATTTTATCGAGAATGGTGACTTAAAAGAGAATTATCAGAGTTGATCAGCGGAAGCCTTAGGTGACACTGTTGTTGTAAGGCTTGAGGGAGTAAGAAACTATATGCCAGAAGTCGGTAAAGATGAGTTATCTTGATATTTGGATTGATGGACTGTTGGAATAAGTGTGATGCGCCAAAATACTGCATTGAGTCGTTGATTATTGCAAAACTGGTAAGAACTGTAATGTGTTTATGTTCATGAGAATCATTGTTGTGACGAAGAGGTAGTGATCGAAGTGTTACCAAGCGCGATTTGGAGATTGATATTTGGATACGAGGTTTGTGTTTGGATGGTGTTGAGCCAATTTTCGAGGACGAAAATATTCTAAGTGGGGGAGAGTTGTAACACCCCGAATTTAATTAAATTGGTTAATTAAATTATTGAAGGATTTAAATATTTGATTTAGTCGAAATTGAATTGTCGGTGTTATTTAAGGGCGTATTTGGAATTATATAAATCGAAGTCGGATAGTCAGAAAATAATATTAAGAATAATATTATTTATAAGTCGGAATTATTATATTGAAGGAATTATTATTATAAGTGATATAATTGATTATTTGAGTTATATCTCTTATTGGGCCTAAATTGATTTTGGAGGATATTAAATAAAGAGAGGATTTAAACACTAAGCCCAATTGATTTTATATTAGGGTTTTAGAGATTTTGGAAAGGGGGAGTTGTCATAATGAAGAAACAAGAATAGAGGAGAAAGAGGCAAGACTATGGAGAAGAAGAAGAAGCTTGAAGATTTTCATCCATGGTGCCAAATTGAAGATGCAAATAGAGACCCATTGAGTTGCTTCCATTGATAAGGTAAGGGTGGGATTCTCTTCCTATAATGGGGCTCATGAAACCTTGTATGTGGGGAGTTGGGTATGTAGATTTATTGCATTATCTTGTGTTGAATTGTTGTTGGAAAAAGATAAATAGAATTTGTTCAAGACAATCTAAGAATTGATTGGTTATTTTTGTTAACTATGTTTATTATTAATGAGTCTGGAACTGAGATAACCTTGTCCATGGTGCCGATGTTGTGCGAAAGGTGGAGTTTGCTATAAATGCCCTTTTCGGCATAGCCTGTGACGGCGCAAGAATGCCCATTAACTGGCAGCATAGCCTATGTTGAAGTGTGTAGTTACTTAATGTTATTTTTATGCATATTTCACATTATTTGAATTTTTTTCCTTTGTGAGTGGCCTGTATGTACGTTTCGTGTTTGACAGAACATTGTTTTGTCTCTGTATGTGGCTCTGTTCCCATATAAAAATAATGGTATCATACCATAGTGATGAGAACATCGTCATGACATTTTTATATAGTTAGAAATGTATAAAAATATTAGAAATGTAGGATAAGAATGTATAACAATATAGATATGAAACTAATAAAATATTAAATAGTCCCGTTTGATTGAAATAGCCGAATTAAGCGGTATAATTAGTTGTCCGGAATTTGATGAAAAATTACGTGGTAGCTAAGTTTAATTAGTAGATTAACGTGGTGGTGTTCTTTTATTGAAATTGTGATATTTTACGAATCGATCGAAATTGTGTTTGATTTAAATATTCTTTATAAATAAATTATAATAATTTAATAGAATTGTCAATAGAGTTGTTAGAGTTGACAATAAGAGTTGTCGATAGAGTTGTTAGAGTTGACAATAAGTTGCCAGAGTTGTTTTGGGTTATTAAGAGTCATACTTTTGTTTGTTTTGAGTAATTTTGACATGTTTAGAGTTGTCAGTGTATAGTGTCGGTGTTTTCTTTTTCATTGGAACTTTAACAATTCATATCTTTTGAACCGTAACTCCGTTTGAGTCTCCGTTCGAGGCGTTAGAAAGCTAACGCGATATTCTTTTTAATAAAAATGGTCTTGAGCAATAGAATGCTAAAAAATTGGAAATGGAGTAGAAATAGAAGTGAATTAAATTAATATAGTGTGATTATTAATTGGTTGATTAAATTAATAGTTGAATTAATTTCAATGTGTTTAATTGATTAGAATATAAATTGGAATTAAATTAACTATTTGGTTTGTCGGTAAATTACGATATTTTGAGAATTTATCCGTAATTGTGTTTTGATTGAATATGTATGTTGAGAAATATATATTATTATGTCAATGATGTTGTTTTGATATTGATTCTCTGTGGGTAGTTGGATAGCATTAATTTTAATGATTAATTGCTTGATTTTAAATGTGTATGTTCATATATAATTGGCAAAATGAGAATTAACATGAGATAGTATGGTTACTAGTGTTAATTGGATTTTGTAAATCGTAATTGATTAATTGACCTTTTATATGTGAATGATATGTATGTGTTGTGAATGTTGTGTACAATTGGTGGATAATTCATCGAGTTGAATTATTGTGATATGCTAAATATTAAGATGGTAGAGATGATCTTAATTGCATGTGTTTGATTAACATTGTACATACATTCATATCATGGATGCCTTGAAACAAAGGTGGTTTGCTTTGAAACGTAAGCGAGGATTAGATTCTAAAGTGAATCGGAAGCGGTAAACTATATGTTTACATTTGGTGGCTTTGATCTTGTCCGGATCTGAAGCGTGGCTAGATTCTATATGAATCGGAAGCGGTGGAACTTTGGGTCCACATTGGGTACCACATGCATAGAGTCACATGTCTTGCATTGAGTCACATTGAGGTTAAGTGATGTTTGAATATATGCATTTATGTGATTGTCATGTGTACATGAGATGTGATAATTGAAATTGGTGATGTTTTGATATATAATTGGTTAAACGTGTGAATATGTGATAATGATGGATTGTGTATATATTTGGGATAATAGTATTGAATCTTTTGAGTATTATACTATTAAATTTTGTGCTTACTTGAATATGTGAAATTTATTAGATGATACTATTTACATGATCATGACTTGTTGTGTGATGAAAAGTATGTGAGATTAATGAACTGTAGAAGTATGGTGTGTATAGTAGCTATTGATACTTGTGATGTGATGATTTTATATGTCTGAATCCTAGCATGCAATTTATCATATGCCCACTTATATGATTTGATATCTCACCCTTTTCTCTTGTTTCGCCGTTGCCTTTATATTGGTAACGTGCAGGTATTCAAGTATGAAGATTTAGTTGTCGTTACTCGAATCGGTTGTCGCTCTAATACGTAGCACTCTGGGGGGAACGATTTATGTCATTTATGATGTTGTTGTTTAATTGTGTTATCTTGGTTGAACAAAATGATAAGTTAACTGAGGATATTTTATTGAATACATTCTTAAGCGATTCCGCTGTGTTTTAATAAAATAAGTTATTCTGTTTCAAAGGTGCTATGTATCCGCTTTATGCGACGAGTTGATTTGTTTTGTTTTTATTATGTGACGCCTCATTTGTTTATTGAGAAATTTTTGAAAACTCTGATTTATATATATTTGTCGGGTAGAAATGGGGTGTTACAATAGTGGTATCAGAGCTGGTCGGTCCGTCCGGCCAAGTTGTCGAGTCAGTTGAGTTGTGTGACAGTTGAATGATGTCAGTGTTTTATTCCTTAGTACGCGACATGTGTGTGAAACACTGTCAGTACTTGTTTGCTTTGTTGTAGGGATTGGTTTGATTACAAGTGGGGGAGAAGTTTTACTTCTTGAAGATGTTTCTGTTGTAAGGGATGGTCAAGTATGTTGAGTGGCGATGTTCAGCACGGTTGAGGACTGAGAACTTGTCGGTGTGTTTAACCTTTGCGTCTGATGCCGGTGTTTGACAAGTGTTAAAGTGATAAAGTTGCGGTAGACTTTATGTTAGACTCGCATAAGTGATTAATGGACGTAGTCGATGTGTGAAGTGTTGTGAATCGCAAATCCGAGTTGGAACTCGAGAATGCGCGTAGCTTGAGTTTCGGATATATGATTTGAACTCCGTTTGAAGCATCAGAAAGATAACGAGATGAAGTGTATTATAAGAATGATTTCCGCAACCGTAATAGAGTTGATTTTGACGTGATGATGTTGGGATGGGGTGTAGTTTGTCGTCGAAGTTATTTGAGGAGTTTGGGAGATAACATAAAAATTGTCGATGCTTGACGTTGATGTTTACAATTCGAATAACGTTAGAGATTTGTATCTTGGGTTTCGAGTATCAGTTGGACGTACCGTTTGAGCCTACGAAGAGGTGAAGTTGTATTCTACCTTATGGAAATGTGTAATCCTGTTGAATAAGAATGGTTATAACCGCAAATGTCTGAAGCGAAGTTAAGCAGAACTTGTTGTTGATGATTAAGATGAGAGAACGAGATGTTCGGTATTACAGATGATTTGAGTACTGATGACTTTTAAGGAAGAGTGAAGTAGTAGTGAAGAAAAATTCAGACTTAGGGATGATAGAAGTCGTATTTGGGATGCCAAAAGTGGCGGTGTGTATAAAAGGACTGTATGGAATTTCTATCGCCAGTTTATCGTGAGGATGACTTTGGTTCAGAAAAAAAAATTGTGTGATGCTAAGTGATTGTGAATTAGACTTTTTACTATGTTTGGACGTCGGTGTCTCATTGACAAGATCGATTGATAAGGTAAGATGTTGTAGGAATTGTAAAAACATAAAGTGAATCATTGGATTACGTCGTGTTAATGGATTTAAGTGGAAATTCGGAAAGGACGTTATTTTGATGTAACAACGATTTATACTCCACTAAGGTTGTCGGATACTAATTGACAAATTGGGAAACTGATCACCCTCAATCTATTGTTAATGGTAGACGAAACTCGTGTTGGACGTTATAGATTTGTCTTGTTGTCTTAATAGTGTAGAAAGAATATCTATATTTTATCGTGAAGATAGTCGCCCATTAGCTTGTGTAGCTTGGTAAGAGGGATGGTTGAGTTAGAATTAGATGAGATTAACAATCGGTGTAGTACGTTTTATGCAAGCGAGTGTCACAAAGTGAAAGATTGGAATTATCAAGTAAACAACGATGTGAGGATGAGTATTGAAGAAAGTTTGTATTGGATCGAGAATTTGTGAACCATATAAGTGGACGGAATTTTATCGAGAATGGTGACTTAAAAGAGAATTATCAGAGTTGATCAGCGGAAGCCTTAGGTGACACTGTTGTTGTAAGGCTTGAGGGAGTAAGAAACTATATGCCAGAAGTCGGTAAAGATGAGTTATCTTGATATTTGGATTGATGGACTGTTGGAATAAGTGTGATGCGCCAAAATACTGCATTGAGTCGTTGATTATTGCAAAACTGGTAAGAACTGTAATGTGTTTATGTTCATGAGAATCATTGTTGTGACGAAGAGGTAGTGATCGAAGTGTTACCAAGCGCGATTTGGAGATTGATATTTGGATACGAGGTTTGTGTTTGGATGGTGTTGAGCCAATTTTCGAGGACGAAAATATTCTAAGTGGGGGAGAGTTGTAACACCCCGAATTTAATTAAATTGGTTAATTAAATTATTGAAGGATTTAAATATTTGATTTAGTCGAAATTGAATTGTCGGTGTTATTTAAGGGCGTATTTGGAATTATATAAATCGAAGTCGGATAGTCAGAAAATAATATTAAGAATAATATTATTTATAAGTCGGAATTATTATATTGAAGGAATTATTATTATAAGTGATATAATTGATTATTTGAGTTATATCTCTTATTGGGCCTAAATTGATTTTGGAGGATATTAAATAAAGAGAGGATTTAAACACTAAGCCCAATTGATTTTATATTAGGGTTTTAGAGATTTTGGAAAGGGGGAGTTGTCATAATGAAGAAACAAGAATAGAGGAGAAAGAGGCAAGACTATGGAGAAGAAGAAGAAGCTTGAAGATTTTCATCCATGGTGCCAAATTGAAGATGCAAATAGAGACCCATTGAGTTGCTTCCATTGATAAGGTAAGGGTGGGATTCTCTTCCTATAATGGGGCTCATGAAACCTTGTATGTGGGGAGTTGGGTATGTAGATTTATTGCATTATCTTGTGTTGAATTGTTGTTGGAAAAAGATAAATAGAATTTGTTCAAGACAATCTAAGAATTGAATGGTTATTTTTGTTAACTATGTTTATTATTAATGAGTCTGGAACTGAGATAACCTTGTCCATGGTGCCGATGTTGTGCGAAAGGTGGAGTTTGCTATAAATGCCCTTTTCGGCATAGCCTGTGACGGCGCAAGAATGCCCATTAACTGGCAGCATAGCCTACGTTGAAGTGTGTAGTTACTTAATGTTATTTTTATGCATATTTCACATTATTTGAATTTTTTTCCTTTGTGAGTGGCCTGTATGTACGTTTCGTGTTTGACAGAACATTGTTTTGTCTCTGTATGTGGCTCTGTTCCCATATAAAAATAATGGTATCATACCATAGTGATGAGAACATCGTCATGACATTTTTATATAGTTAGAAATGTATAAAAATATTAGAAATGTAGGATAAGAATGTATAACAATATAGATATGAAACTAATAAAATATTAAATAGTCTCGTTTGATTGAAATAGCCGAATTAAGCGGTATAATTAGTTGTCCGGAATTTGATGAAAAATTACGTGGTAGCTAAGTTTAATTAGTAGATTAACGTGGTGGTGTTCTTTTATTGAAATTGTGATATTTTACGAATCGATCGAAATTGTGTTTGATTTAAATATTCTTTATAAATAAATTATAATAATTTAATAGAATTGTCAATAGAGTTGTTAGAGTTGACAATAAGAGTTGTCAATAGAGTTGTTAGAGTTGACAATAAGTTGCCAGAGTTGTTTTGGGTTATTAAGAGTCATACTTTTGTTTGTTTTGAGTAATTTTGACATGTTTAGAGTTGTCAGTGTATAGTGTCGGTGTTTTCTTTTTCATTGGAACTTTAACAATTCATATCTTTTGAACCGTAACTCCGTTTGAGTCTCCGTTCGAGGCGTTAGAAAGCTAACACGATATTCTTTTTAATAAAAATGGTCTTGAGCAATATAATGCTAAAAAATTGGAAATGGAGTAGAAATAGAAGTGAATTGAATTAATATAGTGTGATTATTAATTGGTTGATTAAATTAATAGTTGAATTAATTTCAATGTGTTTAATTGATTAGAATATAAATTGGAATTAAATTAACTATTTGGTTTGTCGGTAAATTACGATATTTTGAGAATTTATCCGTAATTGTGTT
Organism: Vicia villosa; assembly: GCF_029867415.1. NCBI lineage: Eukaryota > Viridiplantae > Streptophyta > Magnoliopsida > Fabales > Fabaceae > Vicia > Vicia villosa. Next base: position 321,368 of record NW_026705243.1, on the reverse strand, counting down.
TTGATTGAATATGTATGTTGAGAAATATATATTATTATGTCAATGATGTTGTTTTGATATTGATTCTCTGTGGGTAGTTGGATAGCATTAATTTTAATGATTAATTGCTTGATTTTAAATGTGTATGTTCATATATAATTGGCAAAATGAGAATTAACATGAGATAGTATGGTTACTAGTGTTAATTGGATTTTGTAAATCGTAATTGATTAATTGACCTTTTATATGTGAATGATATGTATGTGTTGTGAATGTTGTGTACAATTGGTGGATAATTCATCGAGTTGAATTATTGTGATATGCTAAATATTAAGATGGTAGAGATGATCTTAATTGCATATGTTTGATTAACATTGTACATACATTCATATCATAGATGCCTTGAAACAAAGGTGGTTTGCTTTGAAACATAAGCGAGGATTAGATTCTAAAGTGAATCGGAAGCGGTAAACTATATGTTTACATTTGGTGGCTTTGATCTTGTCCGAATCTGAAGCGTGGCTAGATTCTATATGAATCGGAAGCGGTGGAACTTTGGGTCCACATTGGGTACCACATGCATAGAGTCACATGTCTTGCATTGAGTCACATTGAGGTTAAGTGATGTTTGAATATATGCATTTATGTGATTGTCATGTGTACATGAGATGTGATAATTGAAATTGGTGATGTTTTGATATATAATTGGTTAAACGTGTGAATATGTGATAATGATGGATTGTGTATATATTTGGGATAATAGTATTGAATCTTTTGAGTATTATACTATTAAATTTTGTGCTTACTTGAATCTGTGAAATTTATTAGATGATACTATTTACATGATCATGACTTGTTGTGTGATGAAAAGTATGTGAGATTAATGAACTGTAGAAGTATGGTGTGTATAGTAGCTATTGATACTTGTGATGTGATGATTTTATATGTCTGAATCCTAGCATGCAATTTATCATATGCCCACTTATATGATTTGATATCTCACCCTTTTCTCTTGTTTCGCCGTTGCCTTTATATTGGTAACGTGCAGGTATTCAAGTATAAAGATTTAGTTGTCGTTACTCGAATCGGTTGTCGCTCTGATACGTAGCACTCTAGGGGGAACGATTTATGTCATTTATGATGTTGTTGTTTAATTGTGTTATCTTGGTTGAACAAAATGATAAGTTAACTGAGGATATTTTATTGAATACATTCTTAAGCGATTCCGCTGTGTTTTAATAAAATAAGTTATTCTGTTTCAAAGGTGCTATGTATCCGCTTTATGCGACGAGTTGATTTGTTTTGTTTTTATTATGTGACGCCTCATTTGTTTATTGAGAAATTTTTGAAAACTCTGATTTATATATATTTGTCGGGTAGAAATGGGGTGTTACAATAGTGGTATCAGAGCTGGTCGGTCCGTCCGGCCAAGTTGTCGAGTCAGTTGAGTTGTGTGACAGTTGAATGATGTCAGTGTTTTATTCCTTAGTACGCGACATGTGTGTGAAACACTGTCAGTACTTGTTTGCTTTGTTGTAGGGATTGGTTTGATTACAAGTGGGGGAGAAGTTTTACTTCTTGAAGATGTTTCTGTTGTAAGGGATGGTCAAGTATGTTGAGTGGCGATGTTCAGCACGGTTGAGGACTGAGAACTTGTCGGTGTGTTTAACCTTTGCGTCTGATGCCGGTGTTTGACAAGTGTTAAAGTGATAAAGTTGCGGTAGACTTTATGTTAGACTCGCATAAGTGATTAATGGACGTAGTCGATGTGTGAAGTGTTGTGAATCGCAAATCCGAGTTGGAACTCGAGAATGCGCGTAGCTTGAGTTTCGGATATCTGATTTGAACTCCGTTTGAAGCATCAGAAAGATAACGAGATGAAGTGTATTATAAGAATGATTTCCGCAACCGTAATAGAGTTGATTTTGACGTGATGATGTTGGGATGGGGTGTAGTTTGTCGTCGAAGTTATTTGAGGAGTTTGGGAGATAACATAAAAATTGTCGATGCTTGACGTTGATGTTTACAATTCGAATAACGTTAGAGATTTGTATCTTGGGTTTCGAGTATCAGTTGGACGTACCGTTTGAGCCTACGAAGAGGTGAAGTTGTATTCTACCTTATGGAAATGTGTAATCCTGTTGAATAAGAATGGTTATAACCGCAAATGTCTGAAGCGAAGTTAAGCAGAACTTGTTGTTGATGATTAAGATGAGAGAACGAGATGTTCGGTATTACAGATGATTTGAGTACTGATGACTTTTAAGGAAGAGTGAAGTAGTAGTGAAGAAAAATTCAGACTTAGGGATGATAGAAGTCGTATTTGGGATGCCAAAAGTGGCGGTGTGTATAAAAGGACTGTATGGAATTTCTATCGCCAGTTTATCGTGAGGATGACTTCGGTTCAGAAAAAAAAATTGTGTGATGCTAAGTGATTGTGAATTAGACTTTTTATTATGTTTGGACGTCGGTGTCTCATTGACAAGATCGATTGATAAGGTAAGATGTTGTAGGAATTGTAAAAACATAAAGTGAATCATTGGATTACGTCGTGTTAATGGATTTAAGTGGAAATTCGGAAAGGACGTTATTTTGATGTAACAACGATTTATACTCCACTAAGGTTGTCGGATACTAATTGACAAATTGGGGAACTGATCACCCTCAATCTATTGTTAATGGTAGACGAAACTCGTGTTGGACGTTATAGATTTGTCTTGTTGTCTTAATAGTGTAGAAAGAATATCTATATTTTATCGTGAAGATAGTCGCCCATTAGCTTGTGTAGCTTGGTAAGAGGGATGGTTGAGTTAGAATTAGATGAGATTAACAATCGGTGTAGTACGTTTTATGCAAGCGAGTGTCACAAAGTGAAAGATTGGAATTATCAAGTAAACAACGATGTGAGGATGAGTATTGAAGAAAGTTTGTATTGGATCGAGAATTTGTGAACCATATAAGTGGACGGAATTTTATCGAGAATGGTGACTTAAAAGAGAATTATCAGAGTTGATCAGCGGAAGCCTTAGGTGACACTGTTGTTGTAAGGCTTGAGGGAGTAAGAAACTATATGCCAGAAGTCGGTAAAGATGAGTTATCTTGATATTTGGATTGATGGACTGTTGGAATAAGTGTGATGCGCCAAAATACTGCATTGAGTCGTTGATTATTGCAAAACTGGTAAGAACTGTAATGTGTTTATGTTCATGAGAATCATTGTTGTGACGAAGAGGTAGTGATCGAAGTGTTACCAAGCGCGATTTGGAGATTGATATTTGGATACGAGGTTTGTGTTTGGATGGTGTTGAGCCAATTTTCGAGGACGAAAATATTCTAAGTGGGGGAGAGTTGTAACACCCCGAATTTAATTAAATTGGTTAATTAAATTATTGAAGGATTTAAATATTTGATTTAGTCGAAATTGGATTGTCGGTGTTATTTAAGGGCGTATTTGGAATTATATAAATCGAAGTCGGATAGTCAGAAAATAATATTAATAATAATATTATTTATAAGTCGGAATTATTATATTGAAGGAATTATTATTATAAGTGATATAATTGATTATTTGAGTTATATCTCTTATTGGGCCTAAATTGATTTTGGAGGATATTAAATAAAGAGAGGATTTAAACACTAAGCCCAATTGATTTTATATTAGGATTTTAGAGATTTTGGAAAGGGGGAGTTGTCATAATGAAGAAACAAGAATAGAGGAGAAAGAGGCAAGACTATGGAGAAGAAGAAGAAGCTTGAAGATTTTCATCCATGGTGCCAAATTGAAGATGCAAATAGAGACCCATTGAGTTGCTTCCATTGATAAGGTAAGGGTGGGATTCTCTTCCTATAATGGGGCTCATGAAACCTTGTATGTGGGGAGTTGGGTATGTAGATTTATTGCATTATCTTGTGTTGAATTGTTGTTGGAAAAAGATAAATAGAATTTGTTCAAGACAATCTAAGAATTGAATGGTTATTTTTGTTAACTATGTTTATTATTAATGAGTCTGGAACTGAGATAACCTTGTCCATGGTGCCGATGTTGTGCGAAAGGTGGAGTTTGCTATAAATGCCCTTTTCGGCATAGCCTGTGACGGCGCAAGAATGCCCATTAACTGGCAGCATAGCCTACGTTGAAGTGTGTAGTTACTTAATGTTATTTTTATGCATATTTCACATTATTTGAATTTTTTTCCTTTGTGAGTGGCCTGTATGTACGTTTCGTGTTTGACAGAACATTGTTTTGTCTCTGTATGTGGCTCTGTTCCCATATAAAAATAATGGTATCATACCATAGTGATGAGAACATCGTCATGACATTTTTATATAGTTAGAAATGTATAAAAATATTAGAAATGTAGGATAAGAATGTATAACAATATAAATATGAAACTAATAAAATATTAAATAGTCCCATTTGATTGAAATAGCCGAATTAAGCGGTATAATTAGTTGTCCGGAATTTGATGAAAAATTACGTGGTAGCTAAGTTTAATTAGTAGATTAACGTGGTGGTGTTCTTTTATTGAAATTGTGATATTTTACGAATCGATCGAAATTGTGTTTGATTTAAATATTCTTTATAAATAAATTATAATAATTTAATAGAATTGTCAATAGAGTTGTTAGAGTTGACAATAAGAGTTGTCGATAGAGTTGTTAGAGTTGACAATAAGTTGCCAGAGTTGTTTTGGGTTATTAAGAGTCATACTTTTGTTTGTTTTGAGTAATTTTGACATGTTTAGAGTTGTCAGTGTATAGTGTCGGTGTTTTCTTTTTCATTGGAACTTTAACAATTCATATCTTTTGAACCGTAACTCCGTTTGAGTCTCCGTTCGAGGCGTTAGAAAGCTAACGCGATATTCTTTTTAATAAAAATGGTCTTGAGCAATAGAATGCTAAAAAATTGGAAATGGAGTAGAAATAGAAGTGAATTAAATTAATATAGTGTGATTATTAATTGGTTGATTAAATTAATAGTTGAATTAATTTCAATGTGTTTAATTGATTAGAATATAAATTGGAATTAAATTAACTATTTGGTTTGTCGGTAAATTACGATATTTTGAGAATTTATCCGTAATTGTGTTTTGATTGAATATGTATGTTGAGAAATATATATTATTATGTCAATGATGTTGTTTTGATATTGATTCTCTGTGGGTAGTTGGATAGCATTAATTTTAATGATTAATTGCTTGATTTTAAATGTGTATGTTCATATATAATTGGCAAAATGAGAATTAACATGAGATAGTATGGTTACTAGTGTTAATTGGATTTTGTAAATCGTAATTGATTAATTGACCTTTTATATGTGAATGATATGTATGTGTTGTGAATGTTGTGTACAATTGGTGGATAATTCATCGAGTTGAATTATTGTGATATGCTAAATATTAAGATGGTAGAGATGATCTTAATTGCATATGTTTGATTAACATTGTACATACATTCATATCATGGATGCCTTGAAACAAAGGTGGTTTGCTTTGAAACATAAGCGAGGCTTAGATTCTAAAGTGAATCGGAAGCGGTAAACTATATGTTTACATTTGGTGGCTTTGATCTTGTCCGGATCTGAAGCGTGGCTAGATTCTATATGAATCGGAAGCGGTGGAACTTTGGGTCCACATTGGGTACCACATGCATAGAGTCACATGTCTTGCATTGAGTCACATTGAGGTTAAGTGATGTTTGAATATATGCATTTATGTGATTGTCATGTGTACATGAGATGTGATAATTAAAATTGGTGATGTTTTGATATATAATTGGTTAAACGTGTGAATATGTGATAATGATGGATTGTGTATATATTTGGGATAATAGTATTGAATCTTTTGAGTATTATACTATTAAATTTTGTGCTTACTTGAATATGTGAAATTTATTAGATGATACTATTTACATGATCATGACTTGTTGTGTGATGAAAAGTATGTGAGATTAATGAACTGTAGAAGTATGATGTGTATAGTAGCTATTGATACTTGTGATGTGATGATTTTATATGTCTGAATCCTAGCATGCAATTTATCATATGCCCACTTATATGATTTGATATCTCACCCTTTTCTCTTGTTTCGCCGTTGCCTTTATATTGGTAACGTGCAGGTATTCAAGTATGAAGATTTAGTTGTCGTTACTCGAATCGGTTGTCGCTCTGATACGTAGCACTCTGGGGGGAACGATTTATGTCATTTATGATGTTGTTGTTTAATTGTGTTATCTTGGTTGAACAAAATGATAAGTTAACTGAGGATATTTTATTGAATACATTCTTAAGCGATTCCGCTGTGTTTTAATAAAATAAGTTATTCTGTTTCAAAGGTGCTATGTATCCGCTTTATGCGACGAGTTGATTTGTTTTGTTTTTATTATGTGACGCCTCATTTGTTTATTGAGAAATTTTTGAAAACTCTGATTTATATATATTTGTCGGGTAGAAATGGGGTGTTACAAAGGCAGCTTGATTCTGTTGGAGTTCCTTCAAAGTGTTCAGCAGAACAAAAGGACCAGCAGAAGAAGCATCAAAACTGTTTTCCAGAACAGGATGATTAGCATCAGTTTCAACCATTTGAACATCTTCTTCATGGTTTTCCTCAACAGGAATATCTTCAGCAAAAGTTTCATCAGAAGATAACCCTTTTAAAACAGGAATTTCAGGTTTTGGAGGATACTCAACTTCGGGGTAAACCATGTAAGGGGCCTTTTCCAAAGGGTTCTCCCTGAACCAGTTGAACAACCACTAAAAATCTCCAATCAGAACTTTGTATGGATGTGGCTTCCACACAACGATTGCTAGAGGATTTTCTTCTTCCAACTCATCAACAAACTGCTTCTCTTCTAGAGGCTTCCAGTTGGTGATGGGATGATAGTATCTTCCATCATCATACTACAAAAAGAATCCAGAAGGACCAGGAGCAGCAGCTAAATAATCTTGCTGAAGATCGAGAAAGTCTTCTTGAATTTCCCTACCAAAAGCTCTCCAGAGCTTCCCAGCAACTACATGATCTAGCTTGGAGTCATGAGCAACCTTCAGAACTACTAAACCTGTCCTGACCTTGTTATTTAAAAACTCAAAATGTGCATCAACAAAAGGTTTTGGAGGTTTTGTTCTGGGAGGTGAGATGGGAGTTTGTGGTTGGAGAGAAAAGATTGGTTTTTCTGGGTGAGAGAAGGCATAAGGTTGAGAGACTCTATCAAGAACAAATAGAGTTTCTGAAGAGGGTGGTTGACGATAGGATTCAACTTCATTGTCAGAGTCCAAGACTAAGACAACGGGGTCAGAAGATGGTTTGGTTTTACGGTTGTAAGTTTGCATGAGGTTGGTGAATGAATCAGAAGGAGAGGATTCAGATGAGGTGAATTGGCAGAACACAGCAGTGTCTACATGATCATAGTTGGAATGTGGAGGAGGTTGAGAAGTGGATATAGAGGCGAGTGGAGGAATGATGGTGTTTAGAGGTGTGGCTTCAAAGATAGGTTCAGAAACAGGGGGTTCAGAATCAAGAATAGGCGATTTGCCTTTAGACTTGGGTGAAGGAGGAGGGATAGGAACTTTGGTGGTTGGAGATGGTTTAGCTGGGGCTTTTTCTGGCGAAAAATTTGGTGGAGCTTCTATTGATACAGTATTTGAATTTAAAACAGGAGCAGAACCAGGTTCAGAAATTACAATACCTGTAGGTCTTTTCTTCTTCTGAGGCCTAGCAGGACCTTCTCCAACAATCTTTCTTTTCTTCTCCTTCTGCTTCTCCTTATGTTCAACTTTCTTCTCTACTTTCTCCTCTTCCTTTTTCTTATCTTTCTTCTCTTCCTTCTTCTTTTCTTCTTCTCTTGCTTCTTTCTGTTCCTTCTTCTGTTATTCCTTCTTTTCTTCTTTCTTCTCTTTGCTCTTTTCTTCACTTATTGCTGGAAGATCTAACTTTCTTTTTGTTCTTCTCTCTTTCTGTTGCACTACTTCTGGAACTTGATTAGCAGTAGTGGCGAGTTTTTGCTTACTTATCCAAATAGGATCACAATCAGAACCTACTTCATTGTGCATAGCAATGTATTGTTGGTGCTAGACTTGTCTGGTTTCTACGTTGGTGCTAGACTTGTCTGGTTGTCTGTAAACAAAACAATGGTTCTAAAACACATTGTTGCAAGTGTGATACATATTTTTATGTTATACAAGTTACAACAAATAGTTCACAACATTTTTTACTATATATAACCATTAACTCTATAATTTTATTGTTGAAGGAAAGTACCACTCACAAACTAAAAATCAACTTTACCAAAATGGCTGCATAAGTATATCTATTTAAAGATTTGGCTAAAATAAATATACAGAATGCTTCAATGAGTGCTCAATGTGTTTAGCCACTACAAAAATTAATAGGTATTTTCATGTGTAAAGATGCAATGTTACATGAATTTTCTGCCTTTTCTAGTATTATATTAGAACAATGCCAACACATGTACACATTCATCACTGAGAAAAAAATCCTTAGAATCCTTAAAAATAACAACCTCCTTGCAATCATGTATTTATTTAGTAGTTTCTAGCAATAACGTTATTGTCTAATAAACAAGATCAAATCACAATAATCTTCCTTGAATAAAAAGAATAAAGTAAAAAATAACATTTCCATCTACTTTAACAGGAAGTTTCTGTTGAATTGATAGCTAAATCTGATATCTCCATGCTCAGTTTGACCATCCTAGTTAAGAAACAGAAGAATAAAAGATGTTAAAAAAAATATACCAATGAACACAAATTCAAACAAGTAAATCTTGGAAAGAAACTTACTTTCAAAAAATTGGAACTAAGCTTTCAACATAATCTTTAGTAAAGCTCCAATTTATAAAATCGCAATGACGGATAGTTCCTTCCTGAGTAATAGATCTACGAGCAATAATGTTTGTTCGCCTTACTCTATTATCTCTCCAATTATAGAGAATTGCATGGGTTTTTCGATGGGTAACCAAAATCAATGTATCATCGGAAAGAAACAGTGGCATCAACCCCAAAACATGCCTATTATCATGTTCCCTAGTATAGTCATAAGTTATTTGAAGATTTTGAAAACTAATTTTAAGGAATTGCGTCCAAGAATCTTCAACTCCAAATTGTTTCATCTGCCATATAACGAAATCAGTTTTCTTGTAAATATAAGAAAAACAAAGGCAACCATCCAACATACCAAATACCGAATCTCTAGGCAAGCCCCCCAACACACCTGACTTTCTAGGCACCGCTTGGTCAAAACAACGAGGCAGTAGATACTGATTGTATGTCTCCGTTCTCAAATCAAGTGAAACAATAACAAATTTCTCACCATTAATTTCTTTACTTCGAACGGCCAACCAATTAAGAGTTCCCCTTAAATGCACATAAATACATTGAATAGGACACTACTAGAAATACACGTATTTCCTGCGGAATTACCTGCGGATTTGTGTTATATTTCCGCAGGAAACGTGTTTCCTGCGGATTTTCCTGCGGATTTATGTCCCCAGCTAAAACCTTCGTGGGTAATATGTTTCGCAGGTAATTCCGCAGGTAATTCCGCAGCTAAATCCGCAGGAAACAGTTCGCAGGTAAATCCGCAGGTAAATTCGCAGCTAATTCCGCAGGTAAATTTGCAGGAAATGTCTATCCGCAGGTAAATCCGCAGGAAATTTCTTTCTGAAATTAAATAATTTTTTTATTTTAATAAGCTTTTGAACCATTATATATATTTAACTATAATATAAAATAAAACTATAATTTTCAATTTAAACTAAACTTGAATTCATAGAACATAATTGGTAAGAAGTACTTACATAGTCATTACTAAAAATGATTCAAAAAATCAAGTTCTTACTAATCATTTGTTTGACAAGTTAAAAAGATAATACAATCCAAAAACTAAGTCAAAATGAAAAAAAAGTACAAATCAAAATTCATTACTAAGGTCTTCTTCATCTGTTTCATCGACGACATCTTCATTTGCGTGATCACTTTCATTAGTGGGTTGTGGTGGATGAGAAGAAGACCCAACAAATCCTAAATGATTCATTAAAAATGAAATTTTATTATTTGCTTCGGCCATCTTTTCTTCTTGTTGATGCAATTGTTGCCTCATCACCATCTTCTCTTGTTCTTGTCTTTGCAACGATGCATTTAAGGCATGGACTTGACTTCTCAAAACATCAACCTCTTGAGAGTCACTTGAAAGACTTGAGGGTTTCTTTGATACAGAAACCAAAGTCTTAGATGCGGTTCCAAGACCAAATACCCTATTCCCTTTCTTCTTTCCAACCGACTCTACCCATATATCCAAATCAGGTGGCATTTCATTAGTTGGTTGACTATCAGCTTCGTCCTCTCCTGGAATAGTTGGATTCTGAGAAGAAATCTCCAACATTTTCTGTTCAAATTTATCCTAAAAGAAAATTGAAAAAATAGTACGAAATTAAATTCAATAAAAGTGATATTTTCCAAAAGACTTGTGTGCAGATTTGAAATTCAATCAAATTAACACTTCCCGAAATACTTACATATGCAGATTCAGCATGAACTCCAACCCAACTTTGATCCTTTTTCCGATGTGTGCGAAAATAGAACTCGGTCAATGATGGATCTGCACCCTTTTCCTTTCTCTACAAATTAAGAAAATCGTATTATTAACATTGACAGCACTGGACATTCTTCAAAAGATTAAACATTTGAAGTAAAACATTATGAAACTAATGAAGTAAAACATTCTTCAAAAGATTTCAGTCAAATACAAATGGCAGACTGGTTTTTAAGAAATAGCACAATGCTGCCAGAAAATAGCAAACAAGAATACATAAGCTTGACTAATCTGCTCCACAGCCAAATGGTATATACTGATCTAGATTTGCTTGCATAGTTTGAACAATATGGAACACAGTAATGAGACACAAATAAGTTAAAGGATTTCATTACAGAACTTTTGAAAAAGCTGACTGGGATGTTTATGTACCATCTTTTTCAAAAAGAAACTAAACACACCATGATGTTAAAATATTATCTTGAATAAAAGTACTTCAAATTGCAATTCCAGTAGTGTCTATATTACATCAACCAAGATTATGGTTGAGTATTCCCACAAAAGGGTTAAGATTCACTTCATATAATCTCAACCCTTTTAAATAATACATTCCTTAGAATACCAGGGATTGATCAAATCAAGTTAGCGTAGCTTCCTTAGCAATCTAGCAGACAATTCCTCTTTCAACAAAACACACATACCTTATTCATGAGATAGATGTAGGAACTCCAACTCAATTATTTTAGACTATCATTTGATTTGCAAAACAAAATAGTTGATTTTAAGTTTGTATAACATAACTTACCAACAATATTGGCCTTCAAACTATTCTGACAACACTAGTGTTTAATCAGTGAATTGAAGTAAATTAAAATAACACCACTCTAAAATAGTGATGCTATACGGTGAACCAAAGAAATAATAGCCTAAAGCTACATACACTATACATTTTAAATATGTAAAAGAAGAGAAGTAATGAAAAACATAATGAACTTCAAAACATAATGAAAAACATATAATATATACCATTCTTTTCCAATGCAAACGATGAGGAATAGACCCTCCAGTGTGAAGAGATGCGCCATCCATAGAAGACCGGTTTCTTTTATTCGTCTCAGATGCTTTTTTAAACTTTAACGAATTCCAATGTTCCAATAATTGCTGCCACACATCAGCTCCCATCCAGCCCGGTCTATACTCCAAGTCTTTGCGAACATCTTGTAGTAGCTGAGACATCTTTGCTGCACCTCTTCTTTCAAAGTTACGTCGCACCGTAACCTTGTGTTCCGGTGGCCATGAAAACTTTTTCTGTATTTAAAAAACCATGTATAGTTAAATATAATTTTTTACATTTTCTCTTAACCATAAAAGAATACAATATTCTCTTAACCATAAAAGAATACAAAACTAACACACTTGATAGTGAATACTATTATACTACTAATCAATTAACTCACTCTAATCTCTCATTATTAAACAAATCAACTTCTTCCTTTTAGCCTCACCTACATGTCTCCACGTGAAATATTCAGAAAAAAGTTTCCTATTAGATTTAGCATATTTAATTAGGTGAATCTAAAAACACTCATCAATCATAACATTAAATTCACCAATTTATTACATGTCTAGTTTTCTCTATGCTGAATTTGTCCCCACCTAAGGGTTAATACTAAAACTTTTACATTCATGTCTCAATTCTCAGATACTAAACTTTTTATTCATCATCATCATTAGCATCATCAAGAGTTAATACTAAAACTGAGTCATAATAAAGATCTTTGCCCTGTTACTTCATGGTTCTAATGACTTATTGTTTTTTAAAGGTTCAGTTTTCTAATTTCCTACTGTTTCTAATTTCCTACTGTTTTTTATTAAGAGATTAATCAATCCTAACCTAACTCATTAGAACTGCCTTTGCAGAGAGGTTTCAATGGAAGGTGGTGAAGAAATGGGCGTTGAGTTCTGGTGTATGTTTGAAAGTTGTATGCTAAGTTGTTGAATGTGAAACTCATATATGTGGAAGGTCTGAATTGTGAAGATTTTCTATTAACTACCATGGATAGTCAACTAACAGTAGCTTTACATTGTACATGAGTACATGAATGAATGGATGGATAGTATGTAGATTATGCACCTTCCTTAGTTATAACAACACATCAGCAGTGGTAGCATCTCCAAGAAAACTAAGTATCTTCTCTCACAAAAAGATTCTTTCCCATAATAATGCCAAATGAGAGTACTCTCTTAGATGACCGACTAAATGGTTGAGTAATTTCTTTTGTACAAATAATTGAAAATCTAAATAATATCTTCAACTTGACTTCTAAATAATATCTCCAACGGTAAGTTTAATAACGAGCACTAAAAGAGTAAAAAACTTCTACATACATTTAGCAACTTTGCACACTATTTAAATTTAACTACTATTTAAATTTAACTACTAGTATAGTATCTCTTATTTCAATCATATAAGTATTAAGTGTAATTGATGAGTTTATCTATATTATTCAAATAGTAAATCTGTACACTATTTAAATTTAACTACTTGTATCTCTTACATTTACTAGCACTAATGTACTAATGGGATAAATAATAAAATTGACAAAATAAATCTAATTTGAGATGGAGATATCAATTAAAAGAATCTTCAATTCTTTTTTTTTTTGAATCAAAGATAACTTTATTTTATAGAGTCAAATAAACAATCATTCATAGTGTTTATATTAAGCCTAATAGTGTTTATATTAAGTTTTGCTAACATTGGTGTGAGGGGAACAAATCAAAATGAAAACAGAGAGAATATAATGTCATGACAAAATGATTATAACAAAATAAACTCCAACTACATTCAACATTAAGCAAAACAAAATCTTTAGTCATGAGAAAAGAAACAACAAAATGTATCTTAGAACAAACAGTAACAGAAAAACAATATGTACCAGAATCTACTTGATCTTCTTCTTTGGCCTCAATTGATTGCTGTGTCCACACTTCTTCTTGCGGCAGAAAAACAAATGTTTACTGAAGACGTGCAAACAGAATATCAGGTTAGGAAATCTCAGAAGTAAAATAGCTAAACTCGAGCAAGTTCTCAGTTAGATGCAAACAAGTATTGTAATCTCATGTTTTCTGAAAAATTTACATAGGATAGAATGTTGAATCTGTCTAAAAAATAAGGAAGTTTGTGTCTTTCTTTACCTGTTGCAAAAGTCACTTTTTATCATATCTAGTCAAATTGAGGTTTAGAATTAAAATCAACTTTATTTGACACTTTAAAGATATATATTTTTACTTAAAGTGTTTGGTAGGAGCTAAAATCAATTATGATGACCTCTACCATGCAACCAAACACACACTTAGCAAAGTTATAATTGTATTAATACCAAATTCAAAATGAAAAGCTGTGACAGCAGAGACTATGAGAAGAACTGAAGCCTGAAAGGCATTGAAATCATAAACCTCTATCATACATTCTCCAACGAAACACAGAACTTGCAACACTGCAAATGCAGATTCAGTTCTTGATAACTACACATTACACAATCCTTTATTAAATGACCATAACAACAACAAAATTGAAGATAAATTATTCTGTCTTTTCACAGTAACATCCAATCCAAAGGTCGAAATTTACCTATTATAAACTAAATTTGACGATTTCAACACTATAAACCTCGAACACCCTTCAACACTTGAAACCCTAGCTATGGAAACTGAAACTCTTATAACATTCACGATTTCAATTGATTTTTAGGTTAAACCATAACTTGAGAGAGGACCAATCTGAAGATTTCTATAATGAGGAAGAAGTGTATCTAATGTCGAGAGAATACCTGGGTTGAAATGTGAAAATGAAGAAGACGACGGCGAAATCGTGCTCCGGCGAGGTTGCGGCAACAAAACACCGGCGAAAATGCGGTGATGGACCGGCTACGACTATGGCGAGGTTGCGGCGAAGAACGTTGAGTTTTGAGGTTTAGGTTTTTGAGTTTTACGTTTTTGAACAGTAACAAGGTTTTGAGTCTTAACGTTTTTTAGTCTTAGTTTTCATCAAATATAATTTCTTTCCAATTTTTTTTTAGTTTTTTAATTTTATTTTTAAAAAACTTTGATACCTATTGTTTTTATATAGTTTTTTTTATTTTATTTTTTAAAAACTATTATACATATTATTAAAAATTTGCATACCATTTATTTATTTTATTAAAAATTAAGATTAAAAATAAGATTAAAATTAAGATTAAAAATTAACTAAAATACATTATAAAAATAATCAATAACATAGAAAAAATTATGATTAAAAATAAAAATTAAACTAAATAAAAAATACCATAAAAATAATTAATAAAATAGAAAAAATTATGATTAAAAATAAAAATTAAACTAAATAAAAAAATACCATAAAAATAATTAACAAAAGAGAAAAAATAATAATTAATTTTTTTTATAAATTAAAATATTGAAATATGTTAAATCCGCAGGTAAATTCGCAGGAACGTTTTCTGCGGATTTACCTGCGGATTTTGCGTTACAGTTAAAATAGATATTCGCAGGAAATTCCGCAGGTAACTTTCCTGCGAAATTACCTGCGGAATTTATATTTTTGTTAGATATTTTGTTTAAAATATATATTTCGCAGGAAAATCCGCAGGTATACCTGCGGAATTTGCTGCCAATGCTGGATCCGCAGGAAACTTCTTTTATTTAGGAAAATCTCAGAAAATTCCGCAGGTATACCTGCGGAATATTTTCCGCAGGAAATTCCGCAGGTAATACGTGTATTTCTAGTAGTGGGAACAGCCGGGAGACTTTCAACATTTCTCCAAACATCATCATCTATATTAAGAATTCTCACATGTGATATGAATTGATGATTGTAACGGTACGCCACCACTTTATAACTGTCCTTCAAATTATCCCAACCGAATGCAAAGTTGTAACGTTGAGAATCACCAAAGGCGCGATAATACCCGAATTTTTTAGAAGTTGTCATGGTGGCCGGGTTCCAAACACGGAACCAGTTATCTATATTCTTAGACTTCGAAATATGGTTGAAATTTGTAAGATAACCGGTTCCAGCCAAAAGAATTAATCCGTTGCATGAACCAACTATACGATCACATCCTTTGTTTTTTAGATGATAGTAAGGATCATCAAAAAGGGTGAACGTGGGGTTATCGAGTAAACTACGTATAGGGTATGGAACAACACTGCAATCAGAGTGAATGCCGCCTAAGGACATTTCTGTTGTATGAATTATTACTAATGTTAAGAATGGAATTCGTGTTTTTGATCTCTTAATATGCAATTTCACAAAGGCATGATCGGAGATGAGGGTTCTCCAATGGTTACTGACACACTTAAAACGAAGAATAGATTTAACTGGAAGAATGGAAAGTACCTCTGAGATGAGATCGTTAGGAAGTACCACCGGCGAGGGATTCATCATAGACAGCAGATACAAAAATGGAGTAATCTGTGATCGTGAAAGATTTGAAAGCACTTAATATTAGAACTGACCTCTAAATCCGATTGGTCAGGTCCAGTGGACTGATTACTGATGGTGAAAAAAAATTGCTTAAAAGAGCAATGGATTTGCAGCAATTTATATGGAAATTATAAAATAATTTGGGATTTAATGGCAAAAAATTAATAGCATTACAGTCTTCCTTAGAGTTGATCTCGCCTAATTAATAGCAATAATATATGGTGTATCACCCAACCATATTACGAAAAAATCTTTAACAATATAGTAACAATTGGAATACGTTGATTTAGTCTGGCCAATTTTTATTCCTGAATATCAAAAAGTCTATTTATCATGTTATATTTTTATTTTGATGAATTTTTATTTATCAAAAAGAATACATTTCACATGACAAAACACAAACGTACATACTTAAAATTAAATATGGTTTTCTTTTGGCTTCCCCTTCATAAATTGTGGATAAAATATCCCATGTATCAATAATAAGCAAATACGTGTAATCAACTTTCAAAAGTCAAACATTTAAATTAATTTTTACCACTAGGTAAATTTTATAACTTATAAATTTTATTTATATTTTAGGTTCCTAATTTTATGAAAGGAGGAATATTCTTATTCAACAGTTTAAAAGACTTACTCCAAATTTTAACTCTTAATTTTCATTAATTAATTTAATAATTTTAATTGATTTTTTATATAAAAAATATTTTTAAAAATAATTAAATTAAATAATAAATTAAAGAATTAAATTAATGAAAATATATATTAAAATTTGGAGTAACTCTTTTAAATTTATTATTTTTAAGTAAGATTATCCCTGTGTTAAAGGACGAGGGCAGATTTCTTCTTTAGTAGCAGCTCCGGTCCCTTCTCTTTATTTTATAGTTTTTTTTCAAGATATTGTGTATTTGTCAAAATCTTTATTTTGAGAGATTATAACAATCATTACATCTATAATTTCTTCCTCTTTGTTCTTTCCTTCTGATTGAATTTATCATTCTAACAACTTTCTTTTTAAATGCGTTTAAAATTTTTATTTTGGTGAATTTTTAGTTTGAGTTTACTGTATCAATTTCTCATGGATAATTATCATTCTCATATTTTTTTTTACCTTTAATTTCATTCAATCATGATTTTTATATTTTAAATTTGTATGAACGACATTTTATTTTTATCATTGAATCATGAACTTCTCAACCTGCACATATGACTTGTTTGTCATCTCGCGACATCAGTAACCACTAATTTTTTTTTCTTTTTAGTTTTCAATTTCATTTTCTTTGTTATGACTAATTTCAATCTCTTTTTAATTTTTTAATTTTATGTAAAATTCGAACCGTTCAAATTGTTTGGTAAGATTTGGGAATTTAAGGGTTTTGATGTTATACATGTGATTTTTCCATTTGCTTTCTTTAATATCTTTAGTTTTATATAGAGTTCTTGTGTCTTTGAAACATTTGAAACATGGACACTAACTTTTAAAATAGTGAGATATCTATACTCTCGATACCAGGTAGTGCAACTATTGTACTTCTAATATTTTATTGGCTTAATAGCAACTTTGGTTCCCCTATTTTACCTTTTTTTGAGTTTTGATCCTCCCATTTTAAAAACCTGGATTTTGGTCCCTTTTTCATCTTTTGTTTTTGATTTTAGTCCTCCATCAAATTTGGAACAATTTTTTAGTGAGGCGGCACTTCATTTGATGACGTGTCAGTTATTAGTCATAAATATTTATTTTCACCTCAGAAAACTCATTTTTAAATTA
Source organism: Vicia villosa (assembly GCF_029867415.1). NCBI lineage: Eukaryota > Viridiplantae > Streptophyta > Magnoliopsida > Fabales > Fabaceae > Vicia > Vicia villosa. The sequence goes on along the minus strand of NW_026705243.1, from coordinate 303,586 downwards.
ATTAAAATTTAGCTGCGTCATTAAAATTATTATTATTATTTCATTATATTTATTATTAATTCAATTTCATTATTAAAATATTATAACAATTAACAAAACTTGAAGAGACACACTTGATTCAAACCTGAAGAAACCCACGAAGATGCAAACTCAGGAATAAGAACCCTAACTCATCGTCGGCATCCCCATCGCAATCCTTGTTCATCGTCATCGCCATGGATAATCCAACTTATGTTTTGAGGTATGCAAACTTCTTGTACTGATATTGTGTATACGTTTAGGAATACGTTTGAGATTTACGTTTAGGTTTACGTTTGGGATTTATGTTTAGCTTTACGTTTAGGTCCTAGTTTGTCTGTGGTTTCTTTATGGTTACATTGTGGTTGGGATTTATTTTGTGGTTTGCGTATTCAGTTCTTGGTGACATTGTGGTTTACGTATTCAGTTCTTGTTGTTTACAGAGGTGTGTTTTTATTTTGTGTAGGCCAAGTGAAACACAAACTGTGAGACTTAGAATACATCATAGGGGACGTTTGGTGCAACATCCAGTGAAGTTGTATGTTGGAGGGATTGCAAGTGAAATGAATTGGGACTGGGATGTGGACTTAATGTCCTATATGGAGATTGAAAAGATGATTAAAAATGAAGGGTATTGTAATATACGGTGTTTATGGTTTTGGCATTCCAAGTATGCCTTTTCTCGTGGACTTCGGCCTTTGAATGATGACAAAGATGTGTTAAATTTCATGGAAGATATTAGAGGATATAAATTGATCGACATTTATGTTGAACACAAAGTCGAAGAAGTTAATATTGAGGATGTTAGGTTTGATGATGCAATTGACGAAGAAGTAAATGTTGAAGAAGCAAATGTTGAAGAAGTAAATATTGAAGAAGTAATTGTTGAAGATGAAAATGTTGAAGAAGCAAATGGTGAAGATGAAAATGTCGAGGATGTCAATGTTGAAGGTGTCAATAGTGAAGACAGTGAAACATATCCTGATTATGAGGAGTGTGAGGATGATGAGGATGGTGAGGAAAGTGAGGAAAGTGAGGATGATGAGTTGAACTTAGGTCATGATGTTGGTGTTGATTGGACCACGGTTCTCCCTAACACTTCAACTGAGCAACCGTCAAGATTGGCTGTTAATTCTGATAATGAATGTCGTGATTCAGATGAGCTACATACACCACTTGGAAGTGATGTTGAAGATAAGATGCAAATCAAAGATGCCGTAAAAGATTATGCAATGGAGTCTAATAAGAATGTTGTGATCAAGAAAAATGACAAGAAGAAAGTGGTTGTAAAGCGTATGGTAGGTTGTCCCTTTTATATAAGGTTTAGCCTTAGGGAAACCAACCAATTTTGGCAACTTGTTAGCTTCACTAATCTACATAATTGTCATAGGACACCAAGGAATAGACAAGCGACGACCGTTTGGTTAGCTAAAAAATTTGTGAATACACTAAGACACACTCCTGAAATGAAGACTAAAGGGTTGATTGCATAAGCAATGGAGAAGTGGGGGGTGAAGTTGCCAGTAGATCAAGCATATAGAGCCAAGAAAAAAGTGATAGAGTTAATTCAAGGAGCTGGTCGTGAACAATTAATCCATCTTAGAAGTTATGCTGAGGAATTGTTGAAGTCAAATCCAAACTCCACAGTTAAAATTCAGTGCGATGATTCAGCTTGTGGTCCCGTGTTTGAAAGAATATATGTATGCTTAGAAGCATGCAAGTCAGAATTTGCAACCACTTACAGGCCTCTAATTGGTTTGGATGCATGTTTTCTGAAAGGGGACTTCGGAGGTCAGTTGGTAGGGTCCGTTGGTAAGGATGGAAATAACAAGATGATACCAATAGCTTATGCAGTTGTGGAAGCTGAAACAAAGGATTCATGGCAATGGTTTTTTAAGTTATTACTCGAAGACTTACAATCCATTCAACAAAATGCTTATGGATTTATATCAGACCAACAAAAGGTATGCAATTCTGTTCTGATATGCAATTCTATATAGTAGCAATTCTGTTATGTAGTTCGGTTTTGATATGCAATTCAATATAGTAGCATTTCTGTTCTGATATGCAATTATGCTCTGGAAATATTCTCTGGAAATCTGTTCTGATGCAATTATGCAATTCTATAAATGTGTACCCTGCTAGTATGTTTCATTATTCTAACTTAGTATGTTTCATACACTTATTTTGATTCTCATACACTTAATGTACCGTGGTTAATATTTCATGTACTTAATATGTTTCATACACTCTAGTATGTTTCATATACTGTACCGTACTTAATATTTCATGTGCTTAATGTTTCATGTACTTAATATGATTCTCATACACTTTCATGTACCGTGCTAGTATGTTTCATTATTTTAACTCTAGTATGTTTCATATATTGTACCATGCTTCCAATACTTAGTATGTTTCATACACTCATTCAATACTGTACCATGCTTCCATATATTGAATATAAATTACATTGCTTGAAGGAATCAAACATTACATAACGGTTAGAATTTCTACTCAAAAGGAGAAATTATCCAGGTACAAAGGTGCTATAAGTCCTAATATCCGACAAAATATTGGAAAAAACAAAGAGGGAAGCAGAGCGCTGGACTGTAACTTGGCATTCGGATGACGACTTTTCTATTTTTGGTGTTTCAAACAGTGTTGAGACATATATTGTAAACTTGCTGCAGAAGACATGTGCTTGTAGGAAGTGGGATTTAACCAGAATACCGTGTTGTCATGCTATCGCATACATATGGTTTAACAAAAAGGAGCCCGAAGATTATGTTTCATCATTCTACAGGTATTGCCTTCTCATTTTAACCAAAATACAAGTACTATAATGATACCGACATATTATGTTAACTTACGAATTCATCATTTTATTTGTGTATAGGAAGTATACCATGATGGCAACTTATAGCCATATCATTGTGCCAACCAATGGTCCACAACTATGGCCGACAAATGTTACTCAACCAATCAACCCTCCAGTCATGAGAAGATCTATTGGTCGCCCAAAGAAGAATCTTATCAAGGCAAATGATGAGCCGAGGAATAGAAAAACATTGCCTAGAAGTCTTCAAACTGTCAAGTTCAAGAAATGTGGGATTTTTGGGCATAACAAGCGAACATGTAAAGGCAAGAGAGCTGCAAAGAGAGCAATTCCTAAGGGTGGAAACAAAAAGGAAAAAATGGAAACAACGGGGCTGAAAAAACAGTTATAGATGGAGGATCGCAAGCGCCAACGCCAACCCAAGAATAAAATTTAAGCTATGACATTTAGTTTAGGTCTTGTTTTGTGACACTGCTATATTCTGTGTTTCGTTTGTAATAGTAGCAACTTTGGTCTGCATTATCTAGTAACTTATGTGCCAAAATTATGACACTGCTATATTTTGTGTTTCGTCTATAATAGCAGCAACTTTGGTCTGCATTATCTAGTAACTTATGTGCCAAAATTATAACACTGCTATATTTTAACTTTGACACTGCAGTATTGAACAAGTAGCCTACAGTATTGAATAACTTGGTTCTGTTTCCAAATTAAATATTGCCAATTAAACAATTTGGCTAGTGTCAAAGTTAAATAACTTGGTTCTGGATCTGTTTCCAAATATGCTGTAATGGAGATGTTTCCAAATTAGTTCTAATTCTGGATCTGTTTTAAAATAGTACCAATTGAACAATTAAATAGTGCCAAGTTAAAATATGCTGTAATGGAGATGTTCCTTAGTTTGGAATTGAAAAAAAGCCATAACAGCAGCTATCAAACGAGAAATCAAACGGTAAAGAAAAGGAAGAACCATAATGGAGTTGTGAATTCAGCTAAAATGTAATGCTGTAAAATGCGAATTCTTTTTGGGAGTTGTAGCGTTCATATAAGGGTGAAGAATTATATTTTCAACTTTATGATTCAGATCTTCAAGATGGCCATTTTTTCAATCTTTGGAGAATTGATTTTTCTGCAAAACGCTTTGAAGACTTGCCGACACTGGTAGTGTGTTTCCAAATATGCTGTAATGGAGATGTTTCCAAATTAGTACCAATTCTGGATCTGTTTTAAAATAGTGCCAATTGAACAATTAAATAGTGCCAAGTTAAAATATGCTGTAATGGAGATGTTTCCAAATTAAATGTTACAAAATAATGCCAAGTTAAAATGTTCCAAACTAAAGGTCAGAATAACTTGGTTAAATTTCATTAATCTGGAAAAATTTTACAGAACACAACTATACTTCTCACTAACATAACTAACAATACAAACACAATTACACTCATCACTTTAATACAACTAGTGCAAACACAACTAACAATACAAACACAAGAACCAAACCCATAAAATAACCCATGAATTTCATCTTCTTCTTCAACAACTCTTCATTTCTTGCCTTCATCTTCAAAAGCTCTTCATTTTTCCTTGTGTCACTCATTAAATTCACAAGTTCATCATTCTTATCTTTTAAAGATCTAATCACATCCTTAGCACGATTGCTCATTTCTTCATCAAACCATTCAAAATGATTACATCCTTTTTTCCTCATCACTCTAAAATTACCACATCCATAAAACCTCCTTCCCGGATTCGCATAACTCCAAGAAGTCATCAATGGTGACTCAAGGTCACACCAACACCTATTCACTTTTCTTCTTGAACTAGACGAATTTGTTGAAGCATAAGAGAACCTTGATTCTGACATTATTGGAGAAACGGGATGAATATGAGTAGAAGAATGGAATCGGTTTGGAATTCCGTCTCGGAATTAGAAGAAGAGGAGGAACATTTGGGGAAGAACACTTATCTGCAGCTTTTAGGTTATATTTGAGGATGAACGTGAATATATAATACTTCTGTATGTTATTATTTTTATTATATATAATAAAAAACATTTAATATAATTAAACATTAGAAAATAACAAGAACAGTGACATGGTAAAATTTACATATGACTAATAACTGACACGTCATCAAATGAAGCGCCACCTCACTAAAAAATTGTTCCAAATTTGATGGAGGACTAAAATCCAAAACAAAACATAAAAAAGGGACCAAAATCCAGGTTTTTAAAATGGGAAGATCAAAATTCAAAAAAATGTAAAATAGGGGGACCAAAGTTGCTATTAAGCCTATTTTATTTTTTCGTAATAGAGTTGTTTAAGGTATATTGCATTTCCTGCATATAAAAAGAACGTTGTATTTACTGAATATATATCGGTTTAAGTAGGAATAAATATTGAAATAAAGTAAAATTACTATTTTTATATACTAAACTAGTAGAAGATTCGTGCTTCCGCACGGGTAAAAACATTTATATCTTAAATTATTTATTTAAAATGGAATTAAAGTTAATAAAAAATTTAAGTACATAAGGATCATAGCATAGACACAAATTATCCATAAATTAATAATCTTCTCATAAATTAATAAAAAATTTATGTGTGTTTTTTTTTACTTATCTTCTAATTAAGAATCTTCTCATAAATTAATAAAAAATTTATGTGTGTTTTTTTTTACTTGAATTCAACAGGTTGTGTCATGTGTCACCTTTTATCTGAATCATTAGTAAATACTTAAATTCTATGTGATCACTTATGTCACTAAAAGATGAACATGATTAAAAATTATATATCAACTTAGAGTGTTAAATTGAATCTTTTGGGCCATTACACTTGCTATTTCAGGCATTATAACTAGGGAATTTCTTTATACATTCATACACATATTCATATACCCGCGATGAAATCCCAAAATACTTCTATATTTTGGATGTGCATATTTGAAGACACATTTTTTTAAAAATAATGTGATTTTGGATATGCACATCTGAAGTCACCTTATTTTTTATAGAAAAAAGGTGTCTTAGGATATGCACATCCGAACACACTTTTTTTTTGGGAAAGGGGACTTCGGAGATGCACATCCGAAATAACCCAATTTTTGATCTTGGGATTTTTCGAATATGCATATCCGAAAAAATTAAATATTTGTTAAAAAATTCAGGGAAAATAGGTTTTTCGCCCCTGCCATATAGGCGATATTTGAAGAAAAAAAACCGTAAAAAAAAAGTTGCATGGATTGTCCTAACATTTGAAGATTCTCTCATTTTTTACCTTCATCACATCGAGTCACCAAAAAAGCTGACGTGGCAGATATTTGAAGATTCTCTCTGTAACGCCCGGAAATTTGAATATTCGCTCAATCTAGACGTTCGGAGTGATTAGTGAAGTTTTCGTATTTTGAGACGATTTAGTCAGTATTAGTTCGGGATAACGGATTGATATTTAATCAAGAGTTTTGATATTTTCAGTATTAGAAATATTATTGGAATAATATTTGAAGTTTTGGGAATTTTCTGAGTAATTAAGATTAGACCGGAAATATGATATATTGGTCGAATTTGGATTGTCGGTGTTATTTTAAGAAGTGTATTTGAATTTATTAAGTTAAAAGTCGTATTTTAATCGGACGGTCGAAGAATAATATTAAGAATAATATTATTTACAAGTCGAAATTTATTATATCGACGGAATATTATTTAAAGTGATATATTGGTTATTTTGAGTTATTAGTCTTTTTGGGCCTAAATTGGTTGTGAATAAGAGGTGTTAAAATCTAACCCAAATAGAATAATAAAAATAGGGTTTTAGAGATTGAGAAGAGGAGTGTTCTCATTTGGGGGAAAAGTTGAAGAAAATGAGGCTATGTCTTGAAGGGGAGACTAGAAGCTTGAAGATGCAATTGGAGTCCCATTGAGTTGCTTCAATTGATAAGGTAAGGTGAGATTCTCTTCCTATAATGGGGCTTATGAACAATTATATGTGGGAATTGGGTGTATAGATTTATTGCATTATCTTGTGTTTGTGTTGATTGTTGTTGTTCATATAAAATTAGAATTGAGAAATAATATTGTTGCTGCTGAATTGGAAATTAAATTTGGAAAGACTTGCCGGCATAACCCATTGACGGGTGGCATACAAGTCCAGTGACGACCGACAATGACAATGATACGTGAATTCACTAATTTCATTGAAAACTCAATTCTAACCATTGATTAGAAGCAAGAGTAAATAAGAATAAGCACTTTAAGCTAGAAATATGCTCTTAAAGCATGTGATTAACAAGTTGGGAACTATGAAATCCAAATGACATGTGAGAGTGTGGTTTTTCTTTAAATGCTTGGTTTGATTAAACAAATGACAAGTCTCCTGTCTAGATGGAGATAAGGCGAGAGAGAGACAAGTTCTTTCTTAATTGTTATTATTTTTTTGTTTAATCATATAAAAATCAGTGTTATGTGCTCAAACTTTATACTAAGTTAATCGGTCTTTTCAAAATCCCACCAATCTTAATTTGAGGTTATTATTGTATAAGTTTAAGTTTAATATAATCTAATTAAGACTTCAAAGGCAAAGTTGGTTTAATTTGTTTGGTTTGGAACTTATTAAATAACAGAAGAAATATAATTAGAAACAGTGCAGAATACTATATGGTGTTATTTTATAGAATGCTATATGGATTATAATTAGAAACAGTAGAGAAGTGTGTAACATAGAATTAATATAATTCAAATAGTCTCATTTGATCGAAATAGCCGGATTAAGCGGTATAATTAGTTGTCCGGAATTCGATGAAAATTTACGTGGTAGCTAAGTTTAATTAGTACATTAACGTGGTGGTGTTCTTTTGTCGAAATTGTGATATTAATCGGTCGATTAAATTAATGGTTGAATTAATTTTCAATAAGCCTATTTAATTAGAAAATGCTTAGACTTAGATTAATTATTCGGTTTGTCGGTAAATAACGGTATCTTGAGAATTTACCCGAACGAATCAAATAATCGGTAAAGAATAGAATTGTATCTGAATTAACCGGTTGAGCTGTGTTTTTAGTGACTTCGGAGTATAACCCGGAAATTCGTAAAGTTGTGAATATTAAGGATTTAACCGGAAATTAGATAACCGGTAGTGACGCAGGATAAACCCGATTAATTAGAGATTATTAGGTGAATAATTTTGGTTAATTGATAACGGATTAGCGAGTTAATTTAAAGACTAACCTAGTATGGAGGATTATAAGACTAATTTGACTTGACTTAATGTGTCTATTTGTTGTAATGATTTCGTTAATATGTGAAGTTATATGTTTGTCGTGATGTGTCGAAACATGACAATGTTTGTGATGATTGGTAATACGTGATGTTTTATATATTCGTGGTGATAATTTTGTGACTAAGTGAAGATGAAATATTATGGTGACGTGAATTACCCCGTATAATGGTAATGTGATTGTGATATAGGCTTATGCCTCATGACGATATGTGATTTTGATGAGTATGCTGTGTTGTCTTGTTTGTCGAGTCACATTCCATATGCATACTCTGTGACGGCCTGAAAACTATGGCAAACATGACGGCCTGAAAACTATGGCAAACATGACGGGCCAAATGGCAATTGGTGACGGGGGCTGAAGCTCCGATTGGTACCACATGCATATACATGAGTCATGTCCCATGTGTCTTATGTGATTTGTAGTTTGTGATGTTTTGTGACTATATCGTGATTGTATTTTGTGACTTGCTAAATGATGGAAGTATGTGAAGATGTGAATTGATGATTTTATGAATAGTATGATGATATCAATATTTGTGAATGCGATTAAATGAATATGTCTGGTGTGACTTATATGTGATGTTTTGTGACTAGATGTATGACTTATATGCGGTGATGTTTTAGGGACTATAATTGTGACTTATACTTGTGATGTAGCGTGAATTAGATTGCAAAGTGAGTGACTGATATATTTATATGTGATTGATGTGAAAATGATTTGTGGTGACTTGTTGTGAGATGTAAAGTATGTGAGTTTGTGAATTAGTGAAAGCATGAAGTGTATAGCAATATTAATACTTGCGATGTGATGACTATATATGCCCGGATCCTAATATACAATTTATCATGCGCTCACTTATATGATTTGATATCTCACCCTTTTTTCTTGTTCGCCGTTGCCTTTATATTGGTAACGTGCAGGTGTTTGAGTATGAAGATTTAGTTGTTGTTTATCGAGTCGGTTGTCGCTCTGATACGTAGCACTCGGGGGGATGATTTATGATGTTTATCATGTTGTTGTTTATTGTCTTATCTTAGCTGAATAATATGTTATTGACTCAAAGATTGAGAATTATGACTTCGTTGTTTCAATGAAAGAAGTTATTCTATTTTAAAAAGTATCATGTGCCTGAGTACTTGTTGATTGATTAAAGAAGTGCTATGTATCCTCTAAATGCGATGAAGTGATTTATTGTTAAATGAATATGTGACGCCTCATTTGTTTGTCGAGAAATTTTGAAACTCTGATTCTTGCACATATTTGTTGGGTAGAAATGGGGTGTTACACTCTCATTTTTTACCTTCATCACATCGAGTCACCAAAAAAGCTGATGTGGCATATAGTTTTTATTTTTTTCTCATGATGTGGATGGCCCAAGTGGCTTTTTTTATTTATTTATTAATGCTAATGCCACGTAAGCATTTTATATTATATTAATTTTTTGTTAACAAAGTAGGAGGAGGGACCCGAACCCATACCCTTTTGTTCTCAGGTCCAACACCTTTTCACTAAACTGCCTGCTATATTTTGTTTTCTCCATGTTTTGAATGGTAGTAGTAACATGCACTGTTATTTATATTTACAATTTTAATATAATTATTCTTATCCTAACAAAGAAAACCAAATCTCCAAAATCTGCACAAAATCATATCTTCATTCAATCTCATTTACCATTGATTTACGGTTACAATTGCACATCCTATGAATCCATCTCAATTCAGTATCTTGGTCACTAAGACATGAGCAAATTTCAATCTCCATCCAATCTTTCTTAATCTGAATTGATTTACAAATCACTAAAATTAAATCAATAACATTTAATTTCTAAATCATATTTCTCATTATAAAAAACACAACACAAGTTCATAAGAGGGGCGGCGAAAAAAGCTACAAAACTTTCTCAAAGAAACCTGTAAAAAATAATTTTCATCAAAACCATCTCCATGAATAATACAAGCTCTATCAGCAGTTTCAAACAAAACCATTGAAAGAAGAGATAGAAGCACTGTTTCAAACAAGCAATTCCTCGAATCACCGACACAAACGCACCGCCGCCACCACTATTGTCGCCATCTTTTTTTTCGGTAATCTATTTTGTTTTTCCTTTATTCATGAGTTTGATTTTGGTGCATGTGGTTTAATCGAAACACACCAAATACATAATGTTGTAGTCATTTAAAAAAATAATTACTTTTATAATTTAAAATTTTTTGTGACAAATAAATTATTACAAAATTAAAATTGTATTTAATCTTTTTATTCCTTATTTATAACAATTTGTATTTAAGTTATTCTTTATTAATAATAACTCACTCTAATTATATTATAAATAAATATTTTTTCAAAATAAAATAAAAAAATTTGGAATATTGGGATACTTCGGATATGCATATCTGATTTAACGATATCCCAAATTTCTTTTGGGAAGGGTTTTTTCGGAACGTTTAAATGAAAAAGTTCAAAGAAGGGTGATTTCAGATATGCATATCCGAAATAATTGAAAATGTGATATGGGTGTCTTCAGATATGCATATCCGAAGGATATTTTGGGGTTTTAGGGGTGTTTTTTTACCCTATATGATTGTACAAAGAAATTCCCAATACTATATTATTTTGTTACAACATGAAAGAGACTGTAACACCCCAATTTTTAACAGCGAAAGTGTTTTTTTTTTCTTTTTAAAACAACAAAGTCTTTGAAATAAAACATCTATGATCATCTTTAAAATAAATCAGAGTAAATTTTTGTAATACAATGATCAACATATAAGGCCTCCTTTTTAAAAATGTTTTCTTAATGAAAAGTTTACGAACACAAATCAAACATAATGTCTAAAAGAATATAATAACAATCTTTATTTTAACAAATTATTAAATAGAGTTTACCATAATACAAGTTACAAAGAAAACAGTAAGGAAACGTAAACAATGACTTCAACAACAATCCCTAAGCTGATCTCTGGACACTAATTGAAGATGAATGGGTGACGAAACCCACAGACAACTTCAAGCCTCCCGCTTATCAACACTAGACTGGTCTCCTTCTTGCTATGACTCCAAGTCGCCGTAATACCAGCGAATCTCAAAATCTAAAAAGAACCAAGGCGTCCAGCACCAGATCATGGATAACGTGGAGGGTCACCATCTAAATATAACATATAAACCAAGAATACGCTATACATGATATGCAAGACATAGAAACATATAATCAACATATCAATCCAAATGAGTGTAATATCAAATGCACAGATATCCTATCAATGCAGACTCTATCTGAGTTGGTCGCCCTAACCGGATTTCCCACATGCATGAATTCTGGATTTTCAATCCTCCGCAAAGGGTTGTGTGTCATACCCCAAATTTGCCCGCCCTTTATTTACTCTCAAACGCTGTTTTATTTTGAATAAAATGCAATGGCCTAGTGGATAGTAAGGAGAGAGTAAAAAATGCAAAAAGTGGAATAACTTGAGTTTGAATCCCACCTGTCTTCTTTTTGAATATATTTGTCCTTACTTTTCCTATTTTATTATTATAATAGGTTCTAGAAATGAAAAATTAGATTTAAGATTTTTTAATTCAAATTTAGTTTTATAATCGGTATATTTTAATTTATACTTCTCAACTTCATTTTTCTCAGGGTTTGAATCTATTATTTAGAATCTAAAAGAAAAATAGAAAATTGATAATAAAAGATAGATATTAATTTTTTTGTTTTATTGTTATTATCATAATAAATAGTTTTATGTAAATTGTTTATTATTATTGGAATCATTATTATGACATTACTATTAATAAAAAATAAATCAAAAAAAAGTCATACAATAGAGACAGACAGGATTTCAATTCTTTCCAAAAACATTGGCACACATAATCTTCTACTATTCAAAACGTCCTCAAGACAATATCACTAAAAAATGGAAAGAAATTAATCTTGGAGGACAGGATTCTTAATATCGATTAATTTGTTGTCCAATATGACATAGTTGTAAGGTTATAAAAACCGAATAATCAAACCAAAACAGGGGAGGCGAAGAACAACCGCAAAAAAAACCTCAGACTTTTTTTAACACATAGTCTCTACAAAAATCATCACCATATCCCCATCATAACCTTCAATCTCCCTCACAAAGCCAACAAAGTAAAGAAAACAAAGTAAAGCAATAGCCATCACCTAACTCGACGTCCTCCCTTGGCACGCGAGTTACCAGGCTTCACCGCCGGTCCAGATTTCATTCCGAATCCGCTCTATTCCCGACGTCTCCGACGTCGGAATCACTGATCGTAACAACCACCACTTCCGACGAGGAACAGTCGCGATCGATTCAAGTCCGCGTCGATCCAAAGCTTCGCGCCGGACACATACCCCAACACGATGCACCACTCAGCCACTCACAGCCGCGCCGCCACCATCCCAAGAAGGTCGCCATAGTTACCGGTAGTGTCCTTTGACTCCACTATTAATTTCCATTTTTCTTTCTTTGATGCATGATGTTGTTGGTGTTGATTTGTTGTTCTTGAGATGTGTTTAAAGAGTTGGTCTCAGGTTTTAGTGGATGGGTTAGTGTATGGGTCTTTCATGGAGACGAAGTCCTATTCCGTTGTCTCTATTTCTCTGCTTGTTTTCAGTTTTCATCTTATTGCATTATTTTTCCAATTTTCTGTCTGGCTGCTATTTTTGTGTTAAGATAAATGATAAAGCAATAAGGTTTATACTTATATGTTAAAATAACATATAATTTTTTTCAAGTGAAATTAGTTATAATGGTGAGGGAAGTATAAATAAAATGACGTCTACGGTAGTGAATTTTTTTTATGTATGATAATTTAACTAAAACATGCAAATCATTCTAATTGGAATTAAACTCTATTTTTTATACAATGGAATTTCATACTAAAGTAATTTTACGACACTTAACAAAAAATACCAAGGCACAATAAATAGGCCTTATTTAGTGTTATTAGAATTAGTTTAGTCTTCCATTTTATTCTATCAAGAAGAAAGCACAAAATAAGTTTGTATGTCTTTTAGATAAAAACCAATTAATTATTCAATTCTAAACATCCATTTACTTGTACTATGATTTTCATGTGTAGTTTTTATTTGAGTTGGATTTATTTAACATTATTCTTATGTTGTCTAAACTAGGATCTCCTTTTTTATCTTACGGTTAGCAATTGTCTCAAACTTAATAACTTAATTTTATTAGTAGTAATAATATATTAAAGTTTAATAAAAATACATGTTAATAAAAAAAATCAATCGAGAATTGTTAACTACATGTTGTCATTAACTAGTGGCCTAGCGGTGGAGCTTGGGTCTCAAGGGCGTGCTTCTCTTGAGGTCCTGAGTTCGAAGGAGCCCGGGGCCAACTTTCAGAGGCTACGTGGGGGAGCCTAAGAAACTTCTCTCGGGTGGATTAGTCGGCACGGAAGGAAAGATACCACTCTATTAAAAAAAAAAATTAACTAGTGGCTTTATTTGACCTTTTTCTATAAAAAAAAATTGTTAATAATGCTAACGTGTTAATCTTAGTTAGTATGCTAACCTAATCATTAATTTAATTTCATCTTTAAAAAAAGGATTGTGGATTTATTTTCCAAATTAAATTACGAACTGCGTCTAAGCCTATGACATTTCCAATTTCAAACAAAAATTCAAAGGAGATCTTTAAAAACTCACACAATCCATCAAAAAACATTAACCAACCAAAAATATGAACTACGGTACTCTGACTTCCTCATTGCACTAGAGGATACGTAGGCATAGGGTTTTGAAACCCTAACGAGTAAAACCATAAAAAATTAACATTTATTTTAATTCTCTTAAAATATCAATAAAAAAACCTTTTAAGATATAGATAGACGTACGTTTACCATATCTTCAATTTCAATATATAAAAACCTAAACCTAGAAGGGGTCCCCTTGAATACAAGGGAGACGAAGGGTGTCTAACACCTTTCCTCCGTCTAACCGACTCGCGAACATAGAATCTCTGTCTTTAGGGTAATCCATTTAATTCCCTTCTCGTAGGATAAAATTAATGGTGGCGACTCTTTTCCTTAAACTTTTAAGCCGGTTGCTACATCGTGGTATTGCTTCATGATTTAGCACCACTAAGGTGATAGGTATCTACCCATCCATCAAACTTAATGATCCACTTCGGAATAAGGTGGTTCCATCTCAGACACGCACCCTGTGCCACCTCTCCGGTGTGCACCTCGTGACTCCTCTCCAGTAGCCACGTAACTATGAAATGGATGAGCATATATATGGGTCACACTTATGTATTTGATGGTCGTAAATAACACATCTCATGTAGCTCACCTGACATACGCAAATCACATAAATGCAAATGTGCCCATGTGCTAAGAAATTTGAATGGAAAAACCGACCACGCAAAACTAATATGAAACTCCAGAAGAAGAGGGCGATGATCTGAACAAAGCTTGGGGAGGGAAGAAACCGCGATGAAACTACAAGAATCAATCCAACCATTATTCCCAATACAACGATCCATCCGCCTTTCGACCGAAAAGGGAGACTCTCTCTTGTTAGACCAGGTGAACTTTGTTCCTGTAGTAGGAAAATGGATGAGATAGTTGTCATTGTCCAGTTTTGGAAATTCATCATAGGTCTTTTAACAGGACTTAGCCTTCCACGAAGCTCATGGGCTCCTAAAATTGCATTAAAATCACCAAAGAAAGCCCAAGAAAGAGGGTGAGAGACTTGCAAATCGGAAAGCTCTTTCCAAAGATCCATTATTTTATAGAGATTTGTACTAGCATACACCGCTGCCGCGACTAGAACCTTAGTGTCCAAATCAACCGTAAAAGCAATAGCTTGGCCAGAGATAAAAAGAACAATAGGGTTAATATCCTCTTTGCAGAGGCACCAAAGGGAAGGAATATCCAACTCAACAGAAGCAAAGAGTTTAAGGCCAAGTCTATCAAACCAATTATTCGGTAACTTTGCAAAGATAATTTTCGGTTCTGCAATAAAAAGGAAGTCAGGATTATGAGATTTTAAAACACGCTTCAAGGCTAATCTTGATGGGGCATTAGCCAAACCCCGAATGTTCCAGAAGAGGCACTTCATAAGGCAGACTTCTTTGGTCGTGTTTGAGACCTAGAGGAGAGTTTCTTTTTTTTAACCTTTGTAGAATGTTTCTCTTTGAGCCCAGCCACCGCTTCTGTAAAGGGACCAACATTTTCGGGCAACTCAACAAGAGTGTCCCAAGAGCTTTGAAGAAAACCTGCTTTACTGTTGACCAAAAGATCTTGAGTCTCGTCGACAAAAACAGAAGGAGGAGATCCTGGGTCGTTCTGGGGCTGAGCAACATAGTTCTGCGAAAAATAATGGATAACTCCATTGAGCTGTTCAAGATCTCCATCAACAGGATTCAAGACATAATTATTTTCAACATGATTAGTTATAAGCTCTAGAATAGCACCACTGCCAGTGGACTGAACATCTATAGCATGCCCAACTGCTATCCTGTTACCAACTTCAATCCATTTTTCTTCAGAATTAGCCACGGGCTCAAGATGATTTACCCCAGGCTTATGTCCCATATTCTCTTGATTCTTCACATTCGAATTAGATTAATGTATTCTAAGCATTTTGCAGTCAAGAACATCAATGCCCAAATTTCCTGCAATGACCACAAAAAGCTGGTAACTTCTGGTATTCAATGTCTAAGAAAAAAGCAAACCCTTCCCATTTCAACTAAAACATTGTGATTCAATGGCAAACAAAGATCCATATCAATCAAGACTCTCACAAAATGACCAAAAGTTCTGTCAACATGAGACTTGGCAGATGCGGAATCGATGCATATAGGTGTACCAACACAACTAGCAATCGCGAAAAGGATATAAATAATTATTAAATATAGCTGAAACTTTAATACTTAATACTTAAATATTAAATAGTTGAAATATTATAATCATTAATAATCAACTATTAATTAATCATTAAATAATTATGATACACTTATTGTGTAAAAACTTTTACATTGTCAGTGTATAAAAATTAACCTCATTTTAAATTATTTAGTTGAAATATTACATAGTTAAAATAATTTAATTATTTAATCATTAAAATATTAAATAATTTATTAAAAATTTATTTATTATAATTATTACATATTATTTCAACTATTAAATTAGTAATTTAACAATTTAATATTTCAAATATTAATATCTCAACTATTAATATTTTAAATATTTAGTTTATTGAATAATTAGTTTAATGGATTATTTAGTTGAAATATTAAATATTAAAAACAATTTAATTATTTAATCATGAAAATATAAAATAGTTTATTAAAAAAAATTCTTTAAGATTCAAAATTTTCATATTTAAATGTTTATAATAAATAAATATTTTTTTCTAATCCAAAAACAATAAATATTATAAGTTACTATTATTATAATAAATAATTTGCTGCTACTATAAACATTTTAATAATATGTTTAAATATTTTTAACAAGTTCATGTAAAAAAATTCAACACAATTTTTTTTAACACAAAATATTTTGATTAATATTTTATTATATTTAGAATTTTAACCAAAACTTAACTTTACAAAAATTTGCTACTTTAAAATAAATATTTGTTGTTATTATCCATTATATACATATGCATTGTAAATTATAGTCAAACAATAGAAGTGGCATGGTGGAGAGCAAGGATGATGCAGTGTAAAATAATTTTACACATTAATCTCAAATAATAATAGCTTACCACCTTAATACAGTAGCTAACGTGAAATATCTCAAAAATAAATAATAAAATAAATTAGAAGACTATTTAAACCTTTTTTATTAATATTTGTAAAAAAAATTATGCTTTTTTTATTAAATTTAAAAGGTGGGTTTATAGTTACTTAAGTGTGAATTTAATGAATTAAAAAGCCTGATAATTTAGTGAAAAATATTTAAAAACTTATTAAATTTGAAAGTATGATCAAGGTTGATCTTTCTGAGAAATTAGCATTACTAATTATAATATTGTTTTCCAATTATTAATATTATATTATCTTTTCCTATTTCAAAACTGATATTCAAAGTTTGAAAGTAAAATAACATAAAGTTGTAAGCCAAGTTTAAAACTATGAAAGAGAATTTAAGAGTGTAAATTAATGCATTAATGAAATTTTTATTAATTAATTTATTTAAAAATTGTAATCAAAAGTACACTTTTTTTTTATCAGAGCAAAATTAACTTTTATCATTATGAGACGAAAAGAATACCGGGATCCCAAGCCACCCTAGTAGTGATAAAATTACAAGATTCATTCTGCACACACCAACCTCTGTTCGAAGTACCACAATTTTTATTAAAACCCGCATTCACATTGCATTTGAGCCAACCTGAGGGTGGTGAACTTCAATTTGGAACATGCTGATGGCTATTGTTGCTATCTTGTACCTGTTGCATCGAAACCATTCATGTCACTTATGACACGGAAACCAACCAAGTTTAGGGCCCTCCTCTCGCTCATTATTTCAAATAAAGTCATTCCTATTTTTCCAAATGACCTCCAATATAACTGCAACTCTACCGACAGTAATCCTATCTTCCCTACTATAAATATCAAGAATGAACGACTTTACATCATGTGAAGAAGCCTAAATTCTGATTCTGCCCTTGGGCCGAATGGATTTAGGGCCTTGTTTTTCCAACACTATTGGGACATAATTAAAATTGATGTTGTTAATACTGTCTGTCAATTCTTTTTCTAGGGATGGATGCCTCTTAACTATAATTCTAACATTATTGTTCTAATTCCCAAAACTTCTGATGCTAGTACTCTTAGTCATTTCTGCCCTATTGCTCTTGCTAATTTTAAGTTTAAAATTATCACTAAGATTATAATTGATAGGCTTGCAACAACTCTCCACCTCTTGATCTCTAATGAGCAAAAAGGCTTTGTTAAGGGGAGGAACATTAAGAATGGTATTTGTCTTACCTCTGAAGCCATCAATATCCTTAATAACTAAAGCTTTAGTGGCAATGTTGCTTTGGAAATTGACATTTCCAAAGCTTTTGACACTCTTGATTAGTCTTTCATTTTAAAGACTCTAGACTATTTTGGTCTTAATGATAAGTTCTGCAATTGGATAAAAGTGGTGTTGTAGTCTGGTCATCTCTCTATAGGTCTTAATTGTAACACCCCCAATTCTATACTAAACAAATAAGGCATATATTTGCGTAAATCAGAGTAAAGAAAACATGCATCTCACGAGGGCGTTACACATATTTCAAAATAGAACAAATATTTTATCTTTAATCATGCAATAGTCATTTCCAAATAACACGGGAATTTAAAACAACCTGCAAACCACAGCGGAATAATCATCTCATCAAATAAATAGTAAAATAGGATGATTCCCATACATCATCCACCATGTCTCAACATCTTGGCTCAAGGCCACACATTAACCAGAATAACATATTCAAATACGAATACAATATGAGTAAACAAATATCTCATAACATCGAGTCATAAAAACATAAAACCCAACTCCCATGTGTTACATATGACCAGAGCACAAGTGACTACTTAGTCACGACACCCTACTAAAGATCTAATTCTCGACGCTAAGCCTCCTTCGAAGCATCACTATCCACGAAACCTGCACGTTACCAGCAAAGGATAACATTCAAATAGAAGGGTAGAATTCAACTTCTTATAGATAAACATAATATGAGAAATGTAAAACACAACAAGAATACATTTCAAGAATTCATCACTCTTCACATAAACATGCATCATATGCCATTAATCAAGATTCACATGTTCATGCCATACAACCTAGTTTATTCAATTCCACATAATCATACATGATTACTAAACAATGTACATAATCATATTTCACCAACATCTGGATTCTAATTACATATAATTTCACATCTACATCACATATGTTTCAATCACATATATCACAATTATAACACAACAATCATTCATATCAAATGAATCACCAAATTCACTTATCACATCTCATACACCCATAACAATCACATAATTGCATACGTTCAAACATCACATAACACCAATGTGACTCAATGCAAGACATGTGACTCTATGCATGTGGTACCCAATGTGAACCCAACGTTTCACTGCTTCCGATTCAATATCTAGAATCCAAGCCACGCTCCCGATCCGGACAAGATCAAAGCCAACACGCCTATTTCCAATTAAGGATCACGTCTGCTACGCCTGTTTCCATTCAAGGATCAACGTCTCTTACCATGTGAACCCAAGTTTCACCGCTTCCACCATAAAGCCGACCATGCTATGAATGTATGTACAATTACCAACAATTTATGCAATTAAGATTATCTCATCAATCTTAACTTACCGCATACCACAATAATCCAACTATATGAGTTATCCGCCAATTGTACACAACATTCACAATACAATTAACAATTAAAACAAGGCATAACAACCATCATATATCCAGTCACAATCATCATGAATATATTACCACACATCTTACCAATAATTGTTATTCATTACATACCAAAACATAACGCACTTAAAAGCATTTACATGTTTTCAATCCACATCTCAATACATACACCTTTAAATGATCATTATCAACAATACACATTCAAATAGTACATATTAATGTATATTTATATTCATTCCAACATATCATGGATATCACATCACTTAACACATATATGAATATTAACCACAAGTCTTAATTCATAATACACACATATGTAATCACATGTTATCCATATATTAACATCCAATTTAAACTATTCCACATCAACTAGCATTTAGAATTCAATCACATAATTCACGGTTATCATATCACATAATACATCCATGAACATTGATCATGCACAATTCATCCATAACATACACATATAGGTAAATGTTATTCTCAATTATCATCATAATTTATAAAACAAGTGTCAATCTATTCTATTCTATCATATAGACAATCTCATTAGCTTCTTAACGATTTGAACGACGCATAAAACGAAGTTACAGATCAAAAGTTATGGCCTCTCAAAGTTTGGAAAAAGTTTTGTAAAACAGGGTTCGCGGCGCCAACAAAGTTCGCGGCGTGAACTGAGTGAATCAAATGCTCCTGAGTTTCTGCCAAGCAGTTCGCGGCTCGAACAATATTTCGCAGCGCGAATTGGCGATTTCAGAAAATCCCAAATCTCTGAAAACAGCATGCGAATTTCATCTCAAATCCCCTAAACTCAACCAAATCAAGCTGAAAACATCACCCATCACGAACAACAATAGCATACATGTTATAACCACAAACATAACACATATTGTGACTCTTCTAACATCATAACATCATCAAACATCAATTAACACACATTTTAAATAATAAATTCATGCATTTGTTCATAAACCCTAACTTTTCTATGTTTTCATGAAATTGCAAAGATGAAGAGATAATCACAACAAAACACATTACCCAATCATATAGTCTATAAGAACTTGGATTCAAACCCTTACCTCTAACTCTTAAATCCACCCTCTTCAAGAAATCTACAATTTCCTTCTTCTTCTCTTCTATGTTCTTTCTCCTCTATTCTCTTCTTTCTCTTCCTTTCCCCCAAATTGTGTTATCTCTAAAACCCTAGTTTTCCTCTTCTTACTATCTTTCTCTTAATGGGCTTAGTTATGTTATTACCCACCCATCCAATTATTAATTAGGCCCAATACATAGTATACTACTAATAACCTAATTAAACCATAAAACACAAATATGCATATAATTAGATATTTCAATTAATTAGTAATACCACATAATAATTAAATAAACAAATAATTAATAAAACACACAAATAAGCTAATAAATAAAATATCTAATAAAATCGGGCTGTTACAACTCTCCCCCACTTAAAAGATTTTCGTCCTCGAAAATTCTCTTCAAGCACTAACCCCAAGTACAAATCCTTCATTCAACCTTTAAGTATCTTCTCCTCTAATCTCAAATCACTCCGCAAACCTCTTAAAAATCCAAAAGAAAACCTCGGAGTTTTATCCAAAACAATACTTGACGGAATACCATGCAAACACACAATCCAATTTCATCTCGTCAATCCGAAAGTGATTACCTTTATCTTAATTAATCAATGTCATCTCGTCAACGAATTGCAATCCAATTTCAGACTCTCCCTAATCTCGTCAAGAACACCAGGCGTAGTCTTCAACATACTAAGCTTAACACAAGAAGACGTCGCTTCACAACCAAACTCAAATCTCAAAAATTGTTCCAACAATTTTCAACTCTTGAATCCTTAACATAGAAATATGAAATGATTCCCTACTCAATGCATCGGCTACAACGTTTGCTTTTCCAAGATGGTAATTCAAACCAAAATCCTAATCTCTCAAGAATCTAACCATCTTCTTTACCTCATTCTCGACTCTTGTAGTCACTATGCGCCTCAATTTTGATCCAAACAATAATGCCTCCAAAGTTTCAACACAAACACACCGGCGGCCAACTCTAAATCATGTGTCGGATAATTCCTCTCACGAACTTTAACTTGCCTTGAAGCATAAGCTACCACTTATCCTTTTTGCATCAAAACACCTCCCAACCCAACAATGAAGCATCACAATACACCACAAACGGTTCAAACGGATCCGGCAAAATCAAAATAGGAGCAGAAGTCAACCTTCTCTTAAGCTCTTGAAAATTCTATTCACATTGCGAAGTCCACATAAGAGCTTGTCCTTTCCTAGTCAACAACGTCAACGGCAAAGATAACTTAGAAAATCCTTCAATGAACTTTCTGTAATAACCAGCCAAACCAAGAAAACTTCTAATCTCAGAAACAGACTTAGGAGCTTCCCATTGAGATATAGCTTCAATCTTCGACGGTCAACATAAATGCCTCCACTAGAGATCACATGGCCAAGAAAACTCACTTCCTTTAACCAAAATTCACACTTTGAAATTTTAGCAAACAATCTCTTCTCTTTCAATACTGACAACAAAATTCTCAAATGCTCATCATGATCATCTTCATTCTTAGAATCAAAACATCCTTAAAACATTACCTCATTAGAACATCCCTTCTTCTTACTCGAAAAAACAAGTGAAACTCTATGACTATACACTTAGACGAATGGACCTCTTCTCAACAACTCCTCAATTCGACTCTTCAACTTCTCCTTGTTCGCTTTACACAATACTAAGTTAGTAAGAGAAGTTTATCTCGTCCAATACGATCTCGTTTTCTATCAACAATAGATTAAGGGTGATCAAGTCCTCAATTTGTCAATAGACAGTCGAAAATCATAATGAAACATAAACCATCGTTACTAAACCATAATAGTGTTCCTTCAGAACTCGCACTCGAAATTACTTAACACACCAAGATCCAAAATCCTCTTAAGATTACAATTACTTGCTTCAAATCCAAACAATTTATACCAAAATTCTCATCAACTTGCTCTAAGGAAAATAAACTAAATCAAATCAATTCCCAAAATCTCTACCAAAGATACACAACAGACAATTCAAACACACATAAGAAGTAGAAACAAAACTCATAGCAGGCGTATCAATAACCATACTTCCACGCATATCCGATAACACAAGATTCAACCTCTTAGCATAATCCAAAGAAATAAATGAATACGTTGCACCATTATCAACAATAAAGCACGTACCTCAGATTAGCTTATCCTTAGTAGTGGTCTCAGCACCAGACAACACAAGTATTCTTCCACTCGCTTGTTCCTTCTTCGGTTTGTCACACTTGGTACGAATGTGACCTTGCTCTCCACAGTTGTAGCAAGTCACCCTCAAACCTTCTCTACAATTAGTAGCTATGTTGCCTGGCCTGCCACACTTGAAACAAGTAGTAACCTCTTTCTTACATTCAGCAACACGATGACCTTCAACACCACATCTGAA
Source organism: Vicia villosa (assembly GCF_029867415.1). NCBI lineage: Eukaryota > Viridiplantae > Streptophyta > Magnoliopsida > Fabales > Fabaceae > Vicia > Vicia villosa. The sequence continues at coordinate 280,535 of NW_026705243.1, read as the reverse complement.
ACACTTAAGTGGATTGTTCTCCCACTGGATTGTTCTCTTTCTCGTTTCAACTTTAGAAAATCCACTTCTTTCTTCCCACGCACATCTTCTGGAAAATAGTTTTCCAAAAATGTATCACGAAAAAGATTCCAAGTGACTTCAATACCTTCTCTTTCAAATCTCCGCACAGTATTACTCCACCAATCGTCAGCTCCTTTCGTCAGCATGTGAGTACCCAACTGCACCTTCTGTACATCCGTACAAATCATGAATTGAAAAAATCTTTTCCATTTCTCTCATCCATGCATATGCTTTGTCCGGTCCATACTTTCCTTCAAAAGTCGGCGGATTGCACCTTAGGAAGTCTCCAAAAGCACAGAACTCATCCATTCCTCCATAACCGGAATTCTCTTGCGGTACTTGTCCAATCCTACCAGTCCACCTCATCACCGCCTCAACATTAATGTCAACTGTAACATCCCAATTTTTATTAATATTTTTATTTATTATATTATTTTGTGTTTTTAATAATTACTTATTTATTTAGTTATTATGTGATATAATACTTATTTAAGTATTTAATTATGTGAGTATTTGTGTTATTTGACTTAATTAAGTTATTAGAGAGATATAACTAAATGGGCATAAGCGATAGAAACATAATGGATGGATTTGTGGGTTAAACCCAATTGACATAAGTGAGATAGTAAGAGAAGGTTAGGGTTTTAGAGGTTACTATTTTCATTTGGGGAAAAAAAGATAAGAAGAAGAGAAAAGAGGCAAAAGGGAAGAGAACAATGGTGGAAGAGAAAAGCTAGAAGAAACCCCATTTTCGCAGCTATGTTTCAACAACGAGTCACCTTAGCAAAACAGACGTATCTCTCAATCCAACCGTTGGATCGTTGCGGTACTTGGACACAACGTTCCTGACCCATAGAGGTAAGTTCTTACCGGAGCGATTTTGATTTTGAGGGTTTTAAGTTCATCTGATAAGCTGATTCCGGAACTGGTTTTTAGGTGTGTCTCCAAATGATGTTAGAAAAGATTTCTTTTGGAGAAAAGCTTAGAGCTATGGTGAAAGAGTCCATATTTACCAAGGTAAGGGTGGGGTTCTTTCATGCTAAAGGGTTGTATGATAGTATGTTATGATGGGTTTGATTCTATACTTTGATATCCATGTTCTTCTATGTTGCAATTTTGGGTATTTGATGATTTGTTGGAATGTGATGATATAAATGTGATAATCTATGTGTATTAGATTGTTGTGTTTATTGTGGGTAAACAATTGATAGTGAAATAATGGGTTTTGTTGTAGAATTGGAAAATAATGGAATGGAAATATAATAGTTGAATTGAAATTAATATAGTTTGATTATTAATTGGATAATTAAATTATTATTTGAATTGATTCCAATAAGTCTATGTGATTGGAATATACTTGGACTTGGACCAATTATTCGGTTTATCGGTAAATTACGGTATTTTGAGAAATTGACTGTAATTGTGTTTTAGTTGAATATTCAAGTTGAGAATAATATATTGTTCTTCCAATGATGTTGTTTTGATAATTAACATTATTTCTAATTGATTTAGTTGATGATTGAAAGTCGATTTGATTTACTTGATATATTGGCATATTGAGATTATTTTGAGAATTGACCAAAAATTGTGATTTCGGTTTGGATGTGTTTGTTGCAAATAATGTTGTGATTGCCAGTATGATTATTATTGTGCACTGTTATGTGATTAACCTTATGGTATGAATCCTAGCTAATTGTCGTTAGTTTAGTGGATTATAATGATAATTGCGATGACTGTGTTAATATGTGAAATTGAGTAATTGTGCCGATGTGCCGAAACATGATGATAATTGTAATGATCTTGATGATATGTGAATTGTATATTTGTGACGATTTTGTGAATACGTGATGTTGTATATATTTGTGAGGATGATTTTGTGACTAAGTGAAGATGAAATATTATGGTGACATGAATTACCTCGTATAAATGGTAATTGATTGTGATATAGGCTTATGCCTCGTGACGATATGTGATTGTGATGAATATGTTGTGTTGTCTTGTTTGTCGAGTCACATTTCATATGCATACTCTGTGACGGCCTGGATTGGCAAACTAGTGACGAAGGCTTATGCCTTGTGCCTCTGAATTGGGCAATTGGTGACGGGGGCTGAAGCTCCGATTGGTACCACATGCATATGCACAGCTAAGTCGCATATTGAGTTTCATTTTGAATTATTGTGTTTATGAAGTGAATGCTATGAGGTGTGAATGCATAGTTTGCGAAGTTGAATTCATTTGCTATGAATTGTTGATGTGTGTAGATGTGATATATGTAAATGAAACGTATGTGATGAGAATGTGAATATATATATATATATATATATATATATATATATATATATATTTATTAATTAATGATATATGTATATATGTGGAATATATGAACCATGTTTTGCCATTGTTGATAGTTGTATTAATTTACGTTGTGATTATGAAGTGTATGTTATTATGTGCTTGAATGACATACTTGTAAACTTGAATACATTGTTATAGTTGATAGTTAACATTATTATTGTGATGCAAATTGCTTATATTGGGAAGTGGTGAATTGTGTATGATTTTACCTTTTCTATATGTATTATCATACTTTCCTTTATAATGTTTGATATCTCACCCCTTCTGCTGATGTTTCCCCTACCATGGGAAATGGGCAGGTACTCAAGTATAGCTATGGAAGTTTGTAGCTTCATCGTGTCTGGTTGGTGTGTCGCTTTGATACGTAGCACTCGGGGGGTTTGTCTATATTGTTGTTTCTATGTTGTTCATGTTTTAGTTGTTGAGTTCCAAATTGGATAATGAGAAGTAAGTTGTTTTCGATTAAATAAGATGATTTGTTTATAAAGCCAAATGTTATGATTCCGCTGCATATTAAAATTAAGTTGGTTTGTCTAAGAGCTGTTATAAGTTGTTTTGTGCGTCTCTGAGATTAAAGTGCTATGTATCTGTTTATGAGTTGTTTATATGAAGTAAATGTGATATCCCAAATGCTTGTTGATAGTTTTTAAAATACTCTGATTTCTCGCATGATATTTTCGGGTAGAATTTGGGGTGTTACATACGTGGTATCAGAGCAGGTCGGTCCGTCCGGCCAAGTTGTCGAGTCAGTTGAGTTGTGTGACAGTTGAATGTTGTTAGTGTTTTATTCCTTAGTACGCGACATGTGTGTGAAACACTGTTGGTACTTGTTCGTTTTGTTGCAGGGTTAGTTTGAGCGAAGTGGGGGAGAAGCTGTGCTTCTCGAATATGTTTCAGTTGTAAGTTGTTGGTGCAATATATTGCTTAAGGAGACAGAGCAAGTAATGTAGAAGTTTGTTGGTTTATGAATTCGAAGGTAACATGGATTTAAGATTTTGGTTGTTTAACAAGCCGGAACGTCTAAGAATAAGGATAATTGTTATAAGATGGAATTTAGGAAGTTGCCATATTTAGCATTATTGGTGGACTGTGAAATTATCAGTTTAAGTAACCATTGCGTAGGATGTTGACATAAGAATAATGATTAAGCAGCAGATTACGGTAGACCTTGTCAAGGGATCCTTGGCAAGAGATTGGAAAAGTTGTCGAAGTTGTTGGAACGTTCAAGTCGGAGTTAGAAATGCGAAGGGACGAGTATGATTCCAAGAATAAAAAGTGTTGATAATGGTGTAAAGGAATTATGTTCTAATGTTATCACAAGATATCTATTAGCATGTTCAGATGATTTTGGGAGTTAGTGAAGTATGGTACTTTTGGTGACGTAAAGGATTCTATTGCAGTTGAGTAACGATGGTTTACGCTACCATTATGGTTGCCGGCTATCTATTGACAAATTGAGGAACTGATCACCCTTAATCTCTTGTTGATAGTAGACGAGATCGTATTGGAATGGGATAGACTTGTCTTATCAGCTTGATAATATTGGAAGTGAATTAGTCTGTGCAAGATGGTGTGATGTTGTTTAGGTTGTTTGCAACTTTGGATGTTCATGAGGAAAGAACGATTGAGGAATTGTCGATAGTTGGCGCATTTGCATAAGTGTTTCCTGAATATGTAAGTGATTTACCGCCGAAAAGAAAGTTGAGTTTTCGATCCATTTAGTTCCTGGAACTAGTCCTGAATCGATGGCTCCACATAGGATGTTTGCTTCTGATGTTGAAAGAGTTGAAGAGTCAACTTGAAGATTTGTTTGAGGAGAGGTTGATTCGTTCGAGTGTGTCGCCGTGAGGTGCATCTGTTTTTGTTGGTTAAGAAGAAGGAAGGTTTTGCAAGGCTTTGTGTTGAAGCAAAAATGACAAGTTGTAGCTTATGCTTCAAGGTAAATTAAGATTCATGAGAGGAATTATCTGACGCAAGATTTTGAGTTGGCCATCGTTGTTTTTGTTTTAAAACTTTGAAGGCACTACTTATTTGGATCGATATTCGATGTGTATAATGACTATAAGAGTTTGAAGTATTTTATTGATCAGAAAGAGTTGAATATGAGACAGAGAAGATGGTTGGAATTCTTGAAGGACTGGGATTTTGGTTTGAATTACCATCTGATAGAAGCGAACGTTGTAGCCAATACATTGAGTAGGAAATAATTGTATATGTCTATGTTGATGATTCAAGAATTGGAATTGTTGGAATAATATCGAGATTTGAGTTTGGTATGTTGAAGCTTACTTGTGGTATTCTTGATGAGATTAGAGAAGGTCAGAAATCAGATTTGAAATTGGTTGACAAGATGACATTGATTGATCGAGGATAAGGTGATAATTTTCGGATTGATGAGAAAGGTGTCATGAGATGTCGTGATTGAATTTGTATTCCTGATGTTTTAGATTAGAAAAAGAGAATTTTTGGATGAAGGGCATCGAAGTGGTTGAGTAATTATCCTGGTGCTACTAAGATGTATCAAGACTTGAGAAAGTTATTTTGGTGGCGAGGTATGAAGAAGGATATTGCGGAATTTGTGTATTCGTGTTTGACTTGTCAGAAGTCAAAGTTTGAACATCAGAAACCGTCTGGTTTGATGCAACCGTTGTCCATTCCTGAGTAGAAGTGGGATAGCATTTCTATGGATTTTGTTTTAGGTTTGTCGAGGACATCGAGTAATTGTGAGGCAATTTGGGTCATTGTAGATGGATTGACAAATTTTGCTCACTCTATTCCGATAAGCATGGATTACCCGATGGAGAGACTTGCAAAGTTGTATTTTGAAAAGATTGTGAGTTGGCATGGTATTCCGTCGAGTGTTGTTTCTGATAGAGATCCGAAGTTTACTTCTGGATTTTGGAAAGTTTTGCAGAGTGCTTTGATTATTAAGTTGTGTTTGAGTTCTGTTTATCATCCGCAAGCTGATGGTCAAACGGAGAAGACGATTCAGTAGCTTGAGGATCTTTTGAAAGCTTGTATTTTGAAGCTTTGTATGGTCGAAGGTGTGGAACGCCTTTGTGTTCGTGTGAGTCTGGAGAGAGTAAGTGTAGTTTTGGCGATGAGATGGTTGTGTCGATTGTATTTTCGAGGACGAAAATATTCTAAGTGGAGGAGAGTTGTAACATCCCGATTTTTATTAATTTTTTTATTAATTATATTATTTGGTGTTTTTAATAATTACTTATTTATTTAGTTATTATGTGATATAATACTTATTTAAGTATTTAATTATGTGAGTATTTGTGTTATTTACTTAATTAAGTTATTAGAGAGATATAACTAAATGGGCATAAGTGATAGAAACATAATGGATGGATTTGTGGGTTAAACCCAATTGACATAAGTGAGATAGTAAGAGAAGGTTAGGATTTTAGAGGTTACTATTTTCATTTAGGAAAAAAAAGATAAGAAGAAGAGAAAAGAGGCAAAAGGGAAGAGAACAATGGTGGAAGAGAAAAGCTAGAAGAAACCCAATTTTCGCAGCTATGTTTCAACAACGAGTCACCTTAGCAAAACAGACGTATCTCTCAATCCAACCGTTGGATCGTTGCGGTACTTGGACACAATGTTCCTGACCCATAGAGGTAAGTTCTTACGGAAGCGATTTTGATTTTGAGGGTTTTAAGTTCATCTGATAAGCTGATTCCCGAACTGGTTTTTAGGTGTGTCTCCAAATGATGTTAGAAAAGATTTCTTTTGGAGAAAAGCTTAGAGCTATGGTGAAAGAGTCCATATTTACCAAGGTAAGGGTGGGGTTCTTTCATGCTAAAGGGTTGTATGATAGTATGTTATGGTGGGTTTGATTCTATACTTTGATATCCATGTTCTTCTATGTTGCAATTTTGGGTATTTGATGATTTGTTGGAATGTGATGATATAAATGTGATAATCTATGTGTATTAGATTGTTGTGTTTGTTGTGGATAAACCATTGATAGTGAAATAATGGGTTTTGTTGTAGAATTGGAAAATAATGGAATGGAAATATAATAGTTGAATTGAAATTAATATAGTTTGATTATTAATTGGATAATTAAATTATTATTTTAATTGATTCCAATAAGTCTATGTGATTGGAATATACTTGGACTTGGACCAATTATTCGGTTTATCGGTAAATTACGGTATTTTGAGAAATTGACTGTAACTGTGTTTTGGTTGAATATTCAACTTGAGAATAATATATTGTTCTGCCAATGATGTTGTTTTGATAATTAACATTATTTCTAATTGATTTAGTTGATGATTGAAAGTCGATTTGATTTACTTGATATATTGGCATATTGAGATTATTTTGAGAATTGACAAAAAATTGTGATTTTGGTTTGGATGTGTTTGTTGCAAATAATGTTGTGATTGCCAATATGGTTATTATTGTGCACTGTTATGTGATTAACCTTATGGTATGAATCCTAGCTAATTGTCGTTAGTTTAGTGGATTATAATGATAATTGCGATGACTGTGTTAATATGTGAAATTGAGTAATTGTGCCGATGTGACGAAACATGATGATAATTGTAATGATCTTGATGATATGTGAATTGTATATTTGTGACGATTTTGTGAATACGTGATGTTGTATATATTTGTGAGGATGATTTTGTGACTAAGTGAAGATGAAATATTATGGTGACGTGAATTACCTCGTATAAATGGTAATTGATTGTGATATAGGCTTATGCCTCGTGACGATATGTGATTGTGATGAATATGTTGTGTTGTCTTGTTTGTCGAGTTATATTTCATATGCATACTCTGTGACGGCCTGGATTGGCAAACTAGTGACGAAGGCTTATGCCTTGTGCCTCTGAATTGGGCAATTGGTGACGGGGGCTGAAGCTCCGATTGGTACCACATGCATATGCACAGCTAAGTCGCATATTGAGTTTCATTTTGAATTATTGTGTTTATGAAGTGAATGCTATGAGGTGTGAATGCATAGTTTGCGAAGTTGAATTCATTTGCTATGAATTGTTGATGTGTGTAGATGTGATATATGTAAATGAAACGTATGTGATGAGAATGTGAATATATATATATATGTATTAATTAATGATATAAGTATATATGTGGAATATATGAACCATGTTTTGCCATTGTTGATAGTTGTATTAATTTACGTTGTGATTATGAAGTGTATGTTATTATGTGCTTGAATGACATACTTGTAAACTTGAATACATTGTTATAGTTGATAGTTAACATTATTATTGTGATGCAAATTGCTTATATTGAGAAGTGGTGAATTGTGTATGATTTTACCTTTGCTATATGTATTATCATACTTTCCTTTATAATGTTTGATATCTCACCCCTTCTGCTGATGTTTCCCCTACCATGGAAAATGGGCAGGTACTCAAGTATAGCTATGGAAGTTCTAGCTTCATCGTGTCTGGTTGGTGTGTCGCTCTGATACGTAGCACTCGGGGGGTTTGTCTATATTGTTGTTTCTATGTTGTTCATGTTTTAGTTGTTGAGTTCCAAATTGGATAATGAGAAGTAAGTTGTTTTTGATTAAATAAGATGATTTGTTTATAAAGCCAAATGTTATGATTCCGCTGCATATTAAAATTAAGTTGGTTTGTCTAAGAGCTGTTATAAGTTGTTTTGTGCTTCTCTGAGATTAAAGTGCTATGTATCTGTTTATGAGTCGTTTATATGAAGTAAATGTGATATCCCAAATGCTTGTTGATAGTTTTTAAAATACTCTGATTTCTCGCATGATATTTTCGGGTAGAATTTGGGGTGTTACATCAACATTCCTTCTTGCAGCCATTGTCCTAAGACATCCAACGACCGACAAACAAACAGTATTGATTGTGTCAGATACACAAATCCAATACAAAGGATAGAAAAACATAAACGACCTGGCCATCTGACTGACCGTGCTCTGATACCACTATGTAACACCCCCAATTCTATACTAAACAAATAAGGCATATATTTGCGTAAATCAGAGTAAAGAAAGCATGCATCTCACGAGGGCGTTACACATATTTCAAAATAGAAAAAATATTTTATCTTTAAACATGCAATGGTCATTTCAAAATAACACGGGAATTTAAAACAACATGCAAACCACAGCGGAATAATCATCTCATCAAATAAATGGTAAAATAGGATGATTTCCATACATCATCCACCATGTCTCAACATCTTGGCTCAAGGCCACACATTAACCAGAATAACATATTCAAATACGAATACAATATGAGTAAACAAATATCTCATAACATCGAGTCATAAAAACATAAAACCCAACTCCCATGTGTTACATATGACCAGAGCACAAGTGACTACTTAGTCACGACACCCTACTAGAGATCTAAATCTCGACGCTAAGCCTCCTTCGAAGCATCACTATCCACGAAACCGGCACGTTACCAACAAAGGATAACATTCAAACAGAAGGGTGAGAATTCAACTTCTTATAGATAAACATAATATGGGAAATGTAAAACACAACAAGAATACATTTCAAGAATTCATCACTCTTTACATAAACATGCATCTGTAGCGGGGAAAATCTGATATCGAAGCCATGGGATTGACTCGAATCGATATTTCGTTTGAAATCGCCACCGCGCTTTATTTTTTCAAAGGAAAAGGGAAAAGAACGAAAAACCCAAAGTTTTGTTTTTGAAACAAGAAAGAGAACTCAGGTTCGGGTGTTGATTATATGAGGGGAAGGTTTAAAGCACCCCTCATATCTGTGGTATTCCACAGGAACCTTTTTGAAAATCTGTGTTGTGTGTGTGCTAAAAAAAAAGGTTTGTTTTATTTTTAAAATAAGCTCGGCAAAGCGTTAAGCTTTGGGCCTACATACCTCCTCGGTGCAATGGAGAAGTCAGAGCTAATGTAGTTCCGCTTTAAAGGGAAAACATTTTTAAAACGAATAAACACTTTATCGTCGTCGGAGAGAAATACTCAGCCATTGATCTTGAGCATGAGAACAAACGATTTCTTTGCATCACAAATGAAAGAAGGGCTCCAACTCGGATAAAATCGACGAGTATGCCACTAGCTCTCTCACGCGGAAAATATCTCATTATATCAATCAATTTCAAAATCGTGGGGTATAACCACTCGTTTCGACAATTAACGGTGTCTAAACTTTTTGAAGAAAAAGGCCATTGAAGGCAAAAGATATTTTTTAAAGAAAAGGTTTTGAAAAGGTTTGCAAACATAAGAATGTTTTTGAAAAAAGGGAGAAGATTTTGAAAATTTAAGAATGGGAGGAGATGAAGAGGCTATCCTATTGCGTAAAATAAAAGCTAAGGAAAGAAACGGTCTAACCGAAATAAGAAGCCAACACTTGACATTATGAGTCAAGGTAGATTTCCTTTCCTTTGGAATATCAATACTAAACAAACATTATTACTTGGGGATCCAGATGAACTTATTGTCTTAGCACCACTTTGCATTAAGCACATTAAAATTCTGACAAAAATCGGGCAGAGTAACGGCTGTTTTCGGGTAAAATCCTTATCTCAATGCCTTGGAATTATCCATCAAGGGCTTTCAAGGAAATACCTGCACACATAAACAGACAACAATCCAATGCCAGACAGACAGAATAACAGCAGAGTAATAACAGAATAAGGGTCCAGAGGCACCAAGTCCATAAGTCTGAATCTCCAAAATGCTAGGGATAGTAACCAATAGTCCAAAAGAGAGCCTTAAGAGTTTTTTAGATTTTTGTTGATTATTAGTGTTTTAGCATAAAAGTAAAGTATGGTCCAAGTGGACAAAAAGAAAATGGCGGAAACATAAACATATGTCCAAATGGACAAAGGAAAAATAGCGGAATGTAAATATGATGAAATGATAGAATAAAGCGATAAAGCGAGAAATATAAAGAGCAATATAATAGAAGTACGAAAATTAAAGTCAATTGTTAGATGTTAAAGATAACCATCTTGAAACTTGTCAAGTATGTTATCAAAGTTAGTAATGAAGATCGATGGTGAGTGAAGGATGTACTCGGATTTAAATTCAATGAACATTTATCAGAAGCTTGATAAAATCATAGCGACTACACGATAAACCTTCATAAGTCTTAAATCAACCGCATACAATTCTCTTCCATGTTTGATCTTTTTGATTCGGGACACGAAATATTGCGCTATGTTAAGCAGATCGCCAAGTGATTTATGTAGAAATCACCCTACAACGAGGCCGGTCAAAACTTTATGTGCTAATGCATGCGAGAGGAATGATATGTAGATCATTCTCCGAAAGCAATACCGCACGAAAAGAAAAATGGTGAGTGATCTAGTCTTTACTAAGAATCCATAAGAATTCTCAAAGTATTAAGACTTTCATCGATCAAAATAAAGAGAAACAAAAGATGGAACCACATTAAAAGCTCATTTCATCCATAATTTCAATCACATAATTTTGCGGATTTGGATTCTCATCCTATCGACGCCCTAAGTCCATTGAAATTAGAGAGAAATTAGGCCTCTAGTTTGTGATTCAAAGAAAATATCAAAAGAATGGAGTAGAAGAAGAGTTAGAACCAAAAACAAGTCAAAAATAGCAAAAACAAGCATTCTGCCTCACTGGAAATCGATTTACCTCTGTAGGAAATCGATTTCCTGTCTGCAGAATTCAGATCTGGCGCAAAAAATAGAGTGGAAATCGATTTCCCTCTGTAGGAAATCGATTTCCTGCGCACAGTTTTCAAAAAAACAGCATTATGAACTTTGAAACTTGATTTAGGCAAACATACAAACACCTTATGATCACATATCCATAGGAGCACGAATTTTCCATCAAATCACCATCAAATAGGACTAATATAGCATCAAAGATGCATTGAACACAAGAAACAAAGAATCACATTATGGTAGATGGAAAAGGAGAATGAAAATTACCAATTCTTGAACAAAACCTAGATCCACTTCAACAATCACCAACACAAATCTTGATCTCTCAACAATTGAAGAAAAAAGAGTGAAATGGATGGTGGTTTAGCTCAAAGTTTGTGAGATTCAAGGTGTGACTCACAAACTTTATGAAAGAATAAAGAGCTTTGGTGAATTTGGTAGGGATGAGGAGAGAAATTGCAAGGGGTTTTTTGGCTCTCAAAGCTTGAGAAATGAGAGAGTAGAGGTCTCTATTTATAGAATTGGAGCAAGAGTAGTGGCAAATTGGTCATTTTGTGTTTGGTAATTAATTTGTGGTTAATTGGTAATTAAAGTGGGATTTAAATGGTAAAATGATGTTTAAGTGGGTTTAATGAAGGAGTTAATTTTGATGAGGTGGAAAATTGGTAAAATGATCAAATAAAAAGGTGCCAAAATGATGTCAAGCTTCCCTCCTTATATTTTTTTGAATTTTGCGCACAGGAAATGGATTTCCCACAGGGGTAAATCGATTTCCACCTTCAAATTTTCAAAAATTGTTTTCTTGCACTGTTTTGACTTTTGCCCGATCTTTCACCTGTAAAATATAAACAAAAGAGACAAAACAATATTTTTTGATTTTTGGTTAGCACTAAACAAATAAAAATCTAAAAGTGCTTGATGATTCCCCTCAGAGATAATCACAGTATCAAAGACAAAGCCTCACAATGGTGCTTTTGATTGATGATTGAATGCAATTGATGTATGATCTTAGGGTCAAAAATTGGGGTATGACAGATGCCCCTATTTAAGTTTCTTTGATCCGGAAATACGATGATTGAAAATCTTCGTTTTGACGAGATTGAAGAGACTTAAATATATAAAGCACGCAATTTTTGAACCTAAGATGCAATGCAATTTTTAATGAATGCATATGATGATGAAACAATATTTTTTGATTTTTGGTTAGCACTAAACAAATAAAAATCTAAAAGTGCTTGATGATTCCCCTCAGAAATAATCACAGTATCAAAGACAAAGCCTCACAATGGTGCTTTTGATTGATGATTGATTGATGTATGATCTTAGGGTCAAAAATTGGGGTATGACAGCATCATATGCCATTAATCAAGATTCACATGTTCATGCCATACAACCTAGTTCATCCAATTCCACATAATCATACATGATTACTAAACAATGTACATAATCATATTTCACCAACATCTATATTCTAATTACATATAATTTCACATCTACATCACATATGTTTCAATCACATATATCACAATTATAACACAACAATCATTCATATCAAATGAATCACCAAATACACTTATCACATCTCATACACCCATAACAATCACATAATTGCATACGTTCAAACATCACATAACACCAATGTGACTCAATGCAAGACATGTGACTCTATGCATGTGGTACCCAATGTGAACCCAACGTTTCACCGCTTCCTATTCAATATCTAGAATCCAAGCCACGCTCCCGATCCGGACAAGATCAAAGCCAACACACCTATTTCCAATTAAGGATTACGTCTGCTACGCCTGTTTCCATTCAAGGATCAACGTCTCTTACCATGTGAACCTAGGTTTCACCGCTTCCACCATAAAGCCGACCATGCTATGAATGTATGTACAATTACCAACAAGGCATAACAACCATCATATATCCAGTCACAATCATCATGAATATATTACCACACATCTTACCAATAGTTGTTATTCATTACATACCAAAACGTAACGCACTTAAAAACATTTACATGTTTTCAATCCACATCTCAATACATACACCTTTAAATGATCATTATCAACAAGACACATTCAAATAGTACATATAAATGTATATTTATATTCATTCCAACATATCATGAATATCACATCACTTAACACATATATGAATATTAACCACAAGTCTTAATTCATAATACACACATAAGTAATCACATGTTATCCATATATTAACATCCAATTTAAACTATTCCACATCAACTAGCATTTAGAATTCAATCACATAATTCACGGTTATCATATCACATAATACATCCATGAACATTGATCATGCACAATTCATCCATAACATACACATATAGGTAAATGTTATTCTCCATTATCATCATAATTTATAAAAACAAGTGCCAATCCATTCTATTCTATCATATAGACAATCTCATTAGCTTCCTAACACTTCGAACGGCACATAAAACGGAGTTACGGATCAAAAGTTATGGCCTTTCAAAGTTTGGAAAAAGTTCTGTAAAACAGGGTTCGCGGCGCCAACAAAGTTCGCAGCGCGAACTGAGTGAATCAAATATTCCTCAGAAAACAGCATGCGAATTTCATCCCAAATCCCCTAAACTCAACCAAATCAAGCTGAAAACATCACCCATCACGAACAACAATAGCATACATGTTATAACCACAAACATAACACATATTATGAATCTTCTAACATCATCAATAATCAACTAAAACACATTTTAAATCATAAATTCATGCATTTGTTCATAAACCCTAACTTTTCTATGTTTCCAGGAAATTGCAAAGATGAAGAGATAATCACAACAAAACACATTACCCAATCATATAGTCTATAAGAACTTGGATTCAAACTCTTACCTCTAACTCTTAAATCCACCCTCTTCAAGAAATCTACAATTTCCTTCTTCTTCTCTTCTATGTTCTTTCTCCTCTATTTTCTTCTTTCTCTTCCTTTCCCCCAAATTGTGTTATCTCTAAAACCCTAGTTTTCCTCTTCTTACTATCTTTCTCTTAATGGGCTTAGTTATGTTATTACCCACCCATCCAATTATTAATTAGGCCCAATACATAGTATACTACTAATAACCTAATTCAACCATTAAACACAAATATGCATATAATTAGATATTTCAATTAATTAGTAATACCACATAATAATTAAATAAACAAATAATTAATAAAACACACAAATAAGCTAATAAATAAAATATCTAATAAAATCGGGTTGTTACATTAATGGCAAGCAAGTGGGGTTTTTTAAATGTTCCAATGGGGTTAGACAGGGAGATCCTTTATCTCCCCCCCTTTTCTATCCTGCAGAAGAGATGCTTAGCAGGGGAATTTCCAATCTGGTGGATTCTAATCATATTAATCTCATAAAAGCTATTAAGAATAGTTTTGTCCCTTCTCACATTTGTATGCAGATGACATCATATTTTTTGTAGATGAGATACTAAATCTTTAATTACTATTGATAATCTGCTTAAGGATTATGCTACATGTTCTGGTCAGTTTTGTAACAATTCAAAATCTCTCATTTATGCATAAGGAATAAAGTGATTCATCTTCAGAATAAAGCTGGCTGCTTGGAAAGCTAGCCATCTTTCCATGGTTTGGAGATCTCACCTTGTCAAATATGTTATTATTGGCATGACTGTGCACTGCATAATGATATACAAATGGCTTGATAACATGATCAAAAACATCGAAAAGTGGATGCGAAATTTCATATGGAGCATAAATGTGGATATGAAGAAACTATTCATTGTAAATTGGGAAACTTGCTGCAAAAGCTTAAAATAGTGAGGTCTGGGAATTAAATCTCTTAAAGTCTATAATGCTGCCTCTAATTTGCACCTGTGCTGGAATTTTTTAAAAGATGTTAACAGCTGGTCCTTTGTCTTGGCTTCCAGAATTAGAAGAAATCGGGGCATAATTAAAATACTCTATTAAATCCTCGATTTGGAGTAGCATCAAAGAATATTTTGAAATTTTTATGGAAAATACTCAGTGGTTGATTGGAAATGGAAAACAGGTTAATTTTTGGCTTGATAATTGGAGTGGTGATCCTTTGGTAAAAAAGTTCAATATTCCGGAAAAATTCCACAGTCTCTTAACTACCGGAGTTGGGGACTTCCTGCTCAATAATGCTTGGGGTTTTCCTACTAACTTACACCTGGCTTGCCTTGGTTAATTTCCATTGTCTTGCTTTTTGCCTGCTACAACATCGAAGATGTTTTGGTCTAGCAGAAGTCTGATAATGGGTTGTTGAGCCTTAAGCAAGCCTTTGATTTTATGAAGCATGCTACCCCGAAAGATGTCTGGAACCGTTTTACTTGGAACCCTCATATTGCTCCATCTCATTCCATGATGGTATGGAGACTCTTATATAACAAGGTGCCAACGGATGATAACTTGAGCATTAGGGGTTTTTCTTTCCCATCTATTTTAGATCTCTGCTATACTCTCATCTGGAAACTTTAAAGCATTTATTTTTCGAATGCTCTTATACCAAAAAAATTTGGAACTGTTTGCAAAAAAATTTAGATACTCATCTCTCGGTTCACAACATGAAAGATTCCCTTCTCTTGCTAGAGGCCAATTGGAGTCCGCAAGCTTTCGCTGTGGTGGTGGTGTGCATTGCCATATTTTTCTCACTAGAAATTACACTAACAAAAAGTCAAATGCTTTGATAACCAATTTTTTCTCTTGAAAAAGTTTGACATCAACATTTATCCGAGTAAGTCTTTGATCACCGTGGACATATTGTGGTCGCCTCCGCCTTTGGGTTGTATTAAATGCAATACTGATGGTTCGGCTATTGGCTCTCCCGCAGTTAGCTCTTGTGGAGGCATTTTCAAGGATGAAAAAGCTTGTCACCTTGGTAGTTTTTGTGATTACATTGGTGTTGGGATCACGGATATTGCAGAATTTATGGCGGTTGTGATAGCCATCGAAAAAGCAAAAGATCTCAGTTGGAGGAAGCTTTGGATCGAGTCGGATTGTCTGCTTGTTGTAAATTCTTTCTCTAACATAGACCCTGTGCCTTGGTACATCAAGTCTTGTTGGCTTTGATGTCGTCAGTACACACTTACGATTGATATTTTGATCTTTCACATATATCGAGAGGCCAATTTTTGTGCTGATATCTTGACTAGCATTGATCTCACGGACATTGTAAGACATGATGCTACCGTAGCCTCATACGGGTAGGAAGGCACTACAATACTAATTTTTTGCTAATTTTTATGTTATTTTATTTATTAAGTTATTAATTAGTAACATAATATTTAGTTTTAAAAAACATAATAATTAATACAAAATACATAATAAATTAATTCATTAGCTAAATAGCAATTTTTGACTCTACATAATAATTAATACAATTTGAATCTCTCTAATTCATTAGTTCTATTTAACATTTAATCTTATATTCACAAATACGAAATGTGTTTGAGATGAACAATATGATATCTTTGAATTTGATTGGGTATACAGTCATCATCCAGTTATGCATGACATATCATCTTTTTTGTTTTGATTTATTAATAAATTAATTAAAAATTTGAATTAATTATGCCTAGATTGCATTCGACCAAACTTTAAGGTACTTAATAATTTTTCAATTTGAATGGTTTTTAGGAATGAATAGGTGATTATGATAAATTAAATAAGTAATATTATCATTTGTGATATTGGTCGATAATTGATTTGTTACATATATAGTGACTCCTTAAATAATTGAAATCTTTCGTTATTTACAAATTAAGTAAAATCAAAATCACCTATCCTTAGTTGGTTCAGTGGTGATTGGCGCTGAACTTAGTAGGGAGGATCACGGTTTGATCCCCACAACTACGATCGGGAAGGGGCTGGAAC
This sequence comes from Vicia villosa, assembly GCF_029867415.1. Taxonomy (NCBI): domain Eukaryota; kingdom Viridiplantae; phylum Streptophyta; class Magnoliopsida; order Fabales; family Fabaceae; genus Vicia; species Vicia villosa. The sequence goes on along the minus strand of NW_026705243.1, from coordinate 263,569 downwards.
CACTTGATGCCAGAACTGACCCCCGAACTGGACTAAACCGGTGGTGATAAACCAAAAAAAATCATAAATATTAATATTGATTTGTCATTATAAAATAGAATTAATTTGTTCACTTCAACACAATGAACCGGTGTGAACCAATCAAAACCGGTGTAAACCGCTAAAACCGCAAAAATCGACGATTTTCATGAACTGGTGGTTTAATTGCATTTTTAAAAAAAATTATTTAAAAAATTAAAACGACGACATTTTAATTATTTTAATAAAAAATTAAAATTAAAATTAAAATTTAAAGAAATAAAAATAAAAAATTTAAATAAAAAATAAAAAATAAAAAAAAGGATGTTGAGGACGGTTGACTTTGTTGCATATGGTTTTGATATTGAAGAAGAAGATCCCAATATTTAAACAATTTTCCTTCTTTAAATTAAATTTAGTAGACAATGAAATTATTTGGTTATATATTATTTAAGTAGATTATGTTGCGATTAAAGTTTGTTTACAGTTCTACTTTATAATTTTGTACTATTTTATTATGTGTGATATCTATGATTCTATGTTTAAAATTTGAATTTAAATTATGCACTTGTAAATTTATTTATGATATGATATTTTCAAAAAATTTAAGTGCTACTTATATTTTATAGAACTAAATCATCCGGTTTGACATGTTTTATACTTATATAATTTTGTTATAACAATCGGTTTATTGAACCGAGTTATCCGGTTTAATCTGGTTTAGTCATGCAGTTTAACCAGTGACCCAGTGATTTGACATACCCTGACTGGTTTGATGTCCAGTCTAGTTTTTAAAACACTGACATGAAGTGTCTTTACAAATTAATTAAATTCAAATCATCAATACTAGTACTTATTTGTCAATAAAAATAAATTATTTTGTTCAGTTCAACATAAAATTATATTTAGTGAATATGGTGTGTCGCTGGTAGCTTTATTGAAAAGAAAATAGCAAATATAAAGAATTTAAAAGAAAAACAAAATACCCTTTTTTTTCACCCTTTATTTTTTATTAGAGATTCAGTTTGGTCCCTTAATTTTTAAAAATATCGTTTTGGTCCTTTAGCTCTGAAAACTAGATCATGTTTAAGTACCTACACACCATGTTCACTACATTGTTAAAATCAATGGGTAAAGCTATGTGGCACTGACGTGGAATTTCAACGACTCGTAAGACTTTGTGAGAAGTGAGTTCACTATCATAAATTAGACAATATCATCTTTTCCCAATGTTATTTGTGTGCGAGATAGAGAAGAGATTCTCAGATCTAATGTAGATGAGGTAATATATGTTGATACATTCCTAGTCATGGTTCGACGCTGCAAGGGGCTTCTTCCATTAATGAGATGGCGTGCCACTCAAAACATAAATTAAAGGAATTGAGAATTATTTTATTGTCTTCCGCCTCGGCAACCGACACTTATACGATGCTCCTATTGCAAACCGAGCTAACATCTACAAACATGAGGAATATTTTTTTTTGGGTACAAAAGAGGGCCTAAGCCCACTAGAAAAAAAAACAGGAAACTAAGAAAAGACCACCCTAGCAATGGTTACACCTCTCTTATCATCTCCTAGCAATCTAGCAATAACCCTTGGTATCGAGTCAAATAGAATTAACTCTGAATCAAGAACGCAACCAATATTACCTAACGCATCTGCAAATTTATTAGATTCTCGATATGCATGATCCAAGCTCACAACTCCGTGCATCCCAAACAAATTTTGAATCCCTTTGATTAGGGTTATACCTTTCCCATTTCTCGTACTCCCCTTTTCAATTGCATACACCACTTCTAGAGAATCCACATTTATCATCACCTTTCGCAACCCTAATCTTTCAGTAAGCCTTAAACCTTCAACAACTCCCTAAAGTTTCGCCATGACAACGTTGCAATACCTAGAGGATATAACAAAACTCCGGTAAAAGGACCTATCGCACGCTCTATGTAAAGCATCATGCGCAAGATGAACCTTATAGTGCACATGATGCAGCATGCGATGATTCTAGTAGCTTGTGTGTTTATTGGTCCCTTTTCTCTTCAATTTGTACTAAGTCCTTGTTTTCTTCACCTTAAGAAATTTTACAGCTTTCTTTGGCATGTTTGCTTAATATTTGCTCATCTTTGAATCAATTTGCTCCAATTTCCTGCCGAAAATATGTAATAACAAAGTGTCATTACAACCCTAAACTTAATTTATTGCTTGTCCTCAAGTAACTTGCTTGCAACTGCACATTTCAACAGAAAAAGAAACTCCAACAATAACAAATGAACATCACCCTTTCAATATTTTCAATACCTGATCATCATTTCCTCTCTTAACTTCAATCATAAAAATTCAGAAAAATGTCCTCAATATTGTCAAGTACTCGACCTATCTCTCATCTCACTATAATTTACTCAAATGGACAGGATAATCTCTTAATCAATAGGAAAAATATTTTATAGTGAGTTTGATCAAGTTCTAATAAAGTTCATCAAAGTAATCAAAACACACACAATTGAGGGTTTTTTCGGGTATAACGAGGCTTATGTTCAGGTAGGATAATTTTTAGAAAATAGGCTTAAATCTTTGGAGTTAGGTACCTAGTTCTCTTCATATTATCACATCAACTCTTTTCCTAATTATTGGTACTAGAGATCTACATTTTTGTGGTCCTTATCATTCCTTTTCTCTTTTTTTTGAAGAAGTCGTTTCAACATCTTAATTTTTCTCAATTTTTTTTTGAAATTTTGACCATTATCTCTAGTACCCCAACCCCAAACTTATTCTTTATCATAAGATAATAATACTAAAAATTCTACTTAACTCCAAAGAGAGGGTGAAAACTTTTTATCTTTCAAATCGAATGGCTAATAACATAAAATATGTCACCAAAAGAAAGGGTTTAGGATCAAAGTGGTTAGAAATGAATATTATCATTACATACAGGTTGGCTTTAAAAGGATCAGAGTTTATCACAAAAAACAGCCTCGGTGTGTCTGTCAATTAAACCAAATAAACTCTATTGAAACTAGTTCAAACTCTATAAAATAGTAACTGCTTGGATACACTCAATGAAAGGAATTATAAACAATGGACAAATTTTGGCTGAAACCTTACTAGTAGAGGTTTATGGATATTGAGTATAAGTCCGTTGATTATCTTTTTCTTCCTTCTCTTTCAATCCACAAGAAACTTCCATGATGGCCAACTTTTTTCTAGTGATTCTTTTTTGTTCATCTATTCATTGGTAAGGATGCAAATTTATAAACCTGAAAGAAATAACAAGAGGAAACTTGTTTTATAAAGGAAAACATAAGATAAGAAGTACAAAGAGGAAATCACTTATAAGTAGCTCTTACTCCTTATTTAATTGAAATACGAAAATAGGAAAGTACTAGAAATAAACAAACTTGATGAAAAATGATGGGTTGCCTTCCATTAAGCGCTCTTTTATTGTCAATATCTTGACCACACCATTCTAAGGTTCATACAGTACTAGATTGACTTTTTCATTTGGTTCATAAGCTCGATGTCTTAACCTTACAATCAAACACAAAGTAGGAGCAAGAAATATCCAATCATAAGATTAAAAGGAAATAAACAAACATTGTTCACAAAAGATGCAAGTGATAAATAAATGGCAGAGAGAACTTTCCCAATAATAAGCAACAAACACAAACACATAGACACAGAGAAGGTTCCCGAAGAGTACTACGGATATGTAGGGTGCTTAAACTCTTCCCTATGTATAACCGACCTCCCGGACTCCAGAATTTCTAGTCTAGGTGAATCCCCACACTTAGCAAACTCCTAGGGTTTATTTGAGATCTTTTTCCCCTCTCCTACTCGTAGGATAATTAAAAAGTTCGTGTGATATCGTAGGAAGAACTGAAACAAAATTCATCCCGCCCCGGGCGCATTTTCCTTCCAAATTTCGCATGAAGGGTCTAACGTGCCGTCCTCATAAGTGAAACAGGGAGGTAAAGAAAACGACACCACAGAAAAATGGCGACTCTGCTGAGGATAGTAATAACCTTGGTTTTTCATCCAAACCAATGGTTGGCCTGTGCTGGTCCAGCCCCCAATGAGGAATTAGGGATGCCAAATTCCCCCTCAAACAAGAGAGGTCCTACCTAACCTCTGTGTCATTTCATGTGTTTGCTGCATTTATATTTGTTTATTTTGTTTTTTCTGTATCGGGAAAGGGCTTGATTCCCCCTTGTGGTGAGAAATCCTCTACCCGGATTTGAGTGCAACATAAGATAGGATGGAGGATGTCTTCTCGGTGAAGGCCCTCTAATCTTGGTTCCCAGATCTACTCTTGGGATTTGCCTGGCTGGTTGTGATTAATTGCGCCAATGCATTCCGAGACTGATTTGTACCAGGAGGACCTAGAAACACATTAACCCCACTTAAAGCCTTTCTTAGGACGTAGAGCGGTGATTACGAAAGTAATTGTCACACAGATACTACACTCGGAGAAAACTCTCTTTTAGATACCAGTCAACGTATCTTTAAGATTGAGCAAAAGCTCTGAGAACCCTTAAAACCCGTTCTACAGGTGTAAAAATCCTTATCCTTAGTTTACCCTCGGGCGAGGTTTGCGTTGTGACTCTATGACCACTATACCCTTCTACGCCATGTTTGTTTAAAAACTCTTGTGTGCGCATTCATGCATTCATACATCATAATAATTAAAACCAAAGAGTCTTTTTCGAGTCGTTTTTCAAGGAAACTAAATAACGAACATTTTAAACTTCATAGAAAGAGAGAAACGGAGAAAGGACTTAAGGATCTATACCATGGATTACGGAAGAAAGAGAGCTAGGAAATATACCTTCAAAATTCCTAAGGTCGAGGAATTGGAAAAGCTCGGAAAACTGGTGGTCAACCCCCAGGCTTTCAAGGAGAAGTATGGAAAAATTTTGCCTCTTCTTAGTACCAACATTATAGATGGGATCCTTCCCACATTAGTACAACTTTACGATCCAACATATCACTGCTTCACCTTTCTAGATTATCAACTCATGCCATCGTTGGAGGAGTACTCTCGTCTGATTGGAATACCCGTGTACGCGCAAGATCTGTACTCCGGTTTAGAAAAGAATCCTGATGACATCATCATTGCTGCAACTACTCCCTTGAACGCGAAGTTGAATTCATTTGCTATGAATTGTTGATGTGTGTAGATGTGATATATGTAAATGAAACGTATGTGATGAGAATGTGAATATATATATATATATATATATATATATATATATATATATATATATATATATATATATATATATATATATATATGTATTAATTAATGATATATGTATATATGTGGAATATATGAACCATGTTTTGCCATTGTTGATAGTTGTATTAATTTACGTTGTGATTATGAAGTGTATGTTATTATGTGCTTGAATGACATACTTGTAAACTTGAATACATTGTTATAGTTGATAGTTAACATTATTATTGTGATGCAAATTGCTTATATTGAGAAGTGGTGAATTGTGTATGATTTTACCTTTGCTATATGTATTATCATACTTTCCTTTATAATGTTTGATATCTCACCCCTTCTGCTGATGTTTCCCCTACCATGGAAAATGGGCAGGTACTCAAGTATAGCTATGGAAGTTCTAGCTTCATCGTGTCTGGTTGGTGTGTCGCTCTGATACGTAGCACTCGGGGGGTTTGTCTATATTGTTGTTTCTATGTTGTTCATGTTTTAGTTGTTGAGTTCCAAATTGGATAATGAGAAGTAAGTTGTTTTTGATTAAATAAGATGATTTGTTTATAAAGCCAAATGTTATGATTCCGCTGCATATTAAAATTAAGTTGGTTTGTCTAAGAGCTGTTATAAGTTGTTTTGTGCTTCTCTGAGATTAAAGTGCTATGTATCTGTTTATGAGTCGTTTATATGAAGTAAATGTGATATCCCAAATGCTTGTTGATAGTTTTTAAAATACTCTGATTTCTCGCATGATATTTTCGGGTAGAATTTGGGGTGTTACATCAACATTCCTTCTTGCAGCCATTGTCCTAAGACATCCAACGACCGACAAACAAACAGTATTGATTGTGTCAGATACACAAATCCAATACAAAGGATAGGAAAACATAAACGACCTGGCCAACTGACTGACCGTGCTCTGATACCACTATGTAACACCCCCAATTCTATACTAAACAAATAAGGCATATATTTGCGTAAATCAGAGTAAAGAAAGCATGCATCTCACGAGGGCGTTACACATATTTCAAAATAGAAAAAATATTTTATCTTTAAACATGCAATGGTCATTTCAAAATAACACGGGAATTTAAAACAACATGCAAACCACAGCGGAATAATCATCTCATCAAATAAATGGTAAAATAGGATGATTTCCATACATCATCCACCATGTCTCAACATCTTGGCTCAAGGCCACACATTAACCAGAATAACTTATTCAAATACGAATACAATATGAGTAAACAAATATCTCATAACATCGAGTCATAAAAACACAAAAACCCAACTCCCATGTGTTACATATGACCAGAGCACAAGTGACTACTTAGTCACGACACCCTACTAGAGATCTAAATCTCGACGCTAAGCCTCCTTCGAAGCATCACTATCCACGAAACCGGCACGTTACCAACAAAGGATAACATTCAAACAGAAGGGTGAGAATTCAACTTCTTATAGATAAACATAATATGGGAAATGTAAAACACAACAAGAATACATTTCAAGAATTCATCACTCTTTACATAAACATGCATCTGTAGCGGGGAAAATCTGATATCGAAGCCATGGGATTGACTCGAATCGATATTTCGTTTGAAATCGCCACCGCGCTTTATTTTTTCAAAGGAAAAGGGAAAAGAACGAAAAACCCAAAGTTTTGTTTTTGAAACAAGAAAGAGAACTCAGTTTCGGGTGTTGATTATATGAGGGGAAGGTTTAAAGCACCCCTCATATCTGTGGTATTCCACAGGAACCTTTTTGAAAATCTGTGTTGTGTGTGTGCTAAAAAAAAGGTTTGTTTTATTTTTAAAATAAGCTCGGCAAAGCGTTAAGCTTTGGGCCTACATACCTCCTCGGTGCAATGGAGAAGTCAGAGCTAATGTAGTTCCGCTTTAAAGGGAAAACATTTTTAAAACGAATAAACACTTTATCGTCGTCGGAGAGAAATACTCAGCCATTGATCTTGAGCATGAGAACAAACGAGTTCTTTGCATCGCAAATGAAAGAAGGGCTCCAACTCGGATAAAATCGACGAGTATGCCACTAGCTCTCTCACGCGGAAAATATCTCATTATATCAATCAATTTCAAAATCGTGGGGTATAACCACTCGTTTCGACAATTAACGGTGTCTAAACTTTTTGAAGAAAAAGGCCATTGAAGGCAAAAGATATTTTTTAAAGAAAAGGTTTTGAAAAGGTTTGCAAACATAAGAATGTTTTTGAAAAAAGGGAGAAGATTTTGAAAATTTAAGAATGGGAGGAGATGAAGAGGCTATCCTATTGCGTAAAATAAAAGCTAAGGAAAGAAACGGTCTAACCGAAATAAGAAGCCAACACTTGACATTATGAGTCAAGGTAGATTTCCTTTCCTTTGGAATATCAATACTAAACCAACATTATTACTTGGGGATCCAGATAAACTTATTGTCTTAGCACCACTTTGCATTAAGCACATTAAAATTCTGACAAAAATCGGGCAGAGTAACGGTTGTTTTCGGGTAAAATCCTTATCTCAATGCCTTGGAATTATCCATCAAGGGCTTTCAAGGAAATACCTGCACACATAAACAGACAACAATCCAATGCCAGACAGACAGAATAACAGCAGAGTAATAACAGAATAAGGGTCCAGAGGCACCAAGTCCATAAGTCCGAATCTCCAAAATGCCAGGGATAGTAACCAATAGTCCAAAAGAGAGCCTTAAGAGTTTTTTAGATTTTTGTTGATTATTAGTGTTTTAGCATAAAAGTAAAGTATGGTCCAAGTGGACAAAAAGAAAATGGCGGAAACATAAACATATGTCCAAATGGACAAAGGAAAAATAGCGGAATGTAAATATGATGAAATGATAGAATAAAGCGATAAAGCGAGAAATATAAAGAGCAATATAATAGAAGTACGAAAATTAAAGTCAATTGTTAGATGTTAAAGATAACCATCTTGAAACTTGTCAAGTATGTTATCAAAGTTAGTAATGAAGATCGATGGTGAGTGAAGGATGTACTCGGATTTAAATTCAATGAACATTTATCAGAAGCTTGATAAAATCATAGCGACTACACGATAAACCTTCATAAGTCTTAAATCAACCGCATACAATTCTCTTCCATGTTTGATCTTTTTGATTCGGGACACGAAATATTGCGCTATGTTAAGCAGATCGCCAAGTGATTTATGTAGAAATCACCCTACAACGAGGCCGGTCAAAACTTTATGTGCTAATGCATGCGAGAGGAATGATATGTAGATCATTCTCCGAAAGCAATACCGCACGAAAAGAAAAATGGTGAGTGATCTAGTCTTTACTAAGAATCCATAAGAATTCTCAAAGTATTAAGACTTTCATCGATCAAAATAAAGAGAAACAAAAGATGGAACCACATTAAAAGCTCATTTCATCCATAATTTCAATCACATAATTTTGCGGATTTGGATTCTCATCCTATCGACGCCCTAAGTCCATTGAAATTAGAGAGAAATTAGGCCTCTAGTTTGTGATTCAAAGAAAATATCAAAAGAATGGAGTAGAAGAAGAGTTAGAACCAAAAACAAGTCAAAAATAGCAAAAACAAGCATTCTGCCTCACTGGAAATCGATTTACCTCTGTAGGAAATCGATTTCCTGTCTGCAGAATTCAGATCTGGCGCAAAAAATAGAGTGGAAATCGATTTCCCTCTGTAGGAAATCGATTTCCTGCGCACAGTTTTCAAAAAAACAGCATTATGAACTTTGAAACTTGATTTAGGCAAACATACAAACACCTTATGATCACATATCCATAGGAGCACGAATTTTCCATCAAATCACCATCAAATAGGACTAATATAGCATCAAAGATGCATTGAACACAAGCAACAAAGAATCACATTATGGTAGATGGAAAAGGAGAATGAAAATTACCAATTCTTGAACAAAACTTAGATCCACTTCAACAATCACCAACACAAATCTTGATCTCTCAACAATTGAAGAAAAAAGAGTGAAATGGATGGTGGTTTAGCTCAAAGTTTGTGAGATTCAAGGTGTGACTCACAAACTTTATGAAAGAATAAAGAGCTTTGGTGAATTTGGTAGGGATGAGGAGAGAAATTGCAAGGGGTTTTTTGGCTCTCAAAGCTTGAGAAATGAGAGAGTAGAGGTCTCTATTTATAGAATTGGAGCAAGAGTAGTGGCAAATTGGTCATTTTGTGTTTGGTAATTAATTTGTGGTTAATTGGTAATTAAAGTGGGATTTAAATGGTAAAATGATGTTTAAGTGGGTTTAATGAAGGAGTTAATTTTGATGAGGTGGAAAATTGGTAAAATGATCAAATAAAAAGGTGCCAAAATGATGTCAAGCTTCCCTCCTTATATTTTTTTGAATTTTGCGCACAGGAAATCGATTTCCCACAGGGGTAAATCGATTTCCACCTTCAAATTTTCAAAAATTGTTTTCTTGCACTGTTTTGACTTTTGCCCGATCTTTCACCTGTAAAATATAAACAAAAGAGACAAAACAATATTTTTTGATTTTTGGTTAGCACTAAACAAATAAAAATCTAAAAGTGCTTGATGATTCCCCTCAGAGATAATCACAGTATCAAAGACAAAGCCTCACAATGGTGCTTTTGATTGATGATTGAATGCAATTGATGTATGATCTTAGGGTCAAAAATTGGGGTATGACAGATGCCCCTATTTAAGTTTCTTTGATCCGGAAATACGATGATTGAAAATCTTCGTTTTGACGAGATTGAAGAGACTTAAATATATAAAGCACGCAATTTTTGAACCTAAGATGCAATGCAATTTTTAATGAATGCATATGATGATGAAACAATATTTTTTGATTTTTGGTTAGCACTAAACAAATAAAAATCTAAAAGTGCTTGATGATTCCCCTCAGAAATAATCACAGTATCAAAGACAAAGCCTCACAATGGTGCTTTTGATTGATGATTGATTGATGTATGATCTTAGGGTCAAAAATTGGGGTATGACAGCATCATATGCCATTAATCAAGATTCACATGTTCATGCCATACAACCTAGTTCATCCAATTCCACATAATCATACATGATTACTAAACAATGTACATAATCATATTTCACCAACATCTAGATTCTAATTACATATAATTTCACATCTACATCACATATGTTTCAATCACATATATCACAATTATAACACAACAATCATTCATATCAAATGAATCACCAAATACACTTATCACATCTCATACACCCATAACAATCACATAATTGCATACGTTCAAACATCACATAACACCAATGTGACTCAATGCAAGACATGTGACTCTATGCATGTGGTACCCAATGTGAACCCAACGTTTCACCGCTTCCTATTCAATATCTAGAATCCAAGCCACGCTCCCGATCCGGACAAGATCAAAGCCAACACACCTATTTCCAATTAAGGATTACGTCTGCTACGCCTGTTTCCATTCAAGGATCAACGTCTCTTACCATGTGAACCCAGGTTTCACCGCTTCCACCATAAAGCCGACCATGCTATGAATGTATGTACAATTACCAACAATTTATGCAATTAAGATTATCTCATCAATCTTAACTTACCGCATACCACAATAATCCAACTCTATGAGTTATCCGCCAATTGTACCTAACATTCACAACATAATTAACAATTACAACAAGGCATAACAACCATCATATATCCAGTCACAATCATCATGAATATATTACCACACATCTTACCAATAGTTGTTATTCATTACATACCAAAACGTAACGCACTTAAAAACATTTACATGTTTTCAATCCACATCTCAATACATACACCTTTAAATGATCATTATCAACAAGACACATTCAAATAGTACATATAAATGTATATTTATATTCATTCCAACATATCATGAATATCACATCACTTAACACATATATGAATATTAACCACAAGTCTTAATTCATAATACACACATAAGTAATCACATGTTATCCATATATTAACATCCAATTTAAACTATTCCACATCAACTAGCATTTAGAATTCAATCACATAATTCACGGTTATCATATCACATAATACATCCATGAACATTGATCATGCACAATTCATCCATAACATACACATATAGGTAAATGTTATTCTCCATTATCATCATAATTTATAAAAACAAGTGCCAATCCATTCTATTCTATCATATAGACAATCTCATTAGCTTCCTAACACTTCGAACGGCACATAAAACGGAGTTACGGATCAAAAGTTATGGCCTTTCAAAGTTTGGAAAAAGTTCTGTAAAACAGGGTTCGCGGCGCCAACAAAGTTCGCAGCGCGAACTGAGTGAATCAAATATTCCTCAGAAAACAGCATGCGAATTTCATCCCAAATCCCCTAAACTCAACCAAATCAAGCTGAAAACATCACCCATCACGAACAACAATAGCATACATGTTATAACCACAAACATAACACATATTATGAATCTTCTAACATCATCAATAATCAATTAAAACACATTTTAAATCATAAATTCATGCATTTGTTCATAAACCCTAACTTTTCTATGTTTCCAGGAAATTGCAAAGATGAAGAGATAATCACAACAAAACACATTACCCAATCATATAGTCTATAAGAACTTGGATTCAAACTCTTACCTCTAACTCTTAAATCCACCCTCTTCAAGAAATCTACAATTTCCTTCTTCTTCTCTTCTATGTTCTTTCTCCTCTATTTTCTTCTTTCTCTTCCTTTCCCCCAAATTGTGTTATCTCTAAAACCCTAGTTTTCCTCTTCTTACTATCTTTCTCTTAATGGGCTTAGTTATGTTATTACCCACCCATCCAATTATTAATTAGGCCCAATACATAGTATACTACTAATAACCTAATTAAACCATAAAACACAAATATGCATATAATTAGATATTTCAATTAATTAGTAATACCACATAATAATTAAATAAACAAATAATTAATAAAACACACAAATAAGCTAATAAATAAAATATCTAATAAAATCGGGTTGTTACATTAATGGCAAGCAAGTGGGGTTTTTTAAATGTTCCAATGGGGTTAGACAGGGAGATCCTTTATCTCCCCCCCTTTTCTATCCTGCAGAAGAGATGCTTAGCAGGGGAATTTCCAATCTGGTGGATTCTAATCATATTAATCTCATAAAAGCTATTAAGAATAGTTTTGTCCCTTCTCACATTTGTATGCAGATGACATCATATTTTTTGTAGATGAGATACTAAATCTTTAATTACTATTGATAATCTGCTTAAGGATTATGCTACATGTTCTGGTCAGTTTTGTAACAATTCAAAATCTCTCATTTATGCATAAGGAATAAAGTGATTCATCTTCAGAATAAAGCTGGCTGCTTGGAAAGCTAGCCATCTTTCCATGGTTTGGAGATCTCACCTTGTCAAATATGTTATTATTGGCATGACTGTGCACTGCATAATGATATACAAATGGCTTGATAACATGATCAAAAACATCGAAAAGTGGATGCGAAATTTCATATGGAGCATAAATGTGGATATGAAGAAACTATTCATTGTAAATTGGGAAACTTGCTGCAAAAGCTTAAAATAGTGAGGTCTGGGAATTAAATCTCTTAAAGTCTATAATGCTGCCTCTAATTTGCACCTGTGCTGGAATTTTTTAAAAGATGTTAACAGCTGGTCCTTTGTCTTGGCTTCCAGAATTAGAAGAAATCGGGGCATAATTAAAATACTCTATTAAATCCTCGATTTGGAGTAGCATCAAAGAATATTTTGAAATTTTTATGGAAAATACTCAGTGGTTGATTGGAAATGGAAAACAGGTTAATTTTTGGCTTGATAATTGGAGTGGTGATCCTTTGGTAAAAAAGTTCAATATTCCGGAAAAATTCCACAGTCTCTTAACTACCGGAGTTGGGGACTTCCTGCTCAATAATGCTTGGGGTTTTCCTACTAACTTACACCTGGCTTGCCTTGGTTAATTTCCATTGTCTTGCTTTTTGCCTGCTACAACATCGAAGATGTTTTGGTCTAGCAGAAGTCTGATAATGGGCTGTTGAGCCTTAAGCAAGCCTTTGATTTTATGAAGCATCCTACCCCGAAAGATGTCTGGAACCGTTTTACTTGGAACCCTCATATTGCTCCATCTCATTCCATGATGGTATGGAGACTCTTATATAACAAGGTGCCAACGGATGATAACTTGAGCATTAGGGGTTTTTCTTTCCCATCTATTTTAGATCTCTGCTATACTCTCATCTGGAAACTTTAAAGCATTTATTTTTCGAATGCTCTTATACCAAAAAAATTTGGAACTGTTTGCAAAAAAATTTAGATACTCATCTCTCGGTTCACAACATGAAAGATTCCCTTCTCTTGCTAGAGGCCAATTGGAGTCCGCAAGCTTTCGCTGTGGTGGTGGTGTGCATTGCCATATTTTTCTCACTAGAAATAACACTAACAAAAAGTCAAATGCTTTGATAACCAATTTTTTCTCTTGAAAAAGTTTGACATCAACATTTATCCGAGTAAGTCTTTGATCACCGTGGACATATTGTGGTCGCCTCCGCCTTTGGGTTGTATTAAATGCAATACTGATGGTTCGGCTATTGGCTCTCCCGCAGTTAGCTCTTGTGGAGGCATTTTCAAGGATGAAAAAGCTTGTCACCTTGGTAGTTTTTGTGATTACATTGGTGTTGGGATCACGGATATTGCAGAATTTATGGCGGTTGTGATAGCCATCGAAAAAGCAAAAGATCTCAGTTGGAGGAAGCTTTGGATCGAGTCGGATTGTCTGCTTGTTGTAAATTCTTTCTCTAACATAGACCCTGTGCCTTGGTACATCAAGTCTTGTTGGCTTTGATGTCGTCAGTACACACTTACGATTGATATTTTGATCTTTCACATATATCGAGAGGCCAATTTTTGTGCTGATATCTTGACTAGCATTGATCTCACGGACATTGTAAGACATGATGCTACCGTAGCCTCATACGGGTAGGAAGGCACTACAATACTAATTTTTTGCTAATTTTTATGTTATTTTATTTATTAAGTTATTAATTAGTAACATAATATTTAGTTTTAAAAAACATAATAATTAATACAAAATACATAATAAATTAATTCATTAGCTAAATAGCAATTTTTGACTCTACATAATAATTAATACAATTTGAATCTCTCTAATTCATTAGTTCTATTTAACATTTAATCTTATATTCACAAATACGAAATGTGTTTGAGATGAACAATATGATATCTTTGAATTTGATTGGGTATACAGTCATCATCCAGTTATGCATGACATATCATCTTTTTTGTTTTGATTTATTAATAAATTAATTAAAAATTTGAATTAATTATGCCTAGATTGCATTCGACCAAACTTTAAGGTACTTAATAATTTTTCAATTTGAATGGTTTTTAGGAATGAATAGGTGATTATGATAAATTAAATAAGTAATATTATCATTTGTGATATTAGTCGATAATTGATTTGTTACATATATAATGACTCCTTAAATAATTGAAATCTTTCGTTATTTACAAATTAAGTAAAATCAAAATCACCTATCCTTAGTTGGTTCAGTGGTGATTGGCGCTGAACTTAGTAGGGAGGATCACGGTTTGATCCCCACAACTACGATCGGGAAGGGGCTGGAACCACTTGATGCCAGAACTGACCCCCGAACTGGACTAAACCGGTGGTGATAAACCAAAAAAAATCATAAATATTAATATTGATTTGTCATTATAAAATAGAATTAATTTGTTCACTTCAACACAATGAACCGGTGTGAACCAATCAAAACCGGTGTAAACCGCTAAAACCGCAAAAATCGACGATTTTCATGAACTGGTGGTTTAATTGCATTTTAAAAAAAATTATTTAAAAAATTAAAACGACGACATTTTAATTATTTTAATAAAAAATTAAAATTAAAATTAAAATTTAAAGAAATAAAAATAAAAAATTTAAATAAAAAATAAAAAATAAAAAAAAGGATGTTGAGGACGGTTGACTTTGTTGCATATGGTTTTGATATTGAAGAAGAAGATCCCAATATTTAAACAATTTTCCTTCTTTAAATTAAATTTAGTAGACAATGAAATTATTTGGTTATATATTATTTAAGTAGATTATGTTGCGATTAAAGTTTGTTTACAGTTCTACTTTATAATTTTGTACTATTTTATTATGTGTGATATCTATGATTCTATGTTTAAAATTTGAATTTAAATTATGCACTTGTAAATTTATTTATGATATGATATTTTCAAAAAATTTAAGTGCTACTTATATTTTATAGAACTAAATCATCCGGTTTGACATGTTTTATACTTATATAATTTTGTTATAACAATCGGTTTATTGAACCGAGTTATCCGGTTTAATCTGGTTTAGTCATGCAGTTTAACCAGTGACCCAGTGATTTGACATACCCTGACTGGTTTGATGTCCAGTCTAGTTTTTAAAACACTGACATGAAGTGTCTTTACAAATTAATTAAATTCAAATCATCAATACTAGTACTTATTTGTCAATAAAAATAAATTATTTTGTTCAGTTCAACATAAAATTATATTTAGTGAATATGGTGTGTCGCTGGTAGCTTTATTGAAAAGAAAATAGCAAATATAAAGAATTTAAAAGAAAAACAAAATACCCTTTTTTTTCACCCTTTATTTTTTATTAGAGATTCAGTTTGGTCCCTTAATTTTTAAAAATATCGTTTTGGTCCTTTAGCTCTGAAAACTAGATCATGTTTAAGTACCTACACACCATGTTCACTACATTGTTAAAATCAATGGGTAAAGCTATGTGGCACTGACGTGGAATTTCAACGACTCGTAAGACTTTGTGAGAAGTGAGTTCACTATCATAAATTAGACAATATCATCTTTTCCCAATGTTATTTGTGTGCGAGATAGAGAAGAGATTCTCAGATCTAATGTAGATGAGGTAATATATGTTGATACATTCCTAGTCATGGTTCGACGCTGCAAGGGGCTTCTTCCATTAATGAGATGGCGTGCCACTCAAAACATAAATTAAAGGAATTGAGAATTATTTTATTGTCTTCCGCCTCGGCAACCGACACTTATACGATGCTCCTATTGCAAACCGAGCTAACATCTACAAACATGAGGAATATTTTTTTTTGGGTACAAAAGAGGGCCTAAGCCCACTAGAAAAAAAAACAGGAAACTAAGAAAAGACCACCCTAGCAATGGTTACACCTCTCTTATCATCTCCTAGCAATCTAGCAATAACCCTTGGTATCGAGTCAAATAGAATTAACTCTGAATCAAGAACGCAACCAATATTACCTAACGCATCTGCAAATTTATTAGATTCTCGATATGCATGATCCAAGCTCACAACTCCGTGCATCCCAAACAAATTTTGAATCCCTTTGATTAGGGTTATACCTTTCCCATTTCTCGTACTCCCCTTTTCAATTGCATACACCACTTCTAGAGAATCCACATTTATCATCACCTTTCGCAACCCTAATCTTTCAGTAAGCCTTAAACCTTCAACAACTCCCTAAAGTTTCGCCATGACAACGTTGCAATACCTAGAGGATATAACAAAACTCCGGTAAAAGGACCTATCGCACGCTCTATGTAAAGCATCATGCGCAAGATGAACCTTATAGTGCACATGATGCAGCATGCGATGATTCTAGTAGCTTGTGTGTTTATTGGTCCCTTTTCTCTTCAATTTGTACTAAGTCCTTGTTTTCTTCACCTTAAGAAATTTTACAGCTTTCTTTGGCATGTTTGCTTAATATTTGCTCATCTTTGAATCAATTTGCTCCAATTTCCTGCCGAAAATATGTAATAACAAAGTGTCATTACAACCCTAAACTTAATTTATTGCTTGTCCTCAAGTAACTTGCTTGCAACTGCACATTTCAACAGAAAAAGAAACTCCAACAATAACAAATGAACATCACCCTTTCAATATTTTCAATACCTGATCATCATTTCCTCTCTTAACTTCAATCATAAAAATTCAGAAAAATGTCCTCAATATTGTCAAGTACTCGACCTATCTCTCATCTCACTATAATTTACTCAAATGGACAGGATAATCTCTTAATCAATAGGAAAAATATTTTATAGTGAGTTTGATCAAGTTCTAATAAAGTTCATCAAAGTAATCAAAACACACACAATTGAGGGTTTTTTCGGGTATAACGAGGCTTATGTTCAGGTAGGATAATTTTTAGAAAATAGGCTTAAATCTTTGGAGTTAGGTACCTAGTTCTCTTCATATTATCACATCAACTCTTTTCCTAATTATTGGTACTAGAGATCTACATTTTTGTGGTCCTTATCATTCCTTTTCTCTTTTTTTTGAAGAAGTCGTTTCAACATCTTAATTTTTCTCAATTTTTTTTTGAAATTTTGACCATTATCTCTAGTACCCCAACCCCAAACTTATTCTTTATCATAAGATAATAATACTAAAAATTCTACTTAACTCCAAAGAGAGGGTGAAAACTTTTTATCTTTCAAATCGAATGGCTAATAACATAAAATATGTCACCAAAAGAAAGGGTTTAGGATCAAAGTGGTTAGAAATGAATATTATCATTACATACAGGTTGGCTTTAAAAGGATCAGAGTTTATCACAAAAAACAGCCTCGGTGTGTCTGTCAATTAAACCAAATAAACTCTATTGAAACTAGTTCAAACTCTATAAAATAGTAACTGCTTGGATACACTCAATGAAAGGAATTATAAACAATGGACAAATTTTGGCTGAAACCTTACTAGTAGAGGTTTATGGATATTGAGTATAAGTCCGTTGATTATCTTTTTCTTCCTTCTCTTTCAATCCACAAGAAACTTCCATGATGGCCAACTTTTTTCTAGTGATTCTTTTTTGTTCATCTATTCATTGGTAAGGATGCAAATTTATAAACCTGAAAGAAATAACAAGAGGAAACTTGTTTTATAAAGGAAAACATAAGATAAGAAGTACAAAGAGGAAATCACTTATAAGTAGCTCTTACTCCTTATTTAATTGAAATACGAAAATAGGAAAGTACTAGAAATAAACAAACTTGATGAAAAATGATGGGTTGCCTTCCATTAAGCGCTCTTTTATTGTCAATATCTTGACCACACCATTCTAAGGTTCATACAGTACTAGATTGACTTTTTCATTTGGTTCATAAGCTCGATGTCTTAACCTTACAATCAAACACAAAGTAGGAGCAAGAAATATCCAATCATAAGATTAAAAGGAAATAAACAAACATTGTTCACAAAAGATGCAAGTGATAAATAAATGGCAGAGAGAACTTTCCCAATAATAAGCAACAAACACAAACACATAGACACAGAGAAGGTTCCCGAAGAGTACTACGGATATGTAGGGTGCTTAAACTCTTCCCTATGTATAACCGACCTCCCGGACTCCAGAATTTCTAGTCTAGGTGAATCCCCACACTTAGCAAACTCCTAGGGTTTATTTGAGATCTTTTTCCCCTCTCCTACTCGTAGGATAATTAAAAAGTTCGTGTGATATCGTAGGAAGAACTGAAACAAAATTCATCCCGCCCCGGGCGCATTTTCCTTCCAAATTTCGCATGAAGGGTCTAACGTGCCGTCCTCATAAGTGAAACAGGGAGGTAAAGAAAACGACACCACAGAAAAATGGCGACTCTGCTGAGGATAGTAATAACCTTGGTTTTTCATCCAAACCAATGGTTGGCCTGTGCTGGTCCAGCCCCCAATGAGGAATTAGGGATGCCAAATTCCCCCTCAAACAAGAGAGGTCCTACCTAACCTCTGTGTCATTTCATGTGTTTGCTGCATTTATATTTGTTTATTTTGTTTTTTCTGTATCGGGAAAGGGCTTGATTCCCCCTTGTGGTGAGAAATCCTCTACCCGGATTTGAGTGCAACATAAGATAGGATGGAGGATGTCTTCTCGGTGAAGGCCCTCTAATCTTGGTTCCCAGATCTACTCTTGGGATTTGCCTGGCTGGTTGTGATTAATTGCGCCAATGCATTCCGAGACTGATTTGTACCAGGAGGACCTAGAAACACATTAACCCCACTTAAAGCCTTTCTTAGGACGTAGAGCGGTGATTACGAAAGTAATTGTCACACAGATACTACACTCGGAGAAAACTCTCTTTTAGATACCAGTCAACGTATCTTTAAGATTGAGCAAAAGCTCTGAGAACCCTTAAAACCCGTTCTACAGGTGTAAAAATCCTTATCCTTAGTTTACCCTCGGGCGAGGTTTGCGTTGTGACTCTATGACCACTATACCCTTCTACGCCATGTTTGTTTAAAAACTCTTGTGTGCGCATTCATGCATTCATACATCATAATAATTAAAACCAAAGAGTCTTTTTCGAGTCGTTTTTCAAGGAAACTAAATAACGAACATTTTAAACTTCATAGAAAGAGAGAAACGGAGAAAGGACTTAAGGATCTATACCATGGATTACGGAAGAAAGAGAGCTAGGAAATATACCTTCAAAATTCCTAAGGTCGAGGAATTGGAAAAGCTCGGAAAACTGGTGGTCAACCCCCAGGCTTTCAAGGAGAAGTATGGAAAAATTTTGCCTCTTCTTAGTACCAACATTATAGATGGGATCCTTCCCACATTAGTACAACTTTACGATCCAACATATCACTGCTTCACCTTTCTAGATTATCAACTCATGCCATCGTTGGAGGAGTACTCTCGTCTGATTGGAATACCCGTGTACGCGCAAGATCTGTACTCCGGTTTAGAAAAGAATCCTGATGACATCATCATTGCTGCAACTACTCCCTTGAACGCGAAGTTGAATTCATTTGCTATGAATTGTTGATGTGTGTAGATGTGATATATGTAAATGAAACGTATGTGATGAGAATGTGAATATATATATATATATATATATATATATATATATATATATATATATATATATATATATATATATATATATATATGTATTAATTAATGATATATGTATATATGTGGAATATATGAACCATGTTTTGCCATTGTTGATAGTTGTATTAATTTACGTTGTGATTATGAAGTGTATGTTATTATGTGCTTGAATGACATACTTGTAAACTTGAATACATTGTTATAGTTGATAGTTAACATTATTATTGTGATGCAAATTGCTTATATTGAGAAGTGGTGAATTGTGTATGATTTTACCTTTGCTATATGTATTATCATACTTTCCTTTATAATGTTTGATATCTCACCCCTTCTGCTGATGTTTCCCCTACCATGGAAAATGGGCAGGTACTCAAGTATAGCTATGGAAGTTCTAGCTTCATCGTGTCTGGTTGGTGTGTCGCTCTGATACGTAGCACTCGGGGGGTTTGTCTATATTGTTGTTTCTATGTTGTTCATGTTTTAGTTGTTGAGTTCCAAATTGGATAATGAGAAGTAAGTTGTTTTTGATTAAATAAGATGATTTGTTTATAAAGCCAAATGTTATGATTCCGCTGCATATTAAAATTAAGTTGGTTTGTCTAAGAGCTGTTATAAGTTGTTTTGTGCTTCTCTGAGATTAAAGTGCTATGTATCTGTTTATGAGTCGTTTATATGAAGTAAATGTGATATCCCAAATGCTTGTTGATAGTTTTTAAAATACTCTGATTTCTCGCATGATATTTTCGGGTAGAATTTGGGGTGTTACATCAACATTCCTTCTTGCAGCCATTGTCCTAAGACATCCAACGACCGACAAACAAACAGTATTGATTGTGTCAGATACACAAATCCAATACAAAGGATAGGAAAACATAAACGACCTGGCCAACTGACTGACCGTGCTCTGATACCACTATGTAACACCCCCAATTCTATACTAAACAAATAAGGCATATATTTGCGTAAATCAGAGTAAAGAAAGCATGCATCTCACGAGGGCGTTACACATATTTCAAAATAGAAAAAATATTTTATCTTTAAACATGCAATGGTCATTTCAAAATAACACGGGAATTTAAAACAACATGCAAACCACAGCGGAATAATCATCTCATCAAATAAATGGTAAAATAGGATGATTTCCATACATCATCCACCATGTCTCAACATCTTGGCTCAAGGCCACACATTAACCAGAATAACTTATTCAAATACGAATACAATATGAGTAAACAAATATCTCATAACATCGAGTCATAAAAACACAAAAACCCAACTCCCATGTGTTACATATGACCAGAGCACAAGTGACTACTTAGTCACGACACCCTACTAGAGATCTAAATCTCGACGCTAAGCCTCCTTCGAAGCATCACTATCCACGAAACCGGCACGTTACCAACAAAGGATAACATTCAAACAGAAGGGTGAGAATTCAACTTCTTATAGATAAACATAATATGGGAAATGTAAAACACAACAAGAATACATTTCAAGAATTCATCACTCTTTACATAAACATGCATCTGTAGCGGGGAAAATCTGATATCGAAGCCATGGGATTGACTCGAATCGATATTTCGTTTGAAATCGCCACCGCGCTTTATTTTTTCAAAGGAAAAGGGAAAAGAACGAAAAACCCAAAGTTTTGTTTTTGAAACAAGAAAGAGAACTCAGTTTCGGGTGTTGATTATATGAGGGGAAGGTTTAAAGCACCCCTCATATCTGTGGTATTCCACAGGAACCTTTTTGAAAATCTGTGTTGTGTGTGTGCTAAAAAAAAAGGTTTGTTTTATTTTTAAAATAAGCTCGGCAAAGCGTTAAGCTTTGGGCCTACATACCTCCTCGGTGCAATGGAGAAGTCAGAGCTAATGTAGTTCCGCTTTAAAGGGAAAACATTTTTAAAACGAATAAACACTTTATCGTCGTCGGAGAGAAATACTCAGCCATTGATCTTGAGCATGAGAACAAACGAGTTCTTTGCATCGCAAATGAAAGAAGGGCTCCAACTCGGATAAAATCGACGAGTATGCCACTAGCTCTCTCACGCGGAAAATATCTCATTATATCAATCAATTTCAAAATCGTGGGGTATAACCACTCGTTTCGACAATTAACGGTGTCTAAACTTTTTGAAGAAAAAGGCCATTGAAGGCAAAAGATATTTTTTAAAGAAAAGGTTTTGAAAAGGTTTGCAAACATAAGAATGTTTTTGAAAAAAGGGAGAAGATTTTGAAAATTTAAGAATGGGAGGAGATGAAGAGGCTATCCTATTGCGTAAAATAAAAGCTAAGGAAAGAAACGGTCTAACCGAAATAAGAAGCCAACACTTGACATTATGAGTCAAGGTAGATTTCCTTTCCTTTGGAATATCAATACTAAACCAACATTATTACTTGGGGATCCAGATAAACTTATTGTCTTAGCACCACTTTGCATTAAGCACATTAAAATTCTGACAAAAATCGGGCAGAGTAACGGCTGTTTTCGGGTAAAATCCTTATCTCAATGCCTTGGAATTATCCATCAAGGGCTTTCAAGGAAATACCTGCACACATAAACAGACAACAATCCAATGCCAGACAGACAGAATAACAGCAGAGTAATAACAGAATAAGGGTCCAGAGGCACCAAGTCCATAAGTCCGAATCTCCAAAATGCTAGGGATAGTAACCAATAGTCCAAAAGAGAGCCTTAAGAGTTTTTTAGATTTTTGTTGATTATTAGTGTTTTAGCATAAAAGTAAAGTATGGTCCAAGTGGACAAAAAGAAAATGGCGGAAACATAAACATATGTCCAAATGGACAAAGGAAAAATAGCGGAATGTAAATATGATGAAATGATAGAATAAAGCGATAAAGCGAGAAATATAAAGAGCAATATAATAGAAGTACGAAAATTAAAGTCAATTGTTAGATGTTAAAGATAACCATCTTGAAACTTGTCAAGTATGTTATCAAAGTTAGTAATGAAGATCGATGGTGAGTGAAGGATGTACTCGGATTTAAATTCAATGAACATTTATCAGAAGCTTGATAAAATCATAGCGACTACACGATAAACCTTCATAAGTCTTAAATCAACCGCATACAATTCTCTTCCATGTTTGATCTTTTTGATTCGGGACACGAAATATTGCGCTATGTTAAGCAGATCGCCAAGTGATTTATGTAGAAATCACCCTACAACGAGGCCGGTCAAAACTTTATGTGCTAATGCATGCGAGAGGAATGATATGTAGATCATTCTCCGAAAGCAATACCGCACGAAAAGAAAAATGGTGAGTGATCTAGTCTTTACTAAGAATCCATAAGAATTCTCAAAGTATTAAGACTTTCATCGATCAAAATAAAGAGAAACAAAAGATGGAACCACATTAAAAGCTCATTTCATCCATAATTTCAATCACATAATTTTGCGGATTTGGATTCTCATCCTATCGACGCCCTAAGTCCATTGAAATTAGAGAGAAATTAGGCCTCTAGTTTGTGATTCAAAGAAAATATCAAAAGAATGGAGTAGAAGAAGAGTTAGAACCAAAAACAAGTCAAAAATAGCAAAAACAAGCATTCTGCCTCACTGGAAATCGATTTACCTCTGTAGGAAATCGATTTCCTGTCTGCAGAATTCAGATCTGGCGCAAAAAATAGAGTGGAAATCGATTTCCCTCTGTAGGAAATCGATTTCCTGCGCACAGTTTTCAAAAAAACAGCATTATGAACTTTGAAACTTGATTTAGGCAAACATACAAACACCTTATGATCACATATCCATAGGAGCACGAATTTTCCATCAAATCACCATCAAATAGGACTAATATAGCATCAAAGATGCATTGAACACAAGCAACAAAGAATCACATTATGGTAGATGGAAAAGGAGAATGAAAATTACCAATTCTTGAACAAAACTTAGATCCACTTCAACAATCACCAACACAAATCTTGATCTCTCAACAATTGAAGAAAAAAGAGTGAAATGGATGGTGGTTTAGCTCAAAGTTTGTGAGATTCAAGGTGTGACTCACAAACTTTATGAAAGAATAAAGAGCTTTGGTGAATTTGGTAGGGATGAGGAGAGAAATTGCAAGGGGTTTTTTGGCTCTCAAAGCTTGAGAAATGAGAGAGTAGAGGTCTCTATTTATAGAATTGGAGCAAGAGTAGTGGCAAATTGGTCATTTTGTGTTTGGTAATTAATTTGTGGTTAATTGGTAATTAAAGTGGGATTTAAATGGTAAAATGATGTTTAAGTGGGTTTAATGAAGGAGTTAATTTTGATGAGGTGGAAAATTGGTAAAATGATCAAATAAAAAGGTGCCAAAATGATGTCAAGCTTCCCTCCTTATATTTTTTTGAATTTTGCGCACAGGAAATCGATTTCCCACAGGGGTAAATCGATTTCCACCTTCAAATTTTCAAAAATTGTTTTCTTGCACTGTTTTGACTTTTGCCCGATCTTTCACCTGTAAAATATAAACAAAAGAGACAAAACAATATTTTTTGATTTTTGGTTAGCACTAAACAAATAAAAATCTAAAAGTGCTTGATGATTCCCCTCAGAGATAATCACAGTATCAAAGACAAAGCCTCACAATGGTGCTTTTGATTGATGATTGAATGCAATTGATGTATGATCTTAGGGTCAAAAATTGGGGTATGACAGATGCCCCTATTTAAGTTTCTTTGATCCGGAAATACGATGATTGAAAATCTTCGTTTTGACGAGATTGAAGAGACTTAAATATATAAAGCACGCAATTTTTGAACCTAAGATGCAATGCAATTTTTAATGAATGCATATGATGATGAAACAATATTTTTTGATTTTTGGTTAGCACTAAACAAATAAAAATCTAAAAGTGCTTGATGATTCCCCTCAGAAATAATCACAGTATCAAAGACAAAGCCTCACAATGGTGCTTTTGATTGATGATTGATTGATGTATGATCTTAGGGTCAAAAATTGGGGTATGACAGCATCATATGCCATTAATCAAGATTCACATGTTCATGCCATACAACCTAGTTCATCCAATTCCACATAATCATACATGATTACTAAACAATGTACATAATCATATTTCACCAACATCTAGATTCTAATTACATATAATTTCACATCTACATCACATATGTTTCAATCACATATATCACAATTATAACACAACAATCATTCATATCAAATGAATCACCAAATACACTTATCACATCTCATACACCCATAACAATCACATAATTGCATACGTTCAAACATCACATAACACCAATGTGACTCAATGCAAGACATGTGACTCTATGCATGTGGTACCCAATGTGAACCCAACGTTTCACCGCTTCCTATTCAATATCTAGAATCCAAGCCACGCTCCCGATCCGGACAAGATCAAAGCCAACACACCTATTTCCAATTAAGGATTACGTCTGCTACGCCTGTTTCCATTCAAGGATCAACGTCTCTTACCATGTGAACCCAGGTTTCACCGCTTCCACCATAAAGCCGACCATGCTATGAATGTATGTACAATTACCAACAATTTATGCAATTAAGATTATCTCATCAATCTTAACTTACCGCATACCACAATAATCCAACTCTATGAGTTATCCGCCAATTGTACCTAACATTCACAACACAATTAACAATTACAACAAGGCATAACAACCATCATATATCCAGTCACAATCATCATGAATATATTACCACACATCTTACCAATAGTTGTTATTCATTACATACCAAAACGTAACGCACTTAAAAACATTTACATGTTTTCAATCCACATCTCAATACATACACCTTTAAATGATCATTATCAACAAGACACATTCAAATAGTACATATAAATGTATATTTATATTCATTCCAACATATCATGAATATCACATCACTTAACACATATATGAATATTAACCACAAGTCTTAATTCATAATACACACATAAGTAATCACATGTTATCCATATATTAACATCCAATTTAAACTATTCCACATCAACTAGCATTTAGAATTCAATCACATAATTCACGGTTATCATATCACATAATACATCCATGAACATTGATCATGCACAATTCATCCATAACATACACATATAGGTAAATGTTATTCTCCATTATCATCATAATTTATAAAAACAAGTGCCAATCCATTCTATTCTATCATATAGACAATCTCATTAGCTTCCTAACACTTCGAACGGCACATAAAACGGAGTTACGGATCAAAAGTTATGGCCTTTCAAAGTTTGGAAAAAGTTCTGTAAAACAGGGTTCGCGGCGCCAACAAAGTTCGCAGCGCGAACTGAGTGAATCAAATATTCCTCAGAAAACAGCATGCGAATTTCATCCCAAATCCCCTAAACTCAACCAAATCAAGCTGAAAACATCACCCATCACGAACAACAATAGCATACATGTTATAACCACAAACATAACACATATTATGAATCTTCTAACATCATCAATAATCAATTAAAACACATTTTAAATCATAAATTCATGCATTTGTTCATAAACCCTAACTTTTCTATGTTTCCAGGAAATTGCAAAGATGAAGAGATAATCACAACAAAACACATTACCCAATCATATAGTCTATAAGAACTTGGATTCAAACTCTTACCTCTAACTCTTAAATCCACCCTCTTCAAGAAATCTACAATTTCCTTCTTCTTCTCTTCTATGTTCTTTCTCCTCTATTTTCTTCTTTCTCTTCCTTTCCCCCAAATTGTGTTATCTCTAAAACCCTAGTTTTCCTCTTCTTACTATCTTTCTCTTAATGGGCTTAGTTATGTTATTACCCACCCATCCAATTATTAATTAGGCCCAATACATAGTATACTACTAATAACCTAATTAAACCATAAAACACAAATATGCATATAATTAGATATTTCAATTAATTAGTAATACCACATAATAATTAAATAAACAAATAATTAATAAAACACACAAATAAGCTAATAAATAAAATATCTAATAAAATCGGGTTGTTACATTAATGGCAAGCAAGTGGGGTTTTTTAAATGTTCCAATGGGGTTAGACAGGGAGATCCTTTATCTCCCCCCCTTTTCTATCCTGCAGAAGAGATGCTTAGCAGGGGAATTTCCAATCTGGTGGATTCTAATCATATTAATCTCATAAAAGCTATTAAGAATAGTTTTGTCCCTTCTCACATTTGTATGCAGATGACATCATATTTTTTGTAGATGAGATACTAAATCTTTAATTACTATTGATAATCTGCTTAAGGATTATGCTACATGTTCTGGTCAGTTTTGTAACAATTCAAAATCTCTCATTTATGCATAAGGAATAAAGTGATTCATCTTCAGAATAAAGCTGGCTGCTTGGAAAGCTAGCCATCTTTCCATGGTTTGGAGATCTCACCTTGTCAAATATGTTATTATTGGCATGACTGTGCACTGCATAATGATATACAAATGGCTTGATAACATGATCAAAAACATCGAAAAGTGGATGCGAAATTTCATATGGAGCATAAATGTGGATATGAAGAAACTATTCATTGTAAATTGGGAAACTTGCTGCAAAAGCTTAAAATAGTGAGGTCTGGGAATTAAATCTCTTAAAGTCTATAATGCTGCCTCTAATTTGCACCTGTGCTGGAATTTTTTAAAAGATGTTAACAGCTGGTCCTTTGTCTTGGCTTCCAGAATTAGAAGAAATCGGGGCATAATTAAAATACTCTATTAAATCCTCGATTTGGAGTAGCATCAAAGAATATTTTGAAATTTTTATGGAAAATACTCAGTGGTTGATTGGAAATGGAAAACAGGTTAATTTTTGGCTTGATAATTGGAGTGGTGATCCTTTGGTAAAAAAGTTCAATATTCCGGAAAAATTCCACAGTCTCTTAACTACCGGAGTTGGGGACTTCCTGCTCAATAATGCTTGGGGTTTTCCTACTAACTTACACCTGGCTTGCCTTGGTTAATTTCCATTGTCTTGCTTTTTGCCTGCTACAACATCGAAGATGTTTTGGTCTAGCAGAAGTCTGATAATGGGCTGTTGAGCCTTAAGCAAGCCTTTGATTTTATGAAGCATCCTACCCCGAAAGATGTCTGGAACCGTTTTACTTGGAACCCTCATATTGCTCCATCTCATTCCATGATGGTATGGAGACTCTTATATAACAAGGTGCCAACGGATGATAACTTGAGCATTAGGGGTTTTTCTTTCCCATCTATTTTAGATCTCTGCTATACTCTCATCTGGAAACTTTAAAGCATTTATTTTTCGAATGCTCTTATACCAAAAAAATTTGGAACTGTTTGCAAAAAAATTTAGATACTCATCTCTCGGTTCACAACATGAAAGATTCCCTTCTCTTGCTAGAGGCCAATTGGAGTCCGCAAGCTTTCGCTGTGGTGGTGGTGTGCATTGCCATATTTTTCTCACTAGAAATAACACTAACAAAAAGTCAAATGCTTTGATAACCAATTTTTTCTCTTGAAAAAGTTTGACATCAACATTTATCCGAGTAAGTCTTTGATCACCGTGGACATATTGTGGTCGCCTCCGCCTTTGGGTTGTATTAAATGCAATACTGATGGTTCGGCTATTGGCTCTCCCGCAGTTAGCTCTTGTGGAGGCATTTTCAAGGATGAAAAAGCTTGTCACCTTGGTAGTTTTTGTGATTACATTGGTGTTGGGATCACGGATATTGCAGAATTTATGGCGGTTGTGATAGCCATCGAAAAAGCAAAAGATCTCAGTTGGAGGAAGCTTTGGATCGAGTCGGATTGTCTGCTTGTTGTAAATTCTTTCTCTAACATAGACCCTGTGCCTTGGTACATCAAGTCTTGTTGGCTTTGATGTCGTCAGTACACACTTACGATTGATATTTTGATCTTTCACATATATCGAGAGGCCAATTTTTGTGCTGATATCTTGACTAGCATTGATCTCACGGACATTGTAAGACATGATGCTACCGTAGCCTCATACGGGTAGGAAGGCACTACAATACTAATTTTTTGCTAATTTTTATGTTATTTTATTTATTAAGTTATTAATTAGTAACATAATATTTAGTTTTAAAAAACATAATAATTAATACAAAATACATAATAAATTAATTCATTAGCTAAATAGCAATTTTTGACTCTACATAATAATTAATACAATTTGAATCTCTCTAATTCATTAGTTCTATTTAACATTTAATCTTATATTCACAAATACGAAATGTGTTTGAGATGAACAATATGATATCTTTGAATTTGATTGGGTATACAGTCATCATCCAGTTATGCATGACATATCATCTTTTTTGTTTTGATTTATTAATAAATTAATTAAAAATTTGAATTAATTATGCCTAGATTGCATTCGACCAAACTTTAAGGTACTTAATAATTTTTCAATTTGAATGGTTTTTAGGAATGAATAGGTGATTATGATAAATTAAATAAGTAATATTATCATTTGTGATATTAGTCGATAATTGATTTGTTACATATATAATGACTCCTTAAATAATTGAAATCTTTCGTTATTTACAAATTAAGTAAAATCAAAATCACCTATCCTTAGTTGGTTCAGTGGTGATTGGCGCTGAACTTAGTAGGGAGGATCACGGTTTGATCCCCACAACTACGATCGGGAAGGGGCTGGAACCACTTGATGCCAGAACTGACCCCCGAACTGGACTAAACCGGTGGTGATAAACCAAAAAAAATCATAAATATTAATATTGATTTGTCATTATAAAATAGAATTAATTTGTTCACTTCAACACAATGAACCGGTGTGAACCAATCAAAACCGGTGTAAACCGCTAAAACCGCAAAAATCGACGATTTTCATGAACTGGTGGTTTAATTGCATTTTAAAAAAAATTATTTAAAAAATTAAAACGACGACATTTTAATTATTTTAATAAAAAATTAAAATTAAAATTAAAATTTAAAGAAATAAAAATAAAAAATTTAAATAAAAAATAAAAAATAAAAAAAAGGATGTTGAGGACGGTTGACTTTGTTGCATATGGTTTTGATATTGAAGAAGAAGATCCCAATATTTAAACAATTTTCCTTCTTTAAATTAAATTTAGTAGACAATGAAATTATTTGGTTATATATTATTTAAGTAGATTATGTTGCGATTAAAGTTTGTTTACAGTTCTACTTTATAATTTTGTACTATTTTATTATGTGTGATATCTATGATTCTATGTTTAAAATTTGAATTTAAATTATGCACTTGTAAATTTATTTATGATATGATATTTTCAAAAAATTTAAGTGCTACTTATATTTTATAGAACTAAATCATCCGGTTTGACATGTTTTATACTTATATAATTTTGTTATAACAATCGGTTTATTGAACCGAGTTATCCGGTTTAATCTGGTTTAGTCATGCAGTTTAACCAGTGACCCAGTGGTTTGACATACCCTGACTGGTTTGATGTCCAGTCTAGTTTTTAAAACACTGACATGAAGTGTCTTTACAAATTAATTAAATTCAAATCATCAATACTAGTACTTATTTGTCAATACAAATAAATTATTTTGTTCAGTTCAACATAAAATTATATTTAGTGAATATGGTGTGTCGCTGGTAGCTTTATTGAAAAGAAAATAGCAAATATAAAGAATTTAAAAGAAAAGCAAAATACCCTTTTTTTTCACCCT
The DNA here is from genome assembly GCF_029867415.1 of Vicia villosa. Classification (NCBI taxonomy): domain Eukaryota; kingdom Viridiplantae; phylum Streptophyta; class Magnoliopsida; order Fabales; family Fabaceae; genus Vicia; species Vicia villosa. Next base: position 232,758 of record NW_026705243.1, on the reverse strand, counting down.
TTATTTTTTATTAGAGATTCAGTTTGGTCCCTTAATTTTTAAAAATATCGTTTTGGTCCTTTAGCTCTGAAAACTAGATCATGTTTAAGTACCTACACACCATGTTCACTACATTGTTAAAATCAATGAGTAAAGCTATGTGGCACTGACGTGGAATTTCAACGACTCGTAAGACTTTGTAAGAAGTGAGTTCACTATCATAAATTAGACAATATCATCTTTTCCCAATGTTATTTGTGTGCGAGATAGAGAAGAGAATCTCAGATCTAATGTAGATGAGGTAATATATGTTGATACATTCCTAGTCATGGTTCGACGCTGCAAGGGGCTTCTTCCATTAATGAGATGGCGTGCCACTCAAAACATAAATTAAAGGAATTGAGAATTATTTTATTGTCTTCCGCCTCGGCAACCGACACTTATACGATGCTCCTATTGCAAACCGAGCTAACATCTACAAACATGAGGAATATTTTTTTTGGGTACAAAAGAGGGCCTAAGCCCACTAGAAAAAAAAACAGGAAACTAAGAAAAGACCACCCTAGAAATGGTTACACCTCTCTTATCATCTCCTAGCAATCTAGCAATAACCCTTGGTATCGAGTCAAATAGAATTAACTCTGAATCAAGAACGCAACCAATATTACCTAACGCATCTGCAAATTTATTAGATTCTCGATATGCATGATCCAAGCTCACAACTCCGTGCATCCCAAACAAATTTTGAATCTCTTTGATTAGGGTTATACCTTTCCCATTTCTCGTACTCCCCTTTTCAATTGCATACACCACTTCTAGAGAATCCACATTTATCATCACCTTTCGCAACCCTAATCTTTCAGTAAGCCTTAAACCTTCAACAACTCCCTAAAGTTTCGCCATGACAACGTTGCAATACCTAGAGGATATAACAAAACTCCGGTAAAAGGACCTATCGCACGCTCTATGTAAAGCATCATGCGCAAGATGAACCTTATAGTGCACATGATGCAGCATGCGATGATTCTAGTAGCTTGTGTGTTTATTGGTCCCTTTTCTCTTCAATTTGTACTAAGTCCTTGTTTTCTTCACCTTAAGAAATTTTACAGCTTTCTTTGGCATGTTTGCTTAATATTTGCTCATCTTTGAATCAATTTGCTCCAATTTCCTGCCGAAAATATGTAATAACAAAGTGTCATTACAACCCTAAACTTAATTTATTGCTTGTCCTCAAGTAACTTGCTTGCAACTGCACATTTCAACAGAAAAAGAAACTCCAACAATAACAAATGAACATCACCCTTTCAATATTTTCAATACCTGATCATCATTTCCTCTCTTAACTTCAATCAAAAAAATTCAGAAAAATGTCCTCAATATTGTCAAGTACTCGACCTATCTCTCATCTCACTATAATTTACTCAAATGGACAGGATAATCTCTTAATCAATAGGCAAAATATTTTATAGTGAGTTTGATCAAGTTCTAATAAAGTTCATCAAAGTAATCAAAACACACACAATTGAGGGTTTTTTCGGGTATAACGAGGCTTATGTTCAGGTAGGATAATTTTTAGAAAATAGGCTTAAATCTTTGGAGTTAGGTACCTAGTTCTCTTCATATTATCACATCAACTCTTTTCCTAATTATTGGTACTAGAGATCTACATTTTTGTGGTCCTTATCATTCCTTTTCTCTTTTTTTTGAAGAAGTCGTTTCAACATCTTAATTTTTCTCAATTTGTTTTTGAAATTTTGACCATTATCTCTAGTACCCCAACCCCAAACTTATTCTTTATCATAAGATAATAATACTAAAAATTCTACTTAACTCCAAAGAGAGGGTGAAAACTTTTTATCTTTCAAATCGAATGGCTAATAACATAAAATATGTCACCAAAAGAAAGGGTTTAGGATCAAAGTGGTTAGAAATGAATATTATCATTACATACAGGTTGGCTTTAAAAGGATCAGAGTTTATCACAAAAAACAGCCTCGGTGTGTCTGTCAATTAAACCAAATAAACTCTATTGAAACTAGTTCAAACTCTATAAAATAGTAACTGCTTGGATACACTCAATGAAAGGAATTATAAACAATGGACAAATTTTGGCTGAAACCTTACTAGTAGAGGTTTATGGATATTGAGTATAAGTCCGTTGATTATCTTTTTCTTCCTTCTCTTTCAATCCACAAGAAACTTCCATGATGGCCAACTTTTTTCTAGTGATTCTTTTTTGTTCATCTATTCATTGGTAAGGATGCAAATTTATAAATCTGAAAGAAATAACAAGAGGAAGCTTGTTTTATAAAGGAAAACATAAGATAAGAAGTACAAAGAGGAAATCACTTATAAGTAGCTCTTACTCCTTATTTAATTGAAATACGAAAATAGGAAAGTACTAGAAATAAACAAACTTGATGAAAAATGATGGGTTGCCTTCCATTAAGCGCTCTTTTATTGTCAATATCCTGACCACACCATTCTAAGGTTCATACAGTACTAGATTGACTTTTTCATTTGGTTCATAAGCTCGATGTCTTAACCTTACAATCAAACACAAAGTAGGAGCAAGAAATATCCAATCATAAGATTAAAAGGAAACAAACAAACATTGTTCACAAAAGATGCAAGTGATAAATAAATGGCAGAGAGAACTTTCCCAATAATAAGCAACAAACACAAACACATAGACACAGAGAAGGTTCCCGTAGAGTACTACGGATATGTAGGGTGCTTAAACTCTTCCCTATGTATAACCGACCTCCCGGACTCCAGAATTTCTAGTCTAGGTGAATCCCCACTCTTAGCAAACTCCTAGGGTTTATTTGAGACCTTTTTCCCCTCTCCTACTCGTAGGATAATTAAAAAGTTCGTGTGATATCGTAGGAAGAACTGAAACAAAATTCATCCCGCCCCGGGCGCATTCTCCTTCCAAATTTCGCATGAAGGGTCTAGCGTGCCGTCCTCCCAAGTGAAACAGGGAGGTAAAGAAAGCGACACCACAGAAAAATGGCGACTCTGCTGAGGATAGTAATAACCTTGGTTTTTCATCCAAACCAATGGTTGGCCTGTGCTGGTCCAGCCCCCAATGAGGAATTAGGGATGCCAAATTCCCCCTCAAACAAGAGAGGTCCTACCTAACCTCTGTGTCATTTCATGTGTTTGCTGCATTTATATTTGTTTATTTTGTTTTTTCTGTATCGGGAAAGGGCTTGATTCCCCCTTGTGGTGAGAAATCCTCTACTCGGATTTGAGTGCAACATAAGATAGGATGGAGGATGTCTTCTCGGTGAAGGCCCTCTAATCTTGGTTCCCAGATCTACTCTTGGGATTTGCCTGGCTGGTTGTGATTAACTGCGCCAATGCATTCCGAGACTGATTTGTACCAGGAGGACCTAGAAACACATTAACCCCACTTAAAGCCTTTCTTAGGACGTAGAGCGGTGATTACGAAAGTAATTGTCACACAGATACTACACTCGGAGAAAACTCTCTTTTAGATACCAGTCAACGTATCTTTAAGATTGAGCAAAAGCTCTGAGAACCCTTAGAACCCGTTCTACAGGTGTAAAAATCCTTATCCTTAGTTTACCCTCGGGCGAGGTTTGCGTTGTGACTCCATGACCACTATACCCTTCAACGCCATGTTTGTTTAAAAACTCTTGTGTGCGCATTCATGCATTCATACATCATAATAATTAAAACCAAAGAGTCTTTTTCGAGTCGTTTTTCAAGGAAACTAAATAACGAACATTTTAAACTTCATAGAAAGAGAGAAACGGAGAAAGGACTTAAGGATCTATACCATGGATTACGGAAGAAAGAGAGCTAGGAAATATACCTTCAAAATTCCTAAGGTCGAGGAATTGGAAAAGCTCGGAAAACTGGTGGTCAACCCCCAGGCTTTCAAGGAGAAGTATGGAAAAATTTTGCCTCTTCTTAGTACCAACATTATAGATGGGATCCTTCCCACATTAGTACAACTTTACGATCCAACATATCACTGCTTCACCTTTCCAGATTATCAACTCATGCCAACGTTGGAGGAGTACTCTCGTCTGATTGGAATACCCGTGTACGCGCAAGATCTGTACTCCGGTTTGGAAAAGAATCCTGATGACATCATCATTGCTGCAACTACTCCCTTGAACGTAGTCGACATCAGAACTCATATGGTGAGTAAAGGAGGAATTCAAGGATTGCCCTCCAAGTTCCTATTGGATCAAGCTCGGTACTTCGTCAGCATCCAAGATATGAGCGCTTTCGAGGAAATCTTGGCTTTGCTTATCTACGGATTGTTTTTGTTTCTGAACATTGACAATTTCGTCGACATCAACGCAATTAAGATCTTCTTAATTGGAAATCCAGTTCCAACCTTGCTTGCGGATGCTTATCACTCTGTGCATTTAAGAAACCTGCTGCGAGGAGGATTAATCACATGCTGCGTACCGTTGCTATACGAATGGTTCGTCCCGCACCTGCCAAAGTCTAGCACTTTCTGGAACATGAGGGATGGCCTTTACTGGTCACAGAAAATCATGTCCCTCACTCATTCGGATATTGATTGGTGTAGTCCTGAAAACAACGAAACCAAGATCATCTTCAGTTGCGGAAATTATCCCAACGTACCCCTTATTAGAACTAAGGGAGGAATCAGTTACAATCCAGCTTTAGCCCGTCGTCAATACGGCTATCCCATGAAAAATATACCAAGTAGTACTCAATTGGAGGGTCTGTTCTTCAAGAACATCGACGATCATGGTAACCTGCTGAAAAAGGAAATTATCCAAGCCTGGCGTCTTGTTCACACAAAAAGGAGAAGATTGTTAGGAAAATATCTTTGCATCTCCCTGGATCCTTACCTTCAATGGGTACGCGTCAGAGCATTCAAGCTCAGGATGCCATATCAACATCAAGAACCTCTTCCCCTAAGGGAACCAATTTTCCTTTTCTCCACCGATGTTGAAAAACTGCAAGCGGCATTAAACAAAGTATGCCAAGAAAGGAATGCTTGGAGTAACAAGTATCGGATCGTCAACAAGGAAAATGTTGAGATTCATAACATCCTAAGATGGAAGGATGAGTTACAAGAAATACTCGATCGACAAGTGACACAATCGTCACTTTCTCATCATATCCCTCCTGCTTCCTGGATCATCGATCAGCTTACGTCAGAGAATGCTCAGCTCAAGAAACAGAAGAAAATGTTAGAACGTGAAGTCGGCTCTTCGTCAAAGTTTTAGAGTCCTTTCTCTCAATTTCTCTGTATTTCCCTTTTCAAAGTGTATAAAAAATGGCGTTTTCGCTTAATCAATAAAAAGTTTGATGTTTCATAACGTAATTATGGTGTTTCCTTGAAAAATATTAACTTAATTACACATCATGCATCGCTTTAGTCGTACGCACTGGCACAAGAATTGTCGCGGATCTAATCGTCACTTTCCTTTCTCCAGAAAGAGAGGAGGAGAAGGAGGTGAACAAAGGCATTCAAGCTGTCTCATTCATACAACACTCGTTCAAGTCGCAAGAAAAGAATGGAAGACTTAGAACAAGAGAAGGGAGAACTCAGAGAAGAGGTTACTACTCTCAAAGATGTTGTTGAAAGGCTCAATAGTATGGTAGAAGCCCTGGTGGTTGCACATAATCGACCAACACCAGAAGAACCACAAAGGACTGTGGTTTCCGAGATTGTTTCTACTCCTATGCCTCAGTATACCATGCCGCCCAACCGACCTTGGGGCATGCCGTATAACTTTATACCAGATGGGTACATACCCCCAGTTTCTGAAATTCCAAGAGTTACAACGGAGATGCATCCACGAGAGGGTTACAGACCTCTGGAAATCGAAGTTCCTAGAGCAACGGCAATGGGTTACGCACAACAGAATGCTGAGATTCCAAGATTTGCTGTCATGGCTTCTCCACAACCCATTATGCATACTTTTCCTCCACCAGGTGGACAAGTATATCATCACGCTCCCAGTGAGGATGCTGGCGTGTATGAAAGATTGGACGAGTTCCAGGAACAGTTTCTGCAAATGCAGAAGGAACTCAAGACTCTCCGAGGACAAGATCTATTTGGAAAGAACGCTGCAGACCTCTGTCTAGTTCCAAATGTTAAGATTCCTCACAAATTCAAAGTACTAGATTTCGAGAAGTAGAAAGGGAACTCATGCTCACAAAGTCACCTCGTGATGTATGCTCGAAGGATGTCAACTCAGACTGATAATCAACAATTGCTCATTCATTATTTTCAAGACAGCCTGACTGGTGCTGCACTCAAATGGTACATGAACTTGGACAGTTCAGAGATTCGTACTTTTAGAGACCTCGGAGAGGCCTTCGTAAAACAGTATAAGTACTTGAAGGTTGAATGAAGGATTTGTACTTGGGGTTAGTTGCTAGAAGAGGATTATCGAGGACGAAAATCTTTTTAAGTGGGGGAGAGTTGTAACATCCCGATTTTATTAGCTATTTATTTAATTAGTTTTATTTGGTGTTTTACTAATTATTCATGTTATTCAATTATTTAGTATGATATTATTTAATTTGAGATTTGTGCTAATTGGATTAATTGAATTATTAGTAATATTATGAGATATTAGTTGATGGGCCTAATTTAGTTAGAAAGAATAGATTGTGGGTTAAGCCCATTTATGTGAAAAGATAGTAAGAGAGAAATTAGGTTAGTTCTCATAACATTCATTTTGGAGAAAGAGGCTAGAGAGAAAGTAGAGAAGAGAAAAGAGGCAAAAGAGTAGAAGAGAGAAGAGAAGAGGATTGTAGATTCTTGAAGTTAGAAGGAGAAATTCAAGAGGTAAGGGTTTGAATACAAGTTCTTATAGACTATATGATTGGGTAATGTGTGTTGTTGTGATTATCTCTTCATCTTTGCAATTTCATGGAAACATAGAAAAGTTAGGGTTTATGAACAAATGCATGAATTGATGATTTGGAATGTGTTATAATTGAGTCTATAACATGTATTCTACTGATATTCGTGATGCTTGGTGTTTTCCAACTTGATTGGGTTGAGTTTAGGGGTTTTTGAATGGGTTTCGTATGCTGTTTTCTGAGTTTGGGGTTTTTCTGAAATCGCCAATTCGCGCCGCGACCCTTTGTGCGCGCCGCGAACTTCTTGGCAGAAAGTTAGGGATTTTTGGATTCGCTCAGTTCGCGCCGCGAACCCTGTTGGCGCCGCGAACCCTGTTTTACAGAACTTTTTCCAAACTTTGAAAGGCCATAACTTTTGATCCGTAACTCCGTTTTATGCGCCGTTCGAAGCGTTGGGAAGCTAATGAGATTGTCTATATGATAGGATAGAATGGATTGACACTTGTTTTATAAATTATGATGATAATTGAGAATAAAATTTACCTATATGTGTATGTTATGGATGAATTGTGCATGATCAATGTTCATGGATGTATTATGTGATATGATAACCGCGATTTATGTGATTGAATTCTAAATGCTAGTTGATGTGGAATAGTTTAAATTGGATGTTAATATATGGATAACATGTGATTACTTATGTGTGTATTATGAAATAAGACTTGTGGTTAATATTCATATATGTGTTAAGTGATGTGATATCCATGATATGTTATAATGAATATAAATATACATTTATATGTACTATTTGACTGTGTCTTGTTGATAATGATCATTTAAAGGTGTATGTATTGAGATATGGATTGTATAATTGTAAATGCTTTTATGTGTGTTACGTTTTGGTATGTAACGAATAACAACTATTGGTAATATGTGTGGTAATATATGCATGATGATTGTGATTGGATATATGATGGTTGTTATGCCTTGTTGTAATTGTTAATTGTGTTGTGAATGTTGTGTACAATTGGCGGATAATTCATAGAGTTGGATTATTGTGGTATGCGGTAAGTTAAGATTGATGAGATAATGTTAATTGCATAAATTGTTGGTAATTGTACATACATTCATAGCATGGTCGGCTTTATGGTGGAAGCGGTGAAACTTGGGTTCACATGGTAAGAGACGTTGATCCTTGAATGGAAACAGGCGTAGCAGACGTGATCCTTAATTGGAAATAGGCGTGTTGGCTTTGATCTTGTCCGGATCGGGAGCGTGGCTTGGATTCTAAACATTGAATCGGAAAGCGGTGAAACATTGGATTCACATTGGGTACCACATGCATAGAGTTACATGTCTTGCATTGAGTCACATTGGTGTTATGTGATGTTTGAATGTATGCAATTATGTGATTGTTATGTGTGTATAAGATGTGATAAGTGAATTTGGTGACTCATTTTATATGAATTGTTGTTGTGTTATGAATGTGATATATGTGATTGGGAGCACATGTGATATATATGTGAACTTATATGCATTAATGATATATGTATATATATGTGAATATGTGAATCATGTTTGATCACTTAGAATTGAATGAGCTAAGTAGTATAACATGAATATGTGAATCTTGATTAATGGCATGTGTTTTACATTTCCCATTATCATGTTTTCTATAAGAAGTTAAATTCTCACCCTTCTGTTTGAATGTTATCCTTTGTTGGTAACGTGCAGGTTTCATGGATTGTGATGCTTCGAAGGAGGCTTAGCGTCGAGATTTAGATCTCTAGTAGGGTGTCGTGACTAAGTAGTCACTTGTGCTCTGGTCATATGTAACACATGGGAGTTGGGTTTTATGTTTTATGACTCGATGTTATGAGATATTTGTTTACTCATATTGTATTTGTATTTGAATATGTTATTCGGGTTAATGTGTGGCCTTGAGCCAAGATGTTGAGACATGATGGATGATGTGTGGGAATCATCCTATTTTACCATTTATTTGATGAGATGTTTATTCCACTGTGGTTTGCATGTTGTTTTAAATTCCCGTGTTATTTGGAAATGACCATTGCATGTTTAAAGATAAAATATTTGTTCTATTTTGAAATATGTGTGACGCCCTCGTGAGATGCATGCTTCTTTACTCTGATATATGCAAATGTATGCCTGATTTGTTTAGTATAGAAATGGGGGTGTTACATAGTGGTATCAGAGCACGGTCGGTCAGTTGGCCAGATCATTTATGTTTTCCTATCCTTTTGTATTGGATTTGTGTATCTGACACAATCGATACTGTTGTTTGTCGGTCGTTGGATGTCTAGAGGACAATGGTTGCAGGAAGTAATGGCGACATTAATATCGAGGCATTGATGAGGTGGAATGGTGCGATTGGACAAGTGCCGCAAGAGAATGCCGGTTATGGAGGGCAGGATAAGTTCTGTGCTTTTGGAGACTTCCTAAGGTGTAATCCGCCGAATTTTGAAGGAAAGTATGGACCGGACAAAGCACATGCATGGATGAGAGAAATGGAAAAGATTTTTCAAATCATGATTTGTACGGATGTACAGAAGGTGCAGTTGGGTACTCACATGCTGACGAAAGGAGCTGACGATTGGTGGAGTAATACTGTGCAGAGATTTGAAAGAGAAGGTATTGAAGTCACTTGGACTCTTTTTTGTGATGCATTTTTGGAAAACTATTTTCCAGAAGATGTGCGTGGGAAGAAAGAAGTGGAGTTTCTAGAGTTGAAACGAGAAAGAGAACAATCCAGTGGGAGACCTTATGATGTCAAGAGGAAACAATCTGGTTTTGGCAAGAAGCTAAGTGGGGGAGGGACTCCTACTCCACTTAAGTGTTTCAGATGTGATGTTGAAGGTCATTGTGTTGCTGAGTGTAAGAAAGAGGTTACTACTTGTTTCAAGTGTGGCAGGCCAGGCCACATAGCTGCTAATTGTAGAGAGGGTTCGAGGGTAACTTGCTACAACTGTGGAGAGCAAGGTCACATTAGTACCAAATGTGACAAACCGAAGAAGGAACAAGCGAGTGGGGGAGTACTTGTGTTGTCTGGTGCTAAGACCACTACTAAGGATAAGCTAATCTGAGGTACGTGCTTTATTATTGATAATGGTGCAACGTATTCATTTATTTCTTTGGATTGTGCTAAGAGGTTGAATCTTGTGTTATCTGATATGCGTGGAAGTATTGTTATTGATACGCCTACTAAGAGTTTTGTATCTACTTCTTATGTGTGTTTGAATTGACTGTTGAGTATCTTTGGTAGAGATTTTGAGAATTGATTTAGTTCATTTTGTTAGAGCAAGTTGATGAGAATTTTGGTATAAATTGTTTGGAGTTGAAGAAAGTAATTGTAATCTTAAGAGGATTTTGGATCTTAGTGTGTTAAGTAATTTCGAGTGTGAGTTCTGAAGGAACACTATTATAGTTTAGTAACGATGGTTTATGTTTCATTATGATTTTCGACTATTGACAAATTGAGGACTTGATCACCCTTAATCTATTGTTGATGGAAAACGAGATCGTATTGAACGAGATAAACTTCTCTTGCTAACTTGGTATTTTGTAAAGCGACTAAGGAGAGGTTGAAGAGTCGAATTGAGGAGTTATTGAGAAGAGGTTCATTTGTCTAAGTGTATGGTCATAGAGTTGCACTTGTTTTGTCGAGTAAGAAGAAGGAATGTCCTAATGAGGTAATGTTTTAAGGATGTTTTGATCCTAAGAGTGAAGATGATCATGCTGAGCATTTGAGAATTGTGTTGCCGGTGTTGAAAGAGAAGAGGTTGTTTGCTGAGCTTTCGAAGTGTGAATTTTGGTTAAAGGAGGTGAGTTTTCTTAGCCATGTGATCTCTAGTGGGGGTATTTATGTTGACCGTCGAAGATTGAGGCTATATCTCAATGGGAAACTCCTAAGTTTGTTTCTGAGATTAGAAGTTTTCTTGGTTTGGCTAGTTAGTACAGAAAGTTCATTGAAGGATTTTCTAAGTTATCTTTGCCATTGACGTTGTTGACTAGGAAAGGACAAGCTTTCATTTGGACTTTGCAATGTGAATCGAATTTTCAAGAGCTTAAGAGAAGGTTGACTTCTGCTCCTATTTTGATTTTGCCGGATCCGTTAGAACCGTTTGTGGTGTATTGTGATACTCTATTGTTGGGTTTGGGAGGTGTTTTGAGAAAAAGGGAAAGTGGTAGCTTATGCTTCAAGGCAACTTAAAGTTCATGAGAGGAATTATCCGACACATGATTTAGAGTTGGCCGCCGTTGTGTTTGTTTTGAAACTTTGGAGGCATTATTGTTTGGATCAAATTGAGGCGCATAGTGACTACAAGAGTCGAGAATGAGGTGAAGAAGATGGTTAGATTCTTGTGAGATTAGGATTTTGGTTTGAATTACCATCTTGGAAAAGAAAACGTTGTAGTCGATGCATTGAGTAGGGAATCATTGCATATTTCTATGTTGAGGATTCAAGAGTTGAAAATTGTTGGAACAGTTTTCGAGATATGAGATTGGTTGTGAAGCGACGTCTTCTTGCGTTAAGCTTAGTATGTTGAAGCCAATGTCTGGTGTTTTTAACGAGATTAGAGAGAGTCAGAAATTGGATTGCAATTAATTGACGGGATGACATGATACTTCGAAGTTGGATAAGAGAATTTTGAAATGAAGGACATCGTAATGGTTTGAGTATACATTATAATGCTACTAAAATGTATCAAGACTTGAGGAAAATGTTTTGGTGGCAAGGTATGAAGAAGGATATAACGGAGTTTGTTCATTCGTGTTTGACTTGTCAGAAGTCAAAGATTGAACATCAAAAGCCGTCTGGTTTGATGCAACCGTTATCTATTCCCGAGTGGAAGTGGGATAGTATTTCTATAGATTTTGTTTCAGGTTTGCCGAGAACGTCGAGTAATTGTGAAGCGATTTGGATTATTATGGATAGACGGACAAATGTGTTCATTTTATTCCGATAAAGATGGATTATTTGATGGAAAGACTTGCTAAGTTATACATCGAGAAGATTATGTGTTTGCATGGTATTTCGTCAAGTATTGTTTTGGATAAAACTCCGAGGTTTTTCTTTTGGATTTTTAAGAGGTTTGCGGAGTGATTTGAGATTAGAAGAGAAAGAACTTGAAGGTTGAATGAAGGATTTGTACTTGGGGTTAGTTGCTTGAAGAGGATTTTCGAGGACGAAAATCTTTTTAAGTGGGGGAGAGTTGTAACATCCCGATTTTATTAGCTATTTATTTAATTAGTTTTATTTGGTGTTTTACTAATTATTCATGTTATTCAATTATTTAGTATGATATTATTTAATTTGAGATTTGTGCTAATTGGATTAATTGAATTATTAGTAATATTATGAGATATTAGTTGATGGGCCTAATTTAGTTAGAAAGAATAGATTGTGGGTTAAGCCCATTTATGTGAAAAGATAGTAAGAGAGAAATTAGGTTAGTTCTCATAACATTCATTTTGGAGAAAGAGGCTAGAGAGAAAGTAGAGAAGAGAAAAGAGGCAAAAGAGTAGAAGAGAGAAGAGAAGAGGATTGTAGATTCTTGAAGTTAGAAGGAGAAATTCAAGAGGTAAGGGTTTGAATACAAGTTCTTATAGACTATATGATTGGGTAATGTGTGTTGTTGTGATTATCTCTTCATCTTTGCAATTTCATGGAAACATAGAAAAGTTAGGGTTTATGAACAAATGCATGAATTGATGATTTGGAATGTGTTATAATTGAGTCTATAACATGTATTCTACTGATATTCGTGATGCTTAGTGTTTTCCAACTTGATTGGGCTGAGTTTAGGGATTTTTGAATGGGTTTCGTATGCTGTTTTCTGAGTTTGTGGTTTTCTGAAATCGCCAGTTCGCGCCGCGACCCTTTGTGCGTGCCGCGAACTGCTTGGCAGAAAGTTAGGGATTTTTGGATTCGCTCAGTTCGCACCGCGAACCCTGTTGGCGCCGCGAACCCTGTTTTACAGAACTTTTTCCAAACTTTGAAAGGCCATAACTTTTGATCCGTAACTCCGTTTTATGCGCCGTTCGAAGCGTTGGGAAGCTAATGAGATTGTCTATATGATAGGATAGAATGGATTGACACTTGTTTTATAAATTATGATGATAATTGAGAATAAAATTTACCTATATGTGTATGTTATGGATGAATTGTGCATGATCAATGTTCATGGATGTATTATGTGATATGATAACCGCGATTTATGTGATTGAATTCTAAATGCTAGTTGATGTGGAATAGTTTAAATTGGATGTTAATATATGGATAACATGTGATTACTTATGTGTGTATTATGAAATAAGACTTGTGGTTAATATTCATATATGTGTTAAGTGATGTGATATCCATGATATGTTATAATGAATATAAATATACATTTATATGTACTATTTGACTGTGTCTTGTTGATAATGATCATTTAAAGGTGTATGTATTGAGATATGGATTGTATAATTGTAAATGCTTTTATGTGTGTTACGTTTTGGTATGTAACGAATAACAACTATTGGTAATATGTGTGGTAATATATGCATGATGATTGTGATTGGATATATGATGGTTGTTATGCCTTGTTGTAATTGTTAATTGTGTTGTGAATGTTGTGTACAATTGGCGGATAATTCATAGAGTTGGATTATTGTGGTATGCGGTAAGTTAAGATTGATGAGATAATCTTAATTGCATAAATTGTTGGTAATTGTACATACATTCATAGCATGGTCGGCTTTATGGTGGAAGCGGTGAAACTTGGGTTCACATGGTAAGAGACGTTGATCCTTGAATGGAAACAGGCGTAGCAGACGTGATCCTTAATTGGAAATAGGCGTGTTGGCTTTGATCTTGTCCGGATCGGGAGCGTGGCTTGGATTCTAAACATTGAATCGGAAAGCGGTGAAACATTGGATTCACATTGGGTACCACATGCATAGAGTTACATGTCTTGCATTGAGTCACATTGGTGTTATGTGATGTTTGAATGTATGCAATTATGTGATTGTTATGTGTGTATAAGATGTGATAAGTGAATTTGGTGACTCATTTTATATGAATTGTTGTTGTGTTATGAATGTGATATATGTGATTGGGAGCACATGTGATATATATGTGAACTTATATGCATTAATAATATATGTATATATATGTGAATATGTGAATCATGTTTGATCACTTAGAATTGAATGAGCTAAGTAGTATAACATGAATATGTGAATCTTGATTAATGGCATATGATGCATGTTTATGTGAAGAGTGATGAATTCTTGAAATGTATTCTTATTGTGTTTTACATTTCCCATTATCATGTTTTCTATAAGAAGTTGAATTCTCACCCTTCTGTTTGAATGTTATCCTTTGTTGGTAACGTGCAGGTTTCATGGATTGTGATGCTTCGAAGGAGGCTTAGCGTCGAGATTTAGATCTCTAGTAGGGTGTCGTGACTAAGTAGTCACTTGTGCTCTGGTCATATGTAACACATGGGAGTTGGGTTTTATGTTTTATGACTCGATGTTATGAGATATTTGTTTACTCATATTGTATTTGTATTTGAATATGTTATTCGGGTTAATGTGTGGCCTTGAGCCAAGATGTTGAGACATGATGGATGATGTATGGGAATCATCCTATTTTACCATTTATTTGATGAGATGTTTATTCCACTGTGGTTTGCATGTTGTTTTAAATTCCCGTGTTATTTGGAAATGACCATTGCATGTTTAAAGATAAAATATTTGTTCTATTTTGAAATATGTGTGACGCCCTCGTGAGATGCATGCTTCTTTACTCTGATATATGCAAATGTATGCCTGATTTGTTTAGTATAGAAATGGGGGTGTTACATAGTGGTATCAGAGCACGGTCGGTCAGTTGGCCAGGTCATTTATGTTTTCCTATCCTTTTGTATTGGATTTGTGTATCTGACACAATCGATACTGTTGTTTGTCGGTCGTTGGATGTCTATAGGACAATGGTTGCAGGAAGTAATGGCGACATTAATATCGAGGCATTGATGAGGTGGAATGGTGCGATTGGACAAGTGCCGCAAGAGAATGCCGGTTATGGAGGGCAGGATAAGTTCTGTGCTTTTGGAGACTTCCTAAGGTGCAATCCGCCGACTTTTGAAGGCAAGTATGGACCGGACAAAGCACATGCATGGATGAGAGAAATGGAAAAGATTTTTCAAATCATGATTTGTACGGATGTACAGAAGGTGCAGTTGGGTACTCACATGCTGACGAAAGGAGCTGACGATTGGTGGAGTAATACTGTGCAGAGATTTGAAAGAGAAGGTATTGAAGTCACTTGGACTCTTTTTTGTGATGCATTTTTGGAAAACTATTTTCCAGAAGATGTGCGTGGGGAGAAAGAAGTGGAGTTTCTAGAGTTGAAACGAGAAAGAGAACAATCCAGTGGGAGACCTTATGATGTCAAGAGGAAACAATCTGGTTTTGGCAAGAAGCTAAGTGGGGGAGGGACTCCTACTCCACTTAAGTGTTTCAAATGTGATGTTGAAGGTCATCGTGTTGCTGAGTGTAAGAAAGAGGTTACTACTTGTTTCAAGTGTGGCAGGCCAGGCCACATAGCTGCTAATTGTAGAGAGGGTTCGAGGGTAACTTGCTACAACTGTGGAGAGCAAGGTCACATTAGTACCAAATGTGACAAACCGAAGAAGGAACAAGCGAGTGGGGGAGTACTTGTGTTGTCTGGTGCTAAGACCACTACTAAGGATAAGCTAATCTGAGGTACGTGCTTTATTATTGATAATGGTGCAACGTATTCATTTATTTCTTTGGATTGTGCTAAGAGGTTGAATCTTGTGTTATCTGATATGCGTGGAAGTATTGTTATTGATACGCCTACTAAGAGTTTTGTTTCTACTTCTTATTTGTGTTTGAATTGACTGTTGAGTATCTTTGGTAGAGATTTTGAGAATTGATTTAGTTCATTTTGTTAGAGCAAGTTGATGAGAATTTTGGTATAAATTGTTTGGAGTTGAAGAAAGTAATTGTAATCTTAAGAGGATTTTGGATCTTAGTGTGTTAAGTAATTTTGAGTGTGAGTTCTGAAGGAACACTATTATGGTTTAGTAACGATGGTTTATGTTTCATTATGATTTTCGACTATTGACAAATTGAGGACTTGATCACCCTTAATCTATTGTTGATAGAAAACGAGATCGTATTGAACGAGATAAACTTCTCTTGCTAACTTGGTATTTTATAAAGCGACTAAGGAGAGGTTGAAGAGTCGAATTGAGGAGTTGTTGAGAAGAGGTTCATTTGTCTAAGTGTATGGTCATAGAGTTGCACTTGTTTTGTCGAGTAAGAAGAAGGAATGTCCTAATGAGGTAATGTTTTAAGGATGTTTTGATCCTAAGAGTGAAGATGATCATGCTGAGCATTTGAGAATTGTGTTGTCGGTGTTGAAAGAGAAGAGGTTGTTTGCTAAGCTTTCGAAGTGTGAATTTTGGTTAAAGGAGGTGAGTTTTCTTAGCCATGTGATCTCTAGTGGGGGTATTTATGTTGATCGTCGAAGATTGAGGCTATATCTCAATGGGAAACTCCTAAGTTTGTTTCTGAGATTAGAAGTTTTCTTGGTTTGGCTAGTTAGTACAGAAAGTTCATTGAAGGATTTTCTAAGTTATCTTTGCCATTGACGTTGTTGACTAGGAAAGGACAAGCTTTCATTTGGACTTTGCAATGTGAATCGAATTTTCAAGAGCTTAAGAGAAGGTTGACTTCTGCTCCTATTTTGATTTTGCCCGATCCGTTTGAACCGTTTGTGGTGTATTGTGATACTCTATTGTTGGGTTTGGGAGGTGTTTTGAGAAAAAGGGAAAGTGGTAGCTTATGCTTCAAGGCAACTTAAAGTTCATGAGAGGAATTATCCGACACATGATTTAGAGTTGGCCGCCGTTGTGTTTGTTTTGAAACTTTGGAGGCATTATTGTTTGGATCAAATCGAGGCGCATAGTGACTACAAGAGTCGAGAATGAGGTAAAGAAGATGGTTAGATTCTTAAGAGATTAGGATTTTGGTTTGAATTACCATCTTGGAAAAGAAAACGTTGTAGCCGATGCATTGAGTAGGGAATCATTGCATATTTCTATGTTGAGGATTCAAGAGTTGAAAATTGTTGGAACAGTTTTCGAGATATGAGATTGGTTGTGAAGCGACGTCTTCTTGCGTTAAGCTTAGTATGTTGAAGCCAATGTCTGGTGTTTTTAACGAGATTAGAGAGACTCAGAAATTGGATTGCAATTAATTGACGGGATGACATGATACTTCGAAGTTGGATAAGAGAATTTTGAAATGAAGGACATCGTAATGGTTTGAGTATACATTATAATGCTACTAAAATGTATCAAGACTTGAGGAAAATGTTTTGGTGGCAAGGTATGAAGAAGGATATAGCGGAGTTTGTTTATTCGTGTTTGACTTGTCAGAAGTCAAAGATTGAACATCAAAAGCCTTCTGGTTTGATGCAACCGTTATCTATTCCCGAGTGGAAGTGGGATAGTATTTCTATAGATTTTGTTTCAGGTTTGCCGAGAACGTCGAGTAATTGTGAAGCGATTTGGATTATTATGGATAGACGGACAAATGTGTTCATTTTATTCCGATAAAGATGGATTATTTGATGGAAAGACTTGCTAAGTTATACATCGAGAAGATTATGTGTTTGCATGGTATTCCGTCAAGTATTGTTTTGGATAAAACTCCGAGGTTTTTCTTTTGGATTTTTAAGAGGTTTGCGAAGTGATTTGAGATTAAAAGAGAAAGTACTTGAAGGTTGAATGAAGGATTTGTACTTGGGGTTAGTTGCTAGAAGAGGATTATCGAGGACGAAAATCTTTTTAAGTGGGGGAGAGTTGTAACATCCCGATTTTATTAGCTATTTATTTAATTAGTTTTATTTGGTGTTTTACTAATTATTCATGTTATTCAATTATTTAGTATGATATTATTTAATTTGAGATTTGTGCTAATTGGATTAATTGAATTATTAGTAATATTATGAGATATTAGTTGATGGGCCTAATTTAGTTAGAAAGAATAGATTGTGGGTTAAGCCCATTTATGTGAGAAAGATAGTAAGAGAGAAATTAGGTTAGTTCTCATAACATTCATTTTGGAGAAAGAGGCTAGAGAGAAAGTAGAGAAGAGAAAAGAGGCAAAAGAGTAGAAGAGAGAAGAGAAGAGGATTGTAGATTCTTGAAGTTAGAAGGAGAAATTCAAGAGGTAAGGGTTTGAATACAAGTTCTTATAGATTATATGATTGGGTAATGTGTGTTGTTGTGATTATCTCTTCATCTTTGCAATTTCATGGAAACATAGAAAAGTTAGGGTTTATGAACAAATGCATGAATTGATGATTTGGAATGTGTTATAATTGAGTCTATGACATGTATTCTACTGATATTCGTGATGCTTGGTGTTTTCCAACTTGATTGGGCTGAGTTTAGGGGTTTTTGAATGGGTTTCGTATGCTGTTTTCTGAGTTTGGGGTTTTCTGAAATCGCCAGTTCGCACCGCGACCCTTTGTGCGTGCCGCGAACTGCTTGGCAGAAAGTTAGGGATTTTTGGATTCGCTCAGTTCGCGCCGCGAACCCTGTTGGCGCCGCGAACCCTGTTTTAAAGAACTTTTTCCAAACTTTGAAAGGCCATAACTTTTGATCCGTAACTCCGTTTTATGCGCCGTTCGAAGCGTTGGGAAGCTAATGAGATTGTCTATATGATAGGATAGAATGGATTGACACTTGTTTTATAAATTATGATGATAATTGAGAATAACATTTACCTATATGTGTATGTTATGGATGAATTGTGCATGATCATGTTCATGGATGTATTATGTGATATGATAACCGCGATTTATGTGATTGAATTCTAAATGCTAGTTGATGTGGAATAGTTTAAATTGGATGTTAATATATGGATAACATGTGATTACTTATGTGTGTATTATGAAATAAGACTTGTGGTTAATATTCATATATGTGTTAAGTGATGTGATATCCATGATATGTTATAATGAATATAAATATACATTTATATGTACTATTTGAATGTGTCTTGTTGATAATGATCATTTAAAGGTGTATGTATTGAGATATGGATTGTATAATTGTAAATGCTTTTATGTGTGTTACGTTTTGGTATGTAATGAATAACAACTATTGGTAATATGTGTGGTAATATATGCATGATGATTGTGATTGGATATATGATGGTTGTTATGCCTTGTTGTAATTGTTAATTGTGTTGTGAATGTTGTGTACAATTGGCAGATAATTCATAGAGTTGGATTATTGTGGTATGCGGTAAGTTAAGATTGATGAGATAATCTTAATTTCATAAATTGTTGGTAATTGTACATACATTCATATCATGGTCGGCTTTATGGTGGAAGCGGTGAAACTTGGGTTCACATGGTAAGAGACGTTGATCCTTGAATGGAAACAGGCGTAGCAGACGTGATCCTTAATTGGAAATAGGCGTGTTGGCTTTGATCTTTTCCGGATCGGGAGCGTGGCTTGGATTCTAAACATTGAATCGGAAAGCGGTGAAACATTGGATTCACATTGGGTACCACATGCATAGAGTTACATGTCTTGCATTGAGTCACATTGGTGTTATGTGATGTTTGAATGTATGCAATTTTGTGATTGTTATGTGTGTATAAGATGTGATAAGTGAATTTGGTGACTCATTTTATATGAATTGTTGTTGTGTTATGAATGTGATATATGTGATTGGGAGCACATGTGATATATATGTGAACTTATATGCATTAATGATATATGTATATATATGTGAATATGTGAATCATGTTTGATCACTTAGAATTGAATGAGCTAAGTAGTATAACATGAATATGTGAATCTTGATTAATGGCATATGATGCATGTTTATGTGAAGAGTGATGAATTCTTGAAATGTATTCTTATTGTGTTTTACATTTCCCATTATCATGTTTTCTATAAGAAGTTGAATTCTCACCCTTCTGTTTGAATGTTATCCTTTGTTGGTAACGTGCAGGTTTCATGGATTGTGATGCTTCGAAGGAGGCTTAGCGTCGAGATTTAGATCTCTAGTAGGGTGTCGTGACTAAGTAGTCACTTGTGCTCTGGTCATATGTAACACATGGGAGTTGGGTTTTATGTTTTATGACTCGATGTTATGAGATATTTGTTTACTCATATTGTATTTGTATTTGAATATGTTATTCGGGTTAATGTGTGGCCTTGAGCCAAGATGTTGAGACATGATGGATGATGTATGGAAATCATCCTATTTTACCATTTATTTGATGAGATGTTATTTCCGCTGTGGTTTGCATGTTGTTTTAAATTCCTGTTTTATTTGGAAATGACCATTGCATGTTTAAAGATAAAATATTTGTTCTATTTTGAAATATGTGTAACGCCCTCGTGAGATGCATGCTTCTTTACTCTGATTTATGCAAATGTATGCCTGATTTGTTTAGTATAGAAATGGGGGTGTTACAAAGTGGCTGCTCAGATCTGTCTGCCACTTGAAGAGAAAGAAATGACAAAAATCTATATAAAGACTTTGAGTCCATTTTACTACGGAAGAATGGTTGCAAGTGCACCAAGTGACTTTACCAAGATGGTAAACATGGGTGTACGTCTAGAAGAAGCAGTTCGAGAAGAACGCTTAAACAAAGAACCAGAATCTTCTATTGGTCCTAGGAAGTATGGAAGTTCTTTCCAAAAGAAAAAGGATCAAGATGTCAGCAATGTCTTGCACAAAGCAAAGAAGAAGTTTCCACCTCAAGTTGCTACAATAACTCCGGTTGTTAACGCAGCGTCAGCTTATCAACCTCAGGTTTCTCAACAACCATTTCAACAAAGGTCACAGCAACCTCAGCAGCATGTTCAACCTCCAAATTTCAATAACAATCGGGTACCGAGGTATTTTACCTTTGACCCCGTACCAATGCCGTATGCGGAATTGTTCCCAACTCTACTGGCAAAAGGACTCATTCAGACAAGGAGTCCTCCAAATCTTATGAACAGTTCTTCATCATGGTTCAAGGCTGACCAATCTTGTCCCTATCATCAGGGGCACCAGGTCACAACATTGAGAACTGTTTCCCTTTCAAGACCGGCGTTCAAAGATTAGTGAAGAGCGGAATGCTATCCTTCAAAGATACTAATCCCAATGTCCAAGCAAATCCTTTGCCGCAGCACAAAGAAGCTTCATTGAATTTGATAGATCAACACCCCAACATCATTCAAATCTACGACATTCGTCAGATAGGGGAAAATCTCGTCAAAATGCATGCTAGACAAGCTGGGTACGGCCATGTGCCACCTCACAAATACTTCACATGTGAAACTTGTCCAAAGAATAATCAAGGATGTGCTGTAGTTCAAGCTGCATTACAAGAACAAATGGACTTAGGATGGATTCAACACATTCGAGTCAAAACTGAATGCGACATCAACATGGTTCAAGGATGTCCAGGGGAATACAAGATCTACAAAGTTGAAGATCTCGAAGGATCGGTAGTCAGGTTCCATAAGACTTTAAATGGACTTGCCTACTTTGGAACAGATTTCCATCCTTACAGTAGATGCAGAATTTGTTGAAGAAATTCACGAGGATGTTTGCGCGTTCGCAACGACATTCAGAAACTAATGGATGAAAATACCATTACAGTTCTTGCCAACAGAGAAGATGACGAAGTCTTTACCGTGTCTCCTTAAATTAATCAAGATGAACCAATGCAAGTCAAGTATGACAGCAGGAAGACAACAATTTCTCCATTAGTCATCTACTTACCAGGTCCTGTACCGTATGAGTCCAGCAAGGCTATACCATACAAGTACAATGCTACATTCATTGAAAATGGTATGGAAATACCATTACCATCTATTGTCAACATTGCTGACATTAGTCGAGTCACTAGAAGTGGACGAGTCTTCAACAGAACAACATAAAATGTGGAAAAGCCTTCGGAAGAAGCACCACATAGGCAAGACAATCATCCGACTAATGTTGTTCAAGCGAAAGAAAATGATGAGATCTTGAAATTAATCCAGAGGAGTGAATATAACATTGTAGATCAACTGCTACATACTCCGTCTAGGATATTTGTTCTCTCCCTACTATTGAGTTCTGAGGCTCATAGGGAAGCTCTACAGAAAGTTTTGGAACAAGCTTTCGTAGAACCTGGTGTTACTATAGGACAATTCAACAATATCGTTGCCAACATCTCCGCATGAACTAACCTGAGTTTCTGTGACGAAGATCTTCCTGAAGAAGGAGTGGACCATCATCTTCCACTTCACATCTCAGTTAGCTGCATGAATGATGTACTCACGGGATTCCTAATAGACAATGGATCCTCTCTCAACGTCATGCCGAAATCAACATTGTCAAGATTATCCTTCAAATATTACCCGCTAAGGGACAGTCACGTCATTGTCAAAGCATTTGATGGATCAAGGAAGTCAGTTTTTGGAGAAGTAGATCTTCCCATAACTATTGGACCTCAGACGTTCAAAATCACTTTCCAAGTTATGGATATCCCAGCACAATACAGTTGTTTGCTAGGTCGCCCATGGATTCATGAAGCTGGGGCAATTACTTCAACGCTTCATCAGAAACTGAATTTCATTAGAGATGACAAATTGGTAACCGTATGTGGAGAACAAGCTTTGATCGTCAGTAACCTGTCATCATTCTCCGACATAGAACCAAAAGAAGTCGTTGGAACTAAATTCCAAGCACTTTCCTTGGATAAGAAAAAAGGAAAGGAAAAAGCAACGTCTATTTCTTCCTACAAAGATGCAATCCAAGTAGTAAAGGATGGCACTACCAGTGGTTGGGGGCACATTAATATTCCTACCAACAATAAGAACATAACAGGAGTTGGATTCTTTCCAACATCATTAAAGGCTATTCCAGGAATTGAGGTAGTTCTTCCAATTCAAGAAACTTTCTGTAGCGGAGGTTTTCTTCAACTTGTTCAACAAACAGTCAATACCATCAGTACGGAAAACACCGATGAGAATTTTGAAGTGGAATGTATGTCCTACCTTCTCGAGGCAGGATACATATCCCTAACAGAGTCTGATTCACCTTGCTGTTATCCAACTAAAAGATCTGAAAGTAAGACTCAACCAAGCAATGAAGAAGTTACAAACAGCTTCACCACCAGAAGTCATGGTTCATCAGAAGAAGTTCCTCCTATCCCCGAAGAAACTTGGGATACATTAGCAGAAACAAGCGGAAAATTCGACTACATGGTGAAATACTCCGCTCCTGAAAGTTCAAAAATCTCTCTTGAAGACATTGTTCTGACTGGATGGAACATTGATTATGAGTACCTTACTCAGCCAAAAGAGATATATAACCCTTGCTATTCATCATCATCAACTGGTGAAGTCATCATTGAGCATTATATCCCCAAGTTACCCACAGAGGCTACGGATTTAGAGTTCACATACCTAGTCAATGCCATCTTGGGAGAAGAGCAAGACCAAAATACAGAAGAGGATGATCTCGAAAGTGTCTCCGACAACGCGTCTCTCCATTCAGAAGATTGGAAGTTTCCTCAAAAGAAAAACCGACATACTCCACATGGAAATGGGTATGCTCACACCGCTCAGTCTGTTGAAGTAGAAGAAGATCGTTTGAGTGTTGCAAAGACAGTGGTTGGTAAATCAAGACCTACCACAGGCCAACTTAAGCCTAAAGTGCCAGATTACATAGTGCACAATGGGGTTCACCACTATTGGACGGCTGTTAAAGTTTCAGTTGTTGTTCGCACTCCTAAGTAGGAACTTTCACCGTTATTTTGTCCTCTCACCATAGCCCAGGGTGAAGAGATGTTTCATAGGGCTTTGCATTTTACTATTTCTTATGAAAATGTCCCTCTTTGCTTCGCCCAAAGCAATAGAGTTTTGTTTTATAGGGTCTTTGTTTCAAGAAATAACTGTCGATAAATAAAAATGTCATTTTGTTCCTTCGTTAGTTTTTCCCTTTTCTTTTTTCGGAAATTGGTAATCCTAAAAAAAAACACCCTAAAAACATCAAAATATTCCATTAACTACATACACCGAGTCTTCCCTCGTTGTCTAAATAAAAATCATCACACATATGTAGATTAATCATAAAACACCCCGTTGAAACGTGCGACTGTATGACTTCTCCAAGTTTTGGGTTTCTTGTATTCGAGGCAGAGGAAGAAGAAGACGAAGAAATATCAAAGGAAATTTCACGGTTACTTCAACAAAGGGAAGAGGCCATTCAGCCATATAATGAACCTCTAGAGATCATTAACATTGGTTCCGATGTAAACAGAAAAGAGGTTAAGATTGGAGCTTCGCTCAGTTCCGAGATCAGAGAGAGTTTGATACAACTGCTCAAAGAATTCTCAGATGTCTTCGCTTGGTCCTATCAAGAATTGCCAGGGTTGGATACCAGTATAGTGGAGCATCACTTACCATTAAAACCAGAATGCCCTCCGGTCAAGCAAAAATTGAGAAGAACTCATCCGGAAATGGCCATGAAAATCAAAGAGGAAGTTCAAAAGCAAATCAACGCTGGTTTCCTCGTCACTTCAGAATACCCTCAGTGGTTAGCTAACATTGTTCCCGTTCCTAAGAAAGACGGAAAAGTCCACATGTGTGTCGACTACAGAGATTTGAACAAAGCTAGCCCTAAGGATGACTTTCCTTTACCACATATTGACATGTTGGTAGACAATACATTAAAATCCAAAGTTTTCTCATTCATGGACGGATTTTCGAGATACAACCAAATCAAAATGGCACCTGAAGACATGGAGAAAACAGCTTTCATCACCCCTTGAGGCACGTTCTGCTACCGCGTTATGCCTTTTGGACTAAAAACCGCAGGGGCAACATATCAAAGAGCCATGGCTACACTTTTCCATGACATGATGCATAAGGAAGTGGAAGTCTATGTGGATGACATGATTGCCAAGTTAGAAAATGATGAAGATCATATACAGAATCTGACAAAGTTATTTCAACGCTTACGGAAGTTTCAGCTTCGCATGAATCCCAACAAGTGTACCTTTGGTGTCTACTCAGGAAAACTCCTAGGTTTCATCGTGAGCAAACGAGGAATTGAAGTAGATCCAGAAAAAGTCAAGGCAATTCAAGAAATGCCTTCACACAGAACCGAGAAACAAGTTAGAGGATTTCTTGGACGTCTGAATTACATCTCGAGATTCATATATCTCATGACTGCAACTTGTGCTCCAATTTTCAAACTTCTATGGAAAAATCAGAGTTGCGTCTGGACAGACGATTGTTAGAAAGTGTTCGATAGCATTAAGGAATATCTGCTCGAACCACCCATCTTGTCTCCTCCAGTGGAAGGAAGACCTTTGATAATGTACTTAACCGTCTTAGAAGTTTCCATGGGTTGTGTCCTTGGACAGCAAGACGAGACGACAAGAAAAGAGCATTCCATCTATTACCTGAGCAAAAAATTCACTGACTGTGAATCCCGCTACTCCATGCTCGAGAAAACCTGTTGTGCTTTGGCCTGGGCTGCCAAGCGTCTCCGCCAGTACATGATTCGACATACTACTTGTTTGATCTCCCATATGGATCCAATCAAGTACATTTTTGAGAAGCCTGCCTTAACCGGGAGAATTGCCCGTTGGCAGATGCTGTTATCAGAATATGACATTGAGTATCACGCTTAGAATGCCGTGAAAGGAAGTATCCTAGCTGAGCACCTGGCTCACCATCCACTCAATGGTCATGAATCAACTAGTTTTGACTTTCCGGACGAGGACGTCATGTACCTCAAGATGAAAGATTACGACGAGCCACTACCAGACGAAGGACCCGAGATAGGATCCCAATGGGGCTTAATCTTTAATGGAGCTGTCAATGCTTACGGACGAGGAATTGGGGCAATCATTGTTACACCTCGAGGTACCCATATTCCATTTACCGCCAGATAAACTTTCAAATGTACAAACAATGAGGCCGAATATGAAGCTTGCATCATGAGCCTCGAAGAAGTCGTGGATCTAAGAATCAAACACTTAGATGTATATGGAGTATCTGCTTTGGTCATCAATCAAATCAAAGGAGAATGGGAAACACGCCAACCAGGGCTAATCCCTTACAAAGACTACGCGAGAAGATTTTTACCATTCTTCGATAGGGTAGATTTTCATCACATTCCTCGTGAAGAAAATAACTTGGTTGATGCATTAGCCACCCTCTCTTCCATGATTAGGATAAATCATTGGAATGACATTCCTCTGATCGATGTTATGCGCCTGGATAGGCCCGCTCATGTTTTCACAGTAGGAGCAATCATCGACGACAAACCGTGGTATCATGACATCAAAAACTTTCTTCAAGGACAAGAGTACCCTCTTGGGGCGTCAAAGAAAGATAGAAAGACTTTGAGAAAGTTAGCTGGCTGATTCTTCCTGAATGAAGATGTTCTGTACAAGAGAAATTTCGACATGGTTCTGCTCAGATGCGTTGACAAGAAAGAAGCAGAAACACTCGTGAGAGAAATACATGAAGGTTCCTTTGGTACTCGCACCAATGGACACACCATGACAAGGAAAATACTGAGAGCAGGATATTATTGGCTGACAATGGAGTCAGATTTCTACCAGTATGCAAATAGGTGTCACAAATGTCAGATCTACGCCGATAAAATTCATGTGCCACCATCTCTTATCAACATACTCTCTTCCCCTAGGCCTTTCTCCATGTGGGGAATCGACATGATTGGAATGATCGAGCCAAAAGCGTCCAACGGACATCGCTTCATCTTAGTAGCCATAGACTATTTCACCAAGTGGGTCGAAGCAGCTTCGTATGCAAATGTCACAAGCCAAGTTGTCATCAGGTTTATCAAGAATCGCATCATCTGTCGCTACGACATTCCTAGCAGGATAATCACTGACAATGGGTCGAATTTGAATAACAAAATGATGAAGGAACTATGTGAAGAATTCAAGATTGAACATCACAGACCAAAGATGAATGGGGCTGTAGAAGCAGCTAACAAAAACATCAAGAAAATCATTCAGAAAATGGTCATCACTTACAAAGATTGGCATGAAATGCTCCCGTTTGCTCTTCATGGTTACCGTACATCTGTACGTACTTCGACTGGAGCAACTCCTTTCTCCCTTGTATATGGCATGGAAGCAATCCTACCCATAGAAGTCGAGATCCCATCAATGAGAGTCTTGATGGATGCAAAATTAACAGAAGCCGAGTGGTGTCAAAGCAGATTCGATGAATTAAACTTAATCGAAGAAAAGCGCATGACAGCTTTATGCCACAGACAGCTATATCAACAAAGAATGAAGAAAGCGTTCGACAAAAAGGTTCGACCTCGCACAATCAAAGAAGGCGACCTTGTGCTCAAAAAGATTCAATCTTTTCTCACAGATTCCAGGGGCAAATGGACTCCCAATTATGACGGCCCATACGTGGTCAAGAGAGCTTTCTCGGGAGGAGCCTTAATACTCACGACTATGGATGGAGAAGAATTCACCCGTCCTGTGAACGTCGACGCAGTCAAGAAATACTTCGCCTAAATAATTAAAAGAACAGCTCGCTAAGTTGAAAACTCGCAAAGAGGGACTTAGGCAAAAAAGAGCGTCTCGGAGGATCGAAAACCCGAAAGGGCGATTCAGGCAAAAGTTAGAGACATAAAAAATATAATCAATCCCGGTAGACTTAAAACCCGAAAGGGGTAGTTTACGCAAAAGTTAGGGATATATGGCAAGTAACTGTGTTCAGGACAAACTTGATCATTCAAAAAATCCATAGCGGGGTATTCATCATCGGTAGGTCATCTTCTACGAAGAACGAATACAGCGCAATTCAGAGTGGAAGGGAAAGATAACAGTCGTCACGTTTCATCGTAGCCCTTTTCCTAAAAATTACCAATTTCCAACTTTGTAAATACTCCATGGAATCAAGCATTTGGCTGATCACCATTCCATAAATAATAATTTGAGCCCTGTGCCTTTTCTTTGCAATCGAGTCTTATTCAGTTTCTTAAAATGCATTTTAAGTTTAAACAGTCATTTTCTTGAAACAAAATGTTTTCATAAAATAAAATGAATTTACTTGAAAAATAAAGGTGAAATTTTCTTTCTAAGGTTTACAAACAATAGGTAGAATGCAAACAGTTTCTCCAAAAACGGTTGAGACTCCGGGAACAAAGATGTCTTCAAATGGTATCTCCCTCCAAGTGCTGGTGAGAAGTTTGATGAGGAAACAAACCCTTGGAGATTTTCTCTTCATCAGAGATATCTTCCAAAAGATGATGAAGTTTCTTAATTGCCATCAAATGGTATCTCACCTCCAAGTGCTGGTGAGAAGTTTGATGAGGAAACAAACCCTTGGAGATTTTCTCTTCATCAGAGATATCTTCCAAAAGATGATGAAGTTTCTTAATTGCCATCAAATGGTATCTCAACTCTAAGTGCTAGTGAGAAGTTTGATGAGGAAACAAACCCTTGGAGATTTTCTCTTCATCAGAGATATCTTCCAAAAGATTATGAAGTTTCTTAATTTCCGTCAAATGGTATCTCACCTCCAAGTGCTGGTGAGAAGTTTGATGAGGAAACAAACCCTGGAGATTTTCTCTTCATCAAAGATATCTTCCAAAAGATGATGAAGTTTCTTAATTGTCATCAAATGGTATCTCACCTCCAAGTGATGGTGAGAAGTTTGATGAGGAAACAAACCCTTGGAGATTATCTCTTCATCAGAGATATCTTCCAAAAGATGATGAAGTTTCTTAATTGCCATCAAATGGTATCTCACCTCCAAGTGCTGGTGAGAAGTTTGAGGAGGAAACAAACCCTTGGAGATTTTCTCTTCATCAGAGATATCTTCCAAAAGATGATGAAGTTTCTTAATTGCCATCAAATGGCATCTCTCCTCCAAGTGCTGGTGAGAAGTTGATGAGGAAACAAACTTTTGGAGAATCTCTCTTTATCTGAGATATTGTCCAAAGTCACAACTGAGACCAGTTTCGCGATTTAGACATCAGAAATGGGAGGAAGTTGTTTACCTTTTTCTAAGTAGTAAACACTTAGTTAAAGAAGATGGATTGCGCATTCTACATTGCCATCCATTCACCAGGATCCGCATAACGTATTTCTACAGGAATTTTTCTTCTCATCCCCCGCCGAGTGCGACAACGGGATCAAGTCATGCCAGAATTTTATTAACACTACAACATCTCAGGAACGCCCAAAATTCGGGAATTCTTTGGTATTTAAGTCTATCTCATTCCAGAGAGATCAAGATGTCAATCTTTCTCCCTCCGAATAAAAGAAACTTAAATAGGGGCATGTGTCATGCCCTAATTTTGACCCCCCCTGAGATGTCACACCTCATGGCTTTTCATCAAAATCAAGACAAATACTCAGAGCAATCACCTATTCATCTAGTACTTAATCGAGGATGTTCAAGGACAAAGGAGCTCAGGCAAAGAATCAATCAATAAAGGGAATGATCTCTAAAACAATCACAAGACTCAAATGATTCATTCATTCACCTATAATTGATTAGACACCAGTCATCAAGACCCAGGTTTACTCATATCACCAGACTAGGGTTTTAAGCCTATCAAGGATTATAATCAAGGCCCATATTTGGGAAACCCTAAAAAGCTCCATGACATCTATCAAATGGTTCAAATGTCTTCAAATGATCCATATGACAATATCCATTGGGCATTTCACTTCAATTCAAGATCCACAGTCATCAATTTCATCTGGTCGACAATTAGGGTTTTGACCTAATTCACCTGGACAGTTGACTTTTAATCAGGACATGGATACCAAACTCAAAAAATGGCTCAAGAACTTCTATCACCTCAATATAATCCATTCACATCACTCATTTGATGAGGAGAACTTGATTCATCACAAAAGTCCAAAATTTCACTTCATTTGGAAAAAGTCAACTGTACAAGATCACCTTTGACTTTCAAGTTTTTTGGTCAAACCATGACTTTTAAGGATCAATATCATCAATATATGATTATTGAAGTCATTTGACCAAATAAAATCAAGAAAATTCATCAAGGATCAAAAAGTCAACAAAAGTCAAACTAAGTGCATTTTGACCTAGTTCATGGATCTCAAAATTTCACTTACACAACTCAAAAAACTTCCAACATGAAAGTTGTAGATCTCATCAAATAAAACAACATCTCACAATGGAACTTTTTTCAACAGATCAATCATTTAAGAGATATGGATTTTGACCTAGTTTTCTTCAAACTTTGGGCCTGTTTTACACAAATTTCCCAAATGATTTTGGAAAAACTCCAAACTAATGAATTTAAGTACATATTAAGGGCTTTCCAAATTGTGCTCAACCTTCTCCAAATTCATTTTGAGCTAGGAGTTATGCTTGTTCAAAGTTGGCCTCATAAAGTAAAATTATAGGTCATGTACAATTTGAAACTTTGCAATTTTGTGCATATGGCTTCACTAATGGATGCTACACGACCCATAACACATCTGTAAACATACCATGCATCCATTTTCACCATGGCATAAGAATTGAAGAAGATTCCCAAAAACAAGAACATGTGATTATGTAATCATTACTTTTGAGAATTTATGGTAAGTAATGATTCATCAATTGGAATCTTCTCCTAAGCCAATAGAAAGCCTCTACATATCAGAAATTTTCCCCAAGATCAGATGAGATCAATGGATAGGGAGCTAGCTCGGTTTGGCCATCATTGCATCTTGGAGGTTCTTTGAATTTCTTCATGGCCAAGAAACCAAATTTCTCTCATTAAGTAAGCTCACTCCCTCAATCTGTACAGAACTCTTTGCCTATAAATAGAAGTTTCATCCTTCATATTAATCACACCAAAGCAACTACAATTCTTGCTTTCTCCTTCTTCCTTTCACACTTAGGATTTTCAAAGGTTCTTTGGCAAGAAGACTCGGGTTCTTCAAACCAGAGCTTTTCCTTTGAAACTAAGTGTTCTAACCTTTCAAGGGAGTCCATTAGAAGTGATCCAAGCACCTGGAACACTTCTGTAAGTGCAAGAACACCATCTTCACTTTCAATTTGGAGCAAAGTCAGTTGGAGGTCCATAGAGCAATTTAGAAGGTGTCAGGCCAGTCCAAGCATCAAAACAGATTCCTTAGGGTGTGGTGAAGCTATCCAGATGGTCGCAGCTCTTCTGTAAGCTCAAAATCACTAACCTTCATGATCACTTGAAGCTCAAAAGGAAGGTGTCGAGTAGGGAACTTCTGAGGTATTCAAGTCACAATAAGCATTCAGATAGCTTCGTTGAGTCCCCATGAAGCTTTTAGGATCATCCATACAAGCTCAGGAGCTCTCTATCAGTCTCACGACCTTCATTTTTAGAGGTAAGATTCTCAACTCCATCTCTTTAATTCGTGTACTCTTTTTGATATATCTCGATACCAGTTTGTTCAGCATCATCAGAGGATTAAAAACCCTCTATCATCATTCATTTATTCATCTTTTTCATCATTTAATTTTAAAATTAGGGTTTATATGTTCTTCGTGTTCATACTAAAATTCTTTAGTTACACTTAGAATAAACGAATTATGTGATCATAATCATGTTCCTCGTTTAAAAACAAGCAAGTTTGATGTTTGAATCATTTAAAATGGTTGAGAGATGAGAGAGTTCAGAAATCCAAGGTGGAGGAGCCAGAGGTTGAAGATGATAATGGTGATGGCGCCATTTTTTTGAATTCTTAGGTCTAAGTTTAAAATAAATTGAGTGGTGGGTGTGTTATTTACGAATTCATCGTAATGGCCCAATGGTTACAACGCGCGTCCAAAGTCTCTCTTGCCCAAGGTCTGGGGTTCGAACCCCCCCTCAGACCTTTTGTTTTGTTCATTTTTATTTTTTCCTTTATGCACTTGTTTTCAAATATAATGAACTGAAGGTGTTTGTCTAACAAGCGACGCGCGTGGTCCAGATGGTAAGTGTTTTGAGTGGTGACCTAGAGGGCGTGAGTTCAAGCCCTTTGGGAGACAAATCCTTATTTTTTATCACTTTTCTCACTTATTTTCTTCACAACTTCAACCAATTAATTCACCCTTCAAATTAAATTATTTTTGCTTGATTTTTCACACACTTGTTATTTGATATACCTATTTTATGGATAATCAAAAAAATTACAAATATATTATTTATTTGATGTATTTTTATTAGGTTTAAAATGGTATATTTTTAAGTATTTTAAAGTACTTTTCATACATGTTTTCCTTGAATTTTCAAAAACCTAATCTTCTGGTATTTGAAGGGCATTATTCCCGATGAAACTCTTCAGATACCTATGTGACCTATGTCCATCTTCACTTCTTCTGTTTTCAAAAACCTTTTAACTGATTATAATAAATATTCAACTGTTATCAATAAACAACAAAATTGATGGTGAGGCTTAGTACATACATCTTAAAAGGCCTCCACTCCATCCAGGTTAGGCTTTATAGCTTTCAATTTACAGTCTTTATTTAAATTACTGTCAAATATAAAACTATATATATATTGTTTAGAACTACGTCTGAGTGAAACCTTAGGACAATTAAACTATATATATATTATAGGACTATGGCCTAGGATTGAGAATGTCTTCCCGGTGAAGGCTCTTTCCTAATTAGAGATCTTTAGTTCAAACCCTCAAGATGAATTATTCCCGGTGAAACATCTTGAAAAGGCCTTAGAACCCAAAATAGGACACATCCACCCAAGAGAAATTATTCCCGGTGAAACCTCTTACCCATTTGCTTAAAGCCAAAATAAGTTCAAAAACCACATAGCTTTCTCTTGTGCTATAACAAGGACCCTCGATGACCCTCGATTAGCCTCCTCTTGGGCTTTGTACAAGGACCCACAGGCTTCTTAAAAGCATATTCCCAGCTTACTCTTGAGCTTGTATACAAGGACCCATCAGGTTTCTTATAAACATAGGAACAGGTCTTTAGTCACCTTTCAGCTTACCCTGGTGAGTTCCTTCTATTCCTTAAACCAGACTTTTAAACAAGCCAAGATTGTCTCATTCTCAGTATTGAGTACATCCTTTTGGAATAAGAGACATGGGCAGTCTCTGTCACCCTTATCTTCATTAATTTTTCCTTAGCAGAGTCTAGGTTCCCTATATGTCTATCCCCAGTCAGTGTCAGCCTTAATCTTGGGCTTTAAACAAGAAGTCTCAAATAATAATCATTCTGCCAATAAAATCCCTAGAAAGGGTTAGCCTCCAAAAATTGAACTTTCAAAAGATAAATTCTCCAGCAGAATAAAACCCCTGGAAAGAGTCAGCCTCCATTTATTCTTTTAAAAAGATAATATCATAGTCTCAGTCAGTAAAAGACATATTCCTCAATAAAGAGTCAGCCTCAATTCTGGGCTTTGTACAGAACACAAAAACTTCTTAGTTTAAGTCAATCCCCAGGAGAGTTACCTCCCAGAGTCAATAAAATAATAAATCAATCAAAAGCCTCAAGCTTGGGCCTCACACAAGCCAGCTAAAAAATCAAATATTTGATACAATAGATAGACATAACTTATCTCTATAGAGAGATCTTTCTCCTATTTCACCACATTCAAACAAACAAACATTACTGATCTTACCGGGCATATCAGATGGCCAGCAACAATGAAGGCTTGAAGTTCGGGATGACGAATATGGAGAAAAAGGTGTTGTACCTGCAAGGCACTCCGATGCCAAAGTAAGTATGTATTCCACAAGGTACAACAAAGTAATGGGGTTTTAGTGGTAAGAAAAAGATTACCTTGCCCTCTGTACGTAGAGGGCTATTTATAGGAAGTTCTCGGAACGAATTAGACTCCTCTTTCTAAGGCGGATATTTAGGAGACGCGTAGACTGATTGTTTACCGGGCACGAGGGGTCCTCATGGTCGGTTACTTGGCCTAGTTTTCCCGGTCTGCTCGGATGAAGACTGCCATGCGTAATCTGAAGTGTGTTGGGCGGAAGGCGGGAATGGCTCAATTGATCGTATTGGGCCGGTCCAGAACAGGAGCCCCCCAAGTCGTTGCTTCCGATCAGAGGAGGGACGACTTATATAAACTTGACTCGGGGGTCTTTCTGGGATCCGACCCCATGATATCCGAGGGAGGAAGGTCGTTTGTTTCCGGGGAGAAGAAAGGTTAGGACGGGAGTAGGGAAGCGTGTCGTTTCTGAAAGGTTGGTAAGTGGGAGTGTCTCATTTTATGCGAAATGATGGCTACTCAATTACCTAGGTTGTAGGGTTAATGATGACCATCCTTCTGCATAGTCCGGCACGTGCGGCGCGTGAGGGGACTTAAGTAGCCTATAAATAGAGAAAAACCCTTATTTTTCCAAACTTTTCGAATTCATTTGCTTCGTTCTCTCTCCGTCGACTCTTTTCTCTTGCAGTGGTATCTGTTACAGATTTTTCAACTCTTCATTAAATTGTAACTGTAAGTTTACCCTGTGATATCTGTTTTCAGCACTTTTATGCTTTGATCTTTACTTAGAATAGATTTGCATGAGGTTAGGGTAACCTTTTAGGGAGATTTTTTGATGAACATAGACGATGAATGTGGTGGCGTACGGTGGAGATATGAGGTTTCTCCGTCGTTCATGAGTGTGTTATGTTGCCTTTATCTTTAGATTCTTGCTTTCTGTATTGTTGACAAGTGTTTGATCGTATTTTTGGCGTTTGTCTTTGTATGCGTGCGTCATAGTTAGATGTCCTGCGTTTTTTCCCTTTTTCCCGGGCGCGAACTTTGTCTGGCTTGGAACTTGTGTTTATGGAGGGGCAAGGACGTGGTTCATCTGGTCTATGGGCCGTTGACGTGCCCTTTCACTCTGGACGATGGTGGAAGGATGGATTTGATTCAATTGTCGAATTCACTTTTCTCTCATGTGTTTCAGGTGAAAATGGCCGATGAAACTCGTCCGATGGCGTGGGACTCGTCGTCCTCAACCCCTCCTGCCCGGCAAGAGGCGCCTCAGCGGGCCTGGGTGCATCAGGAGGCACTAGACATAGAGAGTTACTTTCTGGAGGATGATTATGATATTTTCACCGACGTGGGTGAAGGGTGGTCGGTTCTTATTCCGGCCGAAGACGACCGAATTTGTGATGTGTATACCCCCGATTTAATTCCTATGTACGAGGTGGTGTTCCGGGAAATGGGTTTTCGTGCCCCTATTACTGAATTCCAAGTGGCGGTGCTTAACCATTTGGAGGTGGCCCCTGGGAAGCTTCACCCTAATTCAATTGCTTTTATTCGAGCCTTTGAATTGGTTTGTGCCCATTTGAAGATAGCGGTGACGCTTTCTCTGTTTTTCTATATATTTTGTGTTCAGCGTACGGTGAAGGACGACCACTATGGATGGGTGTCTCTGAAGCAGTCCAGAAAGGTTTTCAAGTCTTATTCCGACTCTTTGAAGGGCTATAAGTCCCGCTTCTTCCTCATCCACCCTCACTCTCGGTAAGCTCGGGAAAGTGTCTTTGATCGCGTGCCGACTTTGGATGTTAATGGTCGTCCGGTGCTCAATGACATTGGGGAGCCCGTCACCTCTCGTCGGTATAAGTTCATGTTTTTCTGGTCACGGGACCACTTTAGGTATGGGACCGACCAATACATCACCCGGCTTTCGGATTTGGACGATGATGCTCGAAGGGATTATGCTGCTCTTCACCAGTTCGTACAAGGTCTTCCCGTCGTTGCCAAGGTGGACCGCTCGGGGGTACCTGTCCTTGGTGATGATGGGGAGCCGATCAGAGAGCCAGGGGTGATTAGTATTAAGGAGCTTCTAGCCGGGGGTACCGACGAGGGAGCGTTCGCTTATTTGGGTACCATCTTCATGTTGTTTTGTTTTAGCTCTGTTGTTTTAGTAGCTTCTCTTCTTAATGGTTTTATGAGGGGCAGAATTCTCACGTTTTTTTATTTTCTTTTCGCAAAGTCAATGGATCGTGCCCGTCATGACCGGATGCTGAGGCAAGCCAACAAGTTGAAAGGAATTGTTAAGAAGAGTGCCGGTCCTCGGTTGGCAGCCGTGCAAAGGTCCCCGGTTGCGGGTTCGGGTGCTTCCTCCTCCTCTGCCGATGTTGCTGGTTCCCCCCTGAGGAATTCCGATCAAGATGAGTCTTTGAGGCCAGTTACGGTGCTTCCTTCTCCCCTCCGCCCACAGCCTGATTTGGATGCCTTGGTCCGTCGGAAGCGCCAAAGAACTGAAGCCGTGAATCTCACTCAGGAAGAGGCTGTTGATATCTTCACCCTTCCTTCGTGCTTTCTCCAGCCCAGATTTTTCGAAGGTGGACCCTCCTTGACTATTCCGCGTGCTGAATCTCTACATATTGAGGGTTTGGAGCCTTCTGTTCGTCAGAGGTTCCTTGTGCAGGATGCTTCGGCTATGGTCCGGCTTCTGGAGATGGTCACTCTCTACGCCCGTTCTGCACCTTTGTCAGCGGAGGCCGCGAGGTTGCTTCAGGAGCAAGTTAGGACGAAGGCCTCTACCTTGGAGGAGAAGGACCAGCTGCTGAAGGAACAGGGTGAAGAACTGGCTGTTGTGAAGGCTCGGCTGAGTGAAAAAGAGGGCGCTCTGGGGGACCTGCAAGGTTAATACACCTTTCTCTCTAGGACTCTATATGGAATAATGTTGTATTCCTCGGTTAGAGAGGCCTCTCTTCGCCGTTCTCAGGCTCCTGCTGAGGATGAGTCAGAAGAGGAGAAGGCTCTTTTAACCAGGGCAGACTTGATTCAATATATCAGAGTCTTGGGGGGTGACTGTGTGGCGGCCGCCGAGGATACCTATAACTCCACCGTGGCTCAACTTAAATTGAAGAATCTAGGGGTGGAATTGGTGATCGAAGGTACCGGGCCTTATCACCGGGTGGAGGGCGACCAGATTGTTTCTCCGGCCTTCGGGGAGGCGCCCGTGACCCAGGGAGCCGAGGATGTCCAAGTCGAGGAAGGTGTTTGAAGATTTTCTTTGTCTAAGTGTGGGGCCTGCATGCCCGTATTTTGTAATGTTGTTTTTCTGGGGGGTATGCCCCCCGTTTTGATTCTGTATGCACATTAACTAGCTCGGCCTAAATGGCCGTAGTTGGGCACATTTGCGGGTTTTTTGCCCGTTTTTTATTTATCGTACTTTGTTTTTAACGCTTATGTTTTGTTTTCTTTGAAACTTGTGCGCATGCGTTTTCTTTTTTGGGAAACGTGTTTATTGGTTCCCAACGTATTTTCTCTTTAATGCTTTGTTCGCTTCCCGATACTGCTGTTCCCCTTCTTCCCATATAAAAGGAGGTCTTATGGACCTCTCTTTCTTCATTTCTCGTAGGGATGGGTGGAGCTAACAAGAAAAAGGTATCCTCAACCTCGTGTTCCCGTGGAGTGAAAAATGTGAAGGAGAAGAAGCAGGCTTCGACTAGCTCAGCTTCTCGTTCTCGTGGCTCTCTCAGTTCAGATGCTCGTGCTCGGGCGACTGGTGTGAGAGTCGTGGTTGACGCTAATGGTTCTGAGACCGAGTGGGATGAAGATTGGTATCAGTATATTCACTCGGAGGAATTTGCCAATCGGGAGGAGTGAAGCGTTTTCTTTTTAATTATTTGTTTTGTAATTTCTCATTAATGGATGAATAAAACACCGTTGCTGTTCCTTTGTGTATTTGTGTTGCATTTTATGAAGATTTGCTCAACTTATGACGTATTGATCGCCCAGTGTATGGAACTATGGTCGATTGCCGGGGATGTGTGCCTGGCATATGGTGAGTCTCGGATTTCGTTGTATTGAGTTCCGGGGCTCATGGCGTGAACGGTCCCTTCGCGAGCGGGGCATTCTGCCATCATGGTACTTGTTTACGACGGGAATGCTCGGTATTCGGGCCCCCGAAGGACAAGGAGTCTGTTCGATTAATAGAGTAGGCTTCTGTCGTTTTGTTTCATCTATAGGTGCTCCGCGTGTACCAGGCCGCACTTGTGGTCTTAACTGTAGTATTGTTTAAGCTTTTCAGCGTTCCAGGGTCGAGCGAGTTCTTCTCCTTGCAAGTTCTCTAAGTAGTATGCCTCGTTTTCTGTCCTTGCCCGGACACGATAGGGGCCTTCCCAATTCGCGACCAGTATGCCTTCCCGGGAATCTTTGTGGTTTCTTTTTAGCACTAGGCTGTCTATTTTAAATTCTTGTTTAATGAACTTAGCGTCATGTCTTAAGGCGATTTTTTGCTTAAGTGAAACTTCGCGTAGAGCGGCCCTAGTGCGAATTTCTTCGACCAGGTCGAGCTCTTCCCTGATTGCCTCGATGTTGCCCTCTGTCTCGAGTGGCTTTTCGGTGCGTCTCGAGGGTACATGTATTTCGACGGGGATCACGGCCTCCGTTTTGTACGTCAGTCGAAAGGGGGTCTCCCCGGTAGTGGAATATGGGGTGGTGCGATAAGCCCACAGGACGCTGTGCAGTTCTTCTACCCATCCGTTTTTTATTTCGTCTAGTCTTCTCTTGAGGCCCCTTAAAATTACTCTGTTGGCGGCCTCTGCTTGCACGTTCGTTT
Organism: Vicia villosa; assembly: GCF_029867415.1. NCBI lineage: Eukaryota > Viridiplantae > Streptophyta > Magnoliopsida > Fabales > Fabaceae > Vicia > Vicia villosa. Next base: position 194,351 of record NW_026705243.1, on the reverse strand, counting down.
GTGGGTGCTCGACCGACGCGAAATGTTGCTTCGTACCTAATTTCATGACGAATTCTTAGAAGCGCCTGTTTGTGAACTGGGTGCCGTTGTCGGTGATTATAGCTAACGGTACCCCGAACCGGGCGAGAATGTTTCTTTTGTAGAAGCGGAGTACGTTCAAGGACGTGATTTTGGCTAGTGGCTCGGCAACAATCCATTTGGTAAAATAGTCGACCGCAACTATGAGATACTTGTTCTGATTGCTTCCGGTCACGAACGAACCGAGGAGATCCATCCCCCACCACGCAAATGGCCAGGGAGACGATAAGGATTTGAGTTCGTTGGGGGGCGCGAGGTGCATGTCCCCGAAACGCTGGCATTTGTCGCATATCTTAACGTATTCTTTGGCGTCGTCTTACATCGTTGGCCAATAGTAGCCTGCTCGGAGAGCCTTCCGAGCAAGTGATCTTCCTCCTAGATGTTGGGAATTGATTCCTTCGTGTATCTCTCGGAGTATGTGGGGGACTGTGCCCTCGTCTATACATTTGAGGAGAGGTATGGAAAATCCTCGCCGGTAGAGGCGATTTTCGAATAAGACGTACAAGCAAGCTCGTCTTCGGATGGTGGAGGCCTCTTTCGGATCGGCTGGCAAGAGGTCACTTGTTAAGTAATTGTATACGGGGGTCATCCAGCAGGACGCGTCTCCAATTGCGTTTACGAGTGAGAGGGAAGATGAGGTCTCGGTGCTAGGTTTTGGCAATATCTCCTGGATTACGGATTTGTTACCTCCCTTCTTTCTTGTGCTCGCTAGTTTTGATAGGACGTCTGCCCGAGCGTTGTGTTCCCTTGGGATGTGTTTTACTTTGGCGCTCCTGAGTCGGGCCAGTCTTTCTTTTACGGGGGCTAGGTGTTCGGCGAGGGCTTCACTCTTGACCTGATATTCGCCCGAGATGTGTGATGCGACCAATTGAGAGTCGGTGAATACCTCAATGTCTTCGGCTTCTAAGTCGTTTGTGAGGTGCAGCCCGACTAGCAGGGCCTCATACTCTGCTTGGTTGTTGGATGTTGGGAATGATAGTGAAAGGGATACCTCTATGAGGGTTCCTTCTCCATTTTCAAGAATGATCCCTACTCCGCTGCCGGTCGAGCTTGAAGCATCGTCCACGTATAAGGTCCACCTTCGGGCGTTGTTGTTTGTTGTTTCGGGGAAGGCCATTTCGGCTACGAAATCTGCCAAGACCTGTGCTTTAAGGGCTTTCCTTCCCTCGTATTTGATGTCGAACTCCGCAAGTTCCAACGACCACCGGAGCATTCTCCCGGCCATGTCAGGGCGTGCAAGCAATTGTTGTACGGGTTGCTCAGTTCGTACGACTATGGTATGTGCTAGGAAATAGTGTATGAGTCTTCGGGTTGCGGTTATTAACGCCAGTCCAACCTTTTCGATCTGTTGATGTCTGATCTCGGGGCCCTGGAGTGCTTTGCTTGTGAAGTAAATGGGTTTCTGGCCTTCCGAGGTTTCTCGTATCAAGGCCGTGCTAACGGCCTCGGTGGCTACGGCGAGATAGAGGTATAAGATTTCTACAGCTTCCGGTCTAGATAAAACTGGTGGGCTGGATAATGCCCTCTTAAAATGGGAGAGGGCACGTTCGCACTCTTCCGTCCATTCGAATGTGGTCTCTTTGCGGAGGAGTTTGAATAGTGGTAGGACATGCTGCACGGATTTGGCCACGAATCTGGATAGTGATGTGAGCATGCCATTCAAGGTTTGGATTGACTTTTTTGAATTTGGAGTGGGCAAGTCTGAGAAGGCCCTGCACTTATCCGGGTTGGCTTCGATTCCTCTTTCTGTTAAGTAGAAGCCGAGGAATTTTCCTGCGCGGACGCCGAATGTGCATTTTTCCGGATTGAATCTCATTTTACACTTTCGGGCTTGCTCGAAAACCTATTTAAGGTGAGCGGCGTGATCGGTTTCCCGTTGGGATTTGACGATCATATCGTCCATATAGACTTCGAGCATATCACCTATCTCTGCTTGAAAGACTTTGTTCATCATGCGCTGGTACGTCGCACCAGCGTTCTTCAGACCGAAGGGCATTACATTGCAGTAATAGTTGCCCGATTCGGTAATGAAGGCCGTATATTTCTTATCAGTTTTAGCCATGGGTATTTGATTATACCCGGAATATGCGTCCATAAATGAAAGTAATTTAAAACCAACGGAATTATCGACTAGTTTATCTATGTTAGGGAGAGGATAAGCATCTTTTAGGCAAGCCCTATTAAGATCGATGTAGTCAGTGCACATGCGCCATTTTCCATTTGATTTTTTAACAAGTACAACATTGGAGAGCCAAGTGGTGTACTTGGCCTCAGATATAAACTTGGCCTCTAGGAGGTCTTTTATAGCTAGTTCGGCCGCAACCATTTTTTCCGGTCACTGTTTTCTTCTCCTCTGAGCGACGGCCTTGCAGGTCGGGTCGATGGTCAGGTGATGGCAAGCCACTTCTGGGTCAAGTCCGGGAATTTCTGCAGCGCTCCAGGCGAATAGGTCGACGTTCTCACGGAGGCAAGCTTTGAGTTGCCTTTTGACCAGGTCTGGCAGGTCTGATCCGATCTTGACTCCCCTGGTCGGATCTTCTCCGAGGGATACGAGCTCAAAGTCTCCGTCCGGAATTGGCTGGGGGATCCCTTCTGATGGCCTGAGTTGATTCTCTACTCGGGTTCTCCTAGAAAACGACTGTCGAGGTCGACAGTTTCGATGCGGGGCATGGATTTGTTGGTTTCTGAAGTAGCGCTGGTCACTGTCTTCTCTTGGACCGGTGTCTTTATCGCGCTCAGGCCCTTGGCGGAGGCTTCGAGACACCTCCTGGCTGCTTCGATGTCGCCGTTGAGTGTCGCAACTTGTCCTTTGGTCGTATAGTATTTGAGCTTGAGGTGTACGGTTGAGGGAACCGCGATTAGTTCGGCCAGAGTGGGGCGTCCGAGGATGCACTGGTATATCGATGGGCAGTCGATGACCAGAAATTGGACTTTCACTGCCTTGGTGGTCTCTGCCGACCCGATCGAAACTATGAGTTCCACGAATCCCCACGGCTTTGTTACTGTGCCATTGAATCTTTGTAAGTCAGATCCTACATATGGTGTAAGGTGACTGTCGTTCAGCTGCAATGTTTTGAACAATTGGGAGTACAAGATGTCCACTGAACTTCCCTGGTCGACCAATATGCGTCGCACGTAAAAATTAGCCATCCGGGCTCGGATGAGGAGAGGGATGGTCGCGTTAGGTGCTCCTCCGGGCAACTCTTCTTTATAGAAAGATATTGAGGAGGGACTGCCTTTGGCATGGTCGAAAGTCGAGGCTACATTCGCGCTGGCCCAGATTAGCTAGTCGAACTTGCGTTTTACGGATTCGACGGTCAGTTTGCTGAAACCCCCGCCTGATATAACCATTGCGAACGGGAACCTCTCCCATGTGCTATGGGAGGAATTGGTTGTTGCTGCGTTGGCCTAGTCAGGGAGGTAAAAATATTTCGGCCTGGTAACGCTCATGGCCACTTGCATGGCGGGCGTATCTTCCGCCGGCTTTTCCTCGGTAACTGGTTTAGCTTCTCTAGCGGCCTCTTGCTTCTTCGTATACTGTTTCAGATGTCCCTCCCTAATTAATATCTCTATGGCATCCTTAAGATGGATGCAATCCTCGGTGTTGTGCCCGCGGCCTTTGTGGAATCTGCAGAATTTCGATTTATCAACGTTTGGCCGGGTGGGCATGCTCTTAGGGAATCGGACCTTGCCCGTCTGAAACTCGGCATTCGCGCATTCGTTCAAGATGCGCTCCCTCGAGGCGTTCAGCGGGGTGTACTCTCGGAATTTCCCCGCAGGGGCTTTGTAGTCCTTGGGGTCCCGAGTTTTATCATCTTTCTTTTTGTCAGTTCCCCGGCGAGACTCATCTTGGCGCGCATTTTTACTGCTCTCTTCGTGCCTGGAATTGCGGATGGCGTGGGCGGTTTCTTTCTCCTCATATTGAATGTAGCCTTGGGCTTTGAGGAAGAATTCGTCAAGAGTGGCTGGAGTTTCAATTCCGACGGCTTTAGCGAAGTCCGAGCATGGTCGGAGGCCGCGCTCGAGCAAGAACTTTTTCATATGGGCAGTGGTGGATACCTGTACGGCTTCTTTATTGAATCTTTCTATGTACGCCCGTAGATAGTCGTCCTTTCCTTGGATAATGGCTTCCAAGGACGCTTCTGACTTTGGGTGTCTTCGTGAGGCCGTGAAACGTCTGGAAAAAAGTTTTCCGAGCACCCTCCATTATGTGATGGACTCGTCTGGCAAACCTTTATACCAAGTCATGGCTCCTTTTTGCAGGGTGGTCGGGAACAAACGACATTTAATGGCGCCTGACACTCCTCTATAGTCGAGAAGGGCATCGATGTTCTCAATGTGCTCGTCCGGATCCGTGGTCCCGTCGTATGTCCCTAACGGAGGGGGTTTTTCGAGACCGATTGGCAGGGGAGCCTCTAAAATTGCCTGGGATAGAGGACCATGGCGCTCTTCTTCGTCGTCGCTGGCGGAGGGAGAAAAAGATCGGCTCTGGCTACGCCTGCGTCGCCTCCGGTTGTCGTCGTGTTTTCCCGGGGGTGTTCTAGATTTCCTTCTTGGCCGAGGGGACTGTGAATGGTGGCGGGAACGCTGATCGCTCGATCCTTTCTTCGAAGAGGGATCCCCATTCTTCTTGGGAGAAGGGGAACGTGGACGTTTCTTGGTCAACATTTCACTTCGAGAACGAGTTTTGTGATCGGGGGGAGTTCTTGAGCGGCGCTTCTGTTCGAGGGCCCCGATTCGGTTACTTTGCTGTTGCAAGAGCGCATTGGTCTGGGCAAGAGCTGCTAGAACAGCGTTTATGGTCTGGTCCGGAGGAGTCTTCCCTTTTGGGAGGAAAGGGTTGCCCATATTTTCTTCGTGGGTGTCCTTCCCGCTCGTATCTTCAAAGCGATGAGATTGATCATCTTGGAGATCTTTAGGAGAAAGGGATGCTGTGACACCATCTCAAGGAACGGTGTTTCTGGAAGGAGGAACGACGGAGATGTCGTTTTTCTTAAGAATTGCAGCGTCTAAAGACAAGGGATCTTCGTTATTGCCGGCCATTAGTAATGATTTGGTTAAAGCCTTGGTTCCTGGGTTCTTGCAGGATGCAAGAATGGATCAAGAAGGTGCAAGAAAGAGGAACGGGGGAGCTAGATTTCCCACAAACGGCGCCACTGATCTTACCGGGCAGATCAGATGGCCAGCAACAATGAAGGCTTGAAGTTCGGGATGATGAATATGGAGAAAAAGGTGTTGTACCTGCAAGGGACTCCGATGCCAAAGTAAGTATGTATTCCACAAGGTACAACAAAGTAATGGGGTTTTAGTGGTAAGAAAAAGATTACCTTGCCCCCTGTACGTAGAGGGCTATTTATAGGAAGTTCTTGGAACGAATTAGACTCCTCTTTCTAGGGCGGATATTTAGGAGACGCGTAGACTGATTGTTTACCGGGCACGAGGGGTCCTCAAGGTCGGTTGCTTGGCCTAGTTTGCCCGGTCTGCTCGGATGGAGACTGCCACGCGTGATCTGAAGTGTGTTGGGCCGAAGGCGGGAATGGCCCAATTGATCGTATTGGGCCGGTCCAGAACAATTACATTACATTTTAATTTTAATCGGTCTCCCATTTAGGATTTTGAAAGGCATGCTCTGGCAGTAAAACCCAGGCATGTGGTAACTTTCCCTAATTTGGTTGAGCACCTTTCTTTCATTCAAGACGCAATTGACTGGTATACTTGCACATACACAAGTAAGGTCCCCCTCTTGAATGAAATGAATCCAGTTATTCTGTCACTCTTTTAATGTTTGTGGTGGAATAGTAGAAATACCTCTCTGTAAAGATAATTTCATGTCTCCTTACTGTAAACAGAGATTTAATTCAAGCTTCAACCTTGAGCTTTAAGCAAGGCACCAAAAATAATTAATTTCCCTAATTAGTTCTCCGAACTACAAAAAGCTCTGACTTTCATTAGGGATATGTAGGCATGAGGTTCACAAGGAATATCAGCGAGCTAATAAAATACCAAAAATAGTCTGTCTGTCTGTCTTTTTAATTCAATTCAATTCTTTCTCCTAATACAAAGGAGAAACTTTACCAATAATAAGCTACAAACACAAACACATAGACACAGAGAAGGTTCCCGTAAAGTACTACGGATATGTAGGGTGCTTAAACTCTTCCCTATGTATAACCGACCTCCCGGACTCCAGAATTTCTAGTCTAGGTGAATCCCCACACTTAGCAAACTCCTAGGGTTTATTTGAGATCTTTTTCCCCTCTCCTACTCGTAGGATAATTAAAATGTTTGTGTGATATCGTAGGAAGAACTGAAACAAAATTCATCCCGCCCCGGGCGCATTCTCCTTCCAAATTTCGCGTGAAGGGTCTAGCGTGCCGTCCTCCCAAGTGAAACAGGGAGGTAAAGAAAACGACACCACAGAAAAATGGCGACTCTGCTGGGGATAGTAATAACCTTGGTTTTTCATCCAAACCAATGGTTGACCTGTGCTGGTCCAGCCCCCAATGAGGAATTAGGGATGCCAAATTCCCCCTCAAACAAGAGAGGTCCTTCCTAACCTCTGTGTCATTTCATGTGTTTGCTGCATTTATATTTGTTTATTTTGTTTTTTCTGTATCGGGAAAGGGCTTGATTCCCCCTTGTGGTGAGAAATCCTCTACCCGGATTTGAGTGCAACATAAGATAGGATGGAGGATGTCTTCTCGGTGAAGGCCCTCTAATCTTGGTTCCCAGATCTACTCTTGGGATTTGCCTGGCTGGTTGTGATTAACTGCGCCAATGCATTCTGAGACTGATTTGTACCAGGAGGACCTAGAAACACATTAACCCCACTTAAAGCCTTTCTTAGGACGTAGAGCGGTGATTACGAAAGTAATTGTCACACAGATACTACACTCGGAGAAAACTCTCTTTTAGATACCAGTCAACGTATCTTTAAGATTGAGCAAAAGCTCTGAGAACCCTTAGAACCCGTTTTACAGGTGCAAAAATCCTTATCCTTAGTTTACCCTAGGGCGAGGTGTAACACCTCATATTTTATATTTATTAATTAATTGGATTTTAATTTAATTAATTGGATTTATGTAATTATGCGGTGATTAAAATAATAAAATTGGAATATGTAGTAATGGGTCAGTGTTGTAGTTAGTGAGAAAGGGGTGCAAGAAATAAGGCCTTTACTAAAGCTATGTTGTGTTTTTCATAAAACAAGAATTCTGGAAGAAGAGAAATACAAGTGCATTTGGGAGAACGTAGAGAACGTGAAAGTGCGACAGAGGAGAAGAAGAGGAAGAGAGCTTCAAGGATCCCAAACTCTAAGGTAAGGGGGGACTCTTCCGGTTAACCTCTATTATCGGGTCGTAGTCGTTAGGATTGAAATCGTATACTATTGATTCGATAGAGAATATGTTCTAGGTTGGGGTTTTGGTATTTAGGTTCAATTTTGTGAACTTCGTGTGATTACTTGTTGGTAGTGATTGTTGATGTTAAAAGTGTTGTTTGGTTGATGATATAACTCATATTGCATGTGAAATCCCTCTGTTTTTCGTATACAATCGTATTGGTTCGATTGGGGGATGTTTGGGGGGATTCAAGGTGCTGAAAACTGGTTTTTGGGTTGCAGGTACGAGGTAATCGGTTACCGAAAGGGGTGTAATCGATTACCCATAGTAAAAACAACAAATTTGAGTTTTTGAGTCTCAGTAACCGATTACTAGTGTTTGGGTAATCGGTTACCGCTGTACGTTTTTGAAAAATACTTGTTTTTGTAAAATTCATATCTTTTGAACCGTAACTCCGTTTGGGTCCCCGTTCGAAGCGTTAGAAAGCTAATGGAATGCTCTTTATGATTAAAATAAATTAATTAGAACTAGATAATTTAATTATTATGTGGTTTTGAAAATGACATGTAATTGTGTTTGTGTATGTCGTGGATTAAGGTTATTTAAGAATAACATGTATGGGTAATGTGTATTATGTGCTAATTGTGATACATGGAATTGATAAATGATAAGTTCTATGTATTGTTGTGATTGTTACATGATGAATGTATGTTATACCAATGGTCGATAATTCAAGATGTTGAATTGTGATGGGTGTGTTATACGTGGTATTATGGTGATGTAAATCTCATGTTGTTGTTGTTGTGTGGATTTGATGTACTTGGTACATAATTGTGGAGTGTATTATTGTCGTATGCACTGTGTGATGATGTCGAGATATGATAATGTTGTTCACATGATTGAAGTGGCGATGTTGTGATAACATGATTATAATGTTGATAATGTGATCATGTGGTGATTGTTTTGGTTTTGTGATGATGATTGATGTTTAAGAATAATGCATGATACATGTACATACTTGTTGGTGATAACTATGTTGAGTTATGTGAGACGATGTTGTTCATCGGATCGATGGTGTTGTAAGTATGTGATATGTGTGCATCCATTCATAAAGCATGTTGTTGTGGGCTGTATCCCTTATGGTGGTGGGACAGCGGTAGCTAATTCCCATTGTGTTGAATTAGTGAGAGAAGTAGCCGAATCTTTATGGTGGTGGATCGGTGAGATGGGTTATCCCATGTTTGGTACCACATGCATGTAGTTGCATTGAATTAGGTGTTTGATATATTATAACATGAATGGAAGTTGTCCAATGTTATAATATTGCGTGTTTGGTCAATTGTTGTATTTGGTGTATGTGTGTATAGCCTGAATATATACTGATGTTGGGTGAATATTATACTGTTGATGTTTTATCGTTTATGAACTGATAACATTGTTTAATTGAGAATGAGACTCACCCTTACTGTTGATTATTTTTCAGATTAAAGATTAGCGGCTTGTGCTGGGTGAGGATAACTCGTAGAGTTACTTCGTTAGTACGGTTGTGTCAGTGTCATGCTCTGGTCTTGTAACACTGGGGGGAACGTTTGTTTTAGAATTTGATTGATGGATTATTTCTTATGTTGGAATAATGTTTTGTTGGTTTAGATCGGTGAATTTGGATGTGAACCCCGATGTTTTATGTTATTCAGTTTTGAAGTATTTTCCGCTGTGTTAACATGATTACTGAATAATATGTTTTGAAGTTCCTCATAAGGCATGACATGGCTTAATGTTTTAAATATTTTGAAGTTGTAATACCCTTTTCATGTTTTACTCTGAATTTTATTTGTTATTCCGTGGGGTTTTAGAAGGGTGTTACAATAGTGGTATCAGAGCAGGTCGGTCCGTCCGGCCAATTATTGAGTCAGCTAAGTTGCACGACAGTTGTATGCTGTCGGCGTTTTATCCCTTGGTACACGACAAGTGAGTGAATCACTGTCGGTACTTGTTTGTTTTGTTGCAGGTGTTGGATTGAAACAAGTGGGGGAGAAGCTTCACTTCTCGATTATGCTTCGGTTGTAAGATGATTGATTCAGTAGGCTGTTGTTGGCAACAGTGCAAGCGTTGTTGTTTCCCGAATCGAAGGTGACTTGAAATTAAGACTTGACTGGTAATTAAGTTGGAACATCTTGAAGGAAGGTGATTAGAGGTATTTGATGATTATTTGTAGGAGATGGAAATTAGAAAGTTGCAATGTATCAGCTCTGCTGATGGACTGCGAAGTTGTCAGTTGAGTAGTCTTGCGTCTTGGAAGAGGTTCAGTTGCAAGTTTGCAAAGAGGATTGCGGTCGTAATGTTTCAGAAATCGCACTTCGGCGATGGGATGTGTTGCTCAAGTTATAAGAATATTTGGAAGCGAAGAGATATGATAAGGGGCTATTTAGAACGTTATTGATTTGAAGAGGATGAGTTTTGGAGTGAGATTTTCGTAAGCAAAACGCAGGAAAATTGCTGAGTAGCTGCAGAACTTCGAAAATTCATAACTGGAGTTCTGGACATCCGATTTGAGTTCCGTTTGAAGTGACGGAAAGCTAACGAGATGAACTTTGTTATAAAAATGGTTGCAGCAGCTGTAACATATTTAATTGCGACAGGATGATGTTGGGAAGAGGTGAAGTTGCGGTTACTCTTGTTCTTAGAACTAGACTTGTTTATTGGTACTACACGGGATGTCAGTGTCAGTGTTGAACGGATTGAAGGAATAATTAGAGGGTTTGTTGAGAAGTAATTTTAAGAATTGAATATACCATTTGAGGGGTTTTGGATGCATCGTTTAGAGTGTCGCTGCATGGCGTCGGTGTTGCCTTTTCGGGTAATGATTGGAAAATTCATATCTTGAGTTTCGAGTGTCGGATTAATGTAGCGTTTGAGCCTACGAAGAGGTAAAATTATGTTCTACCTTATGGGAGAGTTATAAATACAGTAGAGGTGATCCTATGAGGAGAGATTTTAAAGTCGGTTACGGAAGTGTGAAACTTATGGAATAAGAATGCCTACTGCCGCGATTGGTTGAAACGACGTTGAGTAGAACATATTGTTGATGAATAAGTTGATGAGATATTTGGTCATAAAGATGATTTGAGTACCGATGGATTTTAGTGAGAAGTGAATTAGTAGTAAAGATGGTATAAACTTTAGAACTCTTAGAGTCGTATTTGTGATGACAAAGTAACGATAGGTATAAAAGAAGAATTGTAGAGAATTTCTAACATCTGTTGATGTGAGGAAGGCTTTGTTGAGATGTCGAGTGGAATGACATTTGGGAGCGAAAGATGTCATGGAATTTGGAGTAAAACCACGAGTTATGAATGTTGTGTACTACGTTGAGTAGGAAGTCTTTAGTGAATTGTTGGATTATGACGATGTTAATGAGTTTGAGTGCAAACTCGGAAAGGACACTATTATGTAGTAACGACAGTTTATGCTTAAATATGGTTGTCGGCTATCTATTGACAAATTGAGGACTTGATCACCCTTAATCTCTTGTTGATAGTAGACGGAATCATATGGATGGGATGAAATTGTTTGTTACCTTAATGGTATAAGATGTGGTGAATGCTAAGCCGTGAGAATAATCACTCACCATGTTGTGTGAACTTATGAAGAAATGAATGTGAAAGAGTGAGACATATTGGACGATGACTTAAGACGGGTAATCGGAGTCGCACAACGAAAGTGTGATGTGGAGTAGTGTTATGGGTACTACTAGTGGACAGTGAGGAATTAATGTGTCGGAAGCCTACGTAGAGAATATGAATTTATCTATCTGTTGGATTTAGAATCTAGTGGATGTAAGGATGTTGTGTTGGAAGATTAGGACTCTTTTGAATAATTTCCGAGATGATGAGTATGTTATTGTGGCTGTACGTAGTTAACGAGTATGTATTCGGCGAAGTGAAGACGATGAGTTGATACTATATGATGCTATAACCATTTTGTGTTGTTGTAAAGCGTTATTGTAGATTTCCAAATATAATGAAGAATTATACTGTAGGAAGGATGAAGTTGATTTAATTCTTAAAGAAGAGTGAGACTCAGTTTGAGCTATTTTGTAAGCAATGGTATATTGAGGCAGATGAGTGTAATTATAACTACTTGTGTGCACTCATTCCGATGGTTGGAATGTTTAATAGATGAAGTGAATCAGATATTTGTTCTTGAGTGCGAGTAAGTATTGATGAGTGGTGGACTAGTACCATGGATGGTAAAGAATGATTCTTGAACGAATGAGTAAAGAGGGCCAGAGTTGGGTATAACTCAGAAGTCTAATTGGTAATGATGGTTGTAATGAGTAATCAGAATAGTGCAGCAAAAGCGGAATGTAACGTGTTGGATAATTGATGGTGTGACTTAAGAGGAGTCAGATAATTGGAATTAAATGATATAGGGATATGCTTATTGAGTTCTCGAAGGAAGCAGTTGGTGAAAAATTTTATCGCTCAGACGGGAAGGTATGTTTAAGGATGGTACGTTCGGTAGATGGAATGCATTAATGCAGTGTCGAACGGGTGTAATCATGCTATGGATAAGGAATGATATTACACAGACGTGTGTAGCGGAAATCTATATTAGTGTTGAGTGACGACCTTATTGACAGATGCAGATAAGTTAATGTCATGATGACAGTGCTATTAAGTAGTGGAATATTGAGAAGGGCAGATAGGATTGTGGAAAGATCCTTGTCCTAAATGAGGTTTTGATCTCGCTTTCTAGGATGGTATCCTAGTGCGTATGTATAAGTTCTATGATGGAGAGGTTAAAGAAATACTGCACATCTTGCGGACGTGGACGTTGGGTTCTCTTTCGGTTTGAAAATGAATTTGATTCCGAGATGGTAAGATGAAGGATAGTGTACAACTATGAGTACGCGTTTGGTTGACTATTCATGTCTTATTCAGTCATTTGGCGTATTGTGTGGGTTGTACCTCAATTATTCCATTGTTGTTAACATTTTGGAGGGATAACGAGTGATACACCTTTGGAGGGTCATATGCGACGTAAGAGTTGAGATTGAATGCATGAGACATGCTTTATGTTGGTTATGTCAGATGAATTTTGAGGATCGACTAGGGAAATGTTACCTGGGAACTGGAGAATCAGATGAAGGACTCCTATCCAGAACTTTTCACTTGAAGTATGTTTTCGAGGACGAAAACTCTTTTAGTGGGGGAGAGTTGTAACACCCCATATTTTATATTTATTAATTAATTGGATTTTAATTTAATTAATTGGATTTATGTAATTATGCGGTGATTAAAATAATAAAATTGGAATATGTAGTAATGGGTCAGTGTTGTAGTTAGTGAGAAAGGGGGTGCAAGAAATAAGGCCTTTACTAAAGCTATGTTGTGTTTTTCATAAAACAAGAATTCTGGAAGAAGAGAAATACAAGTGCATTTGGGAGAACGTAGATAACGTGAAAGTGCGACAGAGGAGAAGAAGAGGAAGAGAGCTTCAAGGATCCCAAACTCTAAGGTAAGGGGGGACTCATCCGGTTAACCTCTATTATCGGGTCGTAGTCGTTAGGATTGAAATCGTATACTGTTGATTCGATAGAGAATATGTTCTAGGTTGGGGTTTTGGTATTTAGGTTCAATTTTGTGAACTTCGTGTGATTACTTGTTGGTAGTGACTGTTGATGTTAAAAGTGTTGTTTGGTTGATGATATAACTCATATTGCATGTGAAATCCCTCTGTTTTTCGTATACAATCGTATTGGTTCGATTGGGGGATGTTTGGGGGGATTCAAGGTGCTGAAAACTGGTTTTTGGGTTGCAGGTACGAGGTAATCGGTTACCGAAAGGGGTGTAATCGATTACCCATAGTAAAAACAACAAATTTGAGTTTTTGAGTCTCAGTAACCGATTACTAGTGTTTGGGTAATCGGTTACCGCTGTACGTTTTTGAAAAATACTTGTTTTTGTAAAATTCATATCTTTTGAACCGTAACTCCGTTTGGGTCCCCGTTCGAAGCGTTAGAAAGCTAATGGAATGCTCTTTATGATTAAAATAAATTAATTAGCACTAGATAATTTAATTATTATGTGGTTTTGAAAATGACATGTAATTGTGTTTGTGTATGTCGTGGATTAAGGTTATTTAAGAATAACATGTATGGGTAATGTGTATTATGTGCTAATTGTGATACATGGAATTGATTAATGATAAGTTCTATGTATTGTTGTGATTGTTACATGATGAATGTATGTTATACCAATGGTGGATAATTCAAGATGTTGAATTGTGATGGGTGTGTTATACGTGGTATTATGGTGATGTAAATCTCATGTTGTTGTTGTGTGGATTTGATGTACTTGGTACATAATTGTGGAGTGTATTATTGTCGTATGCACTGTGTGATGATGTCGAGATATGATAATGTTGTTCACATGATTGAAGTGGCGATGTTGTGATAACATGATTATAATGTTGATAATGTGATCATGTGGTGATTGTTTTGGTTGTGTGATGATGATTGATGTTTATGAATAATGCATGATACATGTACATACTTGTTGGTGATAACTATGTTGAGTTATGTGAGACGATGTTGTTCATCGGATCGGTGGTGTTGTAAGTATGTGATATGTGTGCATCCATTCATAAAGCATGTTGTTGTGGGCTATATCCCTTATGGTGGTGGGACAGCGGTAGCTAATTCCCATTGTGTGGAATTAGTGAGAGAAGTAGCCGAATCTTTATGGTGGTGGATCGGTGAGATGGGTTATTCCATGTTTGGTACCACATGCATGTAGTTGCATTGCATTAGGTGTTTGATATATTATAACATGAATGGAAGTTGTCCAATGTTATAATATTGTGTGTTTGGTCAATTGTTGTATTTGGTGTATGTGTGTATAGCCTGAATATATACTGATGTTGGGTGAATATTATACTGTTGATGTTTTATCGTTTATGAACTGATAACATTGTTTAATTGAGAATGAGACTCACCCTTACTGTTGATTATTTTTCAGATTAAAGATTAGCGGCTTGTGCTGGGTGAGGATAACTCGTAGAGTTACTTCGTTAGTACGGTTGTGTCGGTGTCATGCTCTGGTCTTGTAACACTGGGGGGAACGTTTGTTTTAGAATTTGATTGATGGATTATTTCTTATGTTGGAATAATGTTTTGTTGGTTTAGATCGGTGAATTTGGATGTGAATCCCGATGTTTTATGTTATTCAGTTTTGAAGTATTTTCCGCTGTGTTAACATGATTACTGAATAATATGTTTTGAAGTTCCTCATAAGGCATGACATGGCTTAATGTTTTAAATATTTTGAAGTTGTAATACCCTTTTCATGTTTTACTCTGAATTTTATTTGTTATTCCGTGGGGTTTTAGAAGGGTGTTACACGAGGTTTGCGTTGTGACTCCATGACCACTATACCCTTCTATGCCATGTTTGTTTAAAAACTTTTGTGTGCGCATTCATGCATTCATACATCATAATAATTAAAACCAAAGAGTCTTTTTCGAGTCGTTTTTCAAGGAAACTAAATAACGAACGTTTTGAACTTCATAGAAAGATAGAAACAGAGAAAGGACTTAAGGATCTATACCATGGATTACGGAAGAAAGGGAGCTAGGAAATATACCTTCAAAATTCCTAAGGTCGAGGAATTGGAAAAGCTCGGAAAACTGGTGGTCAACCCCCAGGCTTTCAAGGAGAAGTATGGAAAACTTCTGCCTCTTCTCAGTACCAACATTGTAGATGGGATCCTTCCCACATTGGTACAGTTTTACGATCCAACGTATCACTGCTTCACCTTTCCAGATTATCAACTCATGCCTACGTTGGAGGAGTACTCTCGTCTGATTGGAATACCCGTGTACGCGCAAGATCCGTACTTCGGTTTGGAAAAGAATCCTGACGACATCATCATTGCTGCAACTACTCCCTTGAACGTAGTCGACATCAGAACTCATATGGTGAGTAAAGGAGGATCTCAAGGATTGCCCTCCAAGTTCCTACTGGATCAAGCACGGTACTTCGTCAGCATCCAAGATATGAGCGCTTTTGAGGAAATCTTGGCTTTGCTTATCTACGGATTGTTTTTGTTTCCGAACATTGACAATTTCGCCGACATCAACGCAATTAAGATCTTCTTAATTGGAAATCCAGTTCCAACCTTGCTTGCGGATGCTTATCACTCTGTGCATTCAAGAAACTTGCAGCGAGGAGGATTAATCACATGCTGTGTACCGTTGCTATACGAATGGTTCGTCTCGCACCTGCCAAAGTCTAGCACTTTCTGGAACATGAGGATGGCCTTTACTGGTCACAGAAAATCATGTCCCTCACTCATTCGGACATTGATTGGTGTAGTCCTGACAACGACGAAACCAAGATCATCTTCAGTTGTGGAAATTATCCCAACGTACCCCTTATTAGATCTAAGGGAGGAATCAGTTACAATCCAGCTTTAGCCCGTCGTCAATACGGCTATCCCATGAAAAATATACCAAGTAGTATTTAATTGGAGGGTCTGTTCTTCAAGAACATCGACGATCATGGTAACCTGCTGAAAAAGGAAATTATCCAAGCCTGGCGTCTTGTTCACACAAAAGAGAGAAGATTATTAGGAAAACATCTTTGCATCTCCCTGGATCCTTACCTTTAATGGGTACGTGTCAGAGCATTCAAGCTCAGGATGCCATATCAGCATCAAGAACCTATTCCCCTAAGGGAATCAATTTTCCTTTTCTCCACCGATGTTGAAAAACTGCAAGCGGCATTAAACAAAGTATGCCAAGAAAGGAATGCTTGGAGGAACAAGTATCGAATCGTCAACACGGAAAATGTTGAGATTCAGAACATCCTAAGAAGGAAGGATGAGTTACTAGAAATACTCGATCGACAAGTGACACAATCGTCACTTTCTCATCATATCCCTCCTGCTTCCTGAATCATCGATCAGCTTACGTCAGAGAATGCCCAGCTCAAGAAATAGAAGAAAATGTTAGGACGTGAAGTCGGCTCTTCGTCAAAGTTTTAGAGTCCTTTCTCTCAGTTTCTCTGTATTTCCCTTTTCAAAGTGTGTAAAAAAACGGCGTTTTCGCATAATCAATAAAAAGTTTGATGTTTCATAACGTAATTATGGTGTTTCCTTGAAAAATATTAACTTAATTACACATCATGCATCGCTTTAGTCGTACGCACTGACACAAGAATTGTCGCGGATCTAATCGTCACTTTCCTTTCTCCAGAAAGAGAGGAGGAGAAGGAGGTGAGCAAAGGCATTCAAGCTGTCTCATTCATACAACACTCATTCAAGTCGCAAGAAAAGAATGGAAGACTTAGAACAAGAGAATGGAGAACTCAGAGAAGAGGTTACTACACTCAAAGATGCTGTTGAAAGTCTCAATAGTATGGTAGAAGTCCTGGTGGTTGCAAAGAATCGACCAACACCAGAAGAACCACAAAGGACTATGATTTCCGAGATTGTTTCTACTCCTATTCCTCAGTATACCATGCCGCCCAACCGACCTTGGGGCATGCCGTATAACTTTATTCCAGATGGGTACATACCCCCAGTTTCTGAAGTTCCAAGAGTTACAACGGATATGCATCCACCAGAGGGTTACAGACCTCTGGAAATCGAAGTTCCAAGAGCAACGACAATGGGTTACGCACAACAGAATGCTGAGATTCCAAGATCTGCTGTCATGGCTTCTTCACAGCCCGTTATGCATACTTTTCCTCTACCGGGTGGACAAGTATATCATCACGCTCCCAGTGAGGACGCTAGCGTGTATGAAAGATTGGACGAGTTCCAGGAACAGTTTCTGCAAATGCAGAAAGAACTCAAGACTCTCCGAGGATAAGATCTATTTGGAAAGAACGCTGCAGACCTCTGTCTGGTTCCAAATGTTAATATTCCTCACAAATTCAAAGTACCAGATTTCGAGAAGTACAAAGGGAATTCATGCCCACAAAGTCACCTCGTGATGTACGCTATAAGGATGTCAACTCAGACTGATAATCAACAATTGCTCATTCATTATTTTCAAGACAGCCTGTCTGGTGCTGCACTCAAATAGTACATGAACTTTGACAGTTCAGAGATTCGTACTTTTAGAGACCTCGGAGAGGCCTTTGTCAAACAGTATAAGTACAATCTGGACATGGCTCCCGACAGAGATCAACTCCGGACCATGACTCAAAAGGATAGAGAAAGCTTCAAGGAATACCCTCAAAGATGGCGTGAAGTGTGATCAGTCACCATTTTCATATAATTTTCATCATGCATTCGGTCCACATCTATCAATCCGGTAACACTTTGGTGTGAGTTTTGTGGAAAAATGTTTAAGTTCTTGCATTTTATTATGATTGTTCATTTCGTTGTTTGTTTTAATTATTTATTTAAGTTTTAGATGTTTTTATGCCGTTTGGTTAGTTGTGTACAAGTTTCAGGTCTGAACGAGTCATCTTAAATGTCCAAGCAACCATGATAGAAGGAGGAGCAAGAGAAAGAGGAAAATTACAAATACTGGGAGCAAACACGGCCGGCCGTGCTTCAGCACACGTCCCGTGTCAGAACTCAGAGCAAACTCCATACAATATCCAGGGAGCCAACACGGCCGCTCGTGTGCCTGAGCACGGACCGTGTTGGTAGAAAGCATCCTTCTATATGGTTTCCAGGGGGCCAACACGGCCGGCCGTGTGGCTTGGCACGGCCCGTGTTGGAAGGCGCGTAAATGACCAATCTTTGAGTTTTTGACACTCAAACTTATCCCCAAGGGCACTTTTGACTTTGTACTGCTTGAGGCTTGTATGGAGACTATTTAGGTTTATGTTTTAAGTTATTTTGGGACATTTTTTTAGAGCGTACAATAGAATTCCAGATCAAGGGTTTGAGAGATAGCGTCATCAAGGTTCTGGAAGACGAAGAGATTCAACGGTGGACACCATTGAAGATCAGAGTTCTCCCAATCTTTGTAATGTCTAAACTTTTCAATTTGTGTTTCTTGAATACTATGAGAGGCTAAACCCCCCAATGCTAGGGGGTGTCCCTGATTTGATTTGTAACGACTCTGAATATCGTATTTCTTTAATCTAATGTTCGTATGATTCAATTTGATTGTTTAATGTTTTTATGCTTTCTTCGTCGGCAAAACAAGGAGTGATCTCCGGTTAACAATCTGTAGGACTACGGTTGTTAAGGTTTTTAAACAATTAAATCTTATAGTTATCACCTAGGACTAGGGATACCGTAAGGTCATTTGAATATTCTTGATTAATTTTAGCTTTGGTTTAATCATTTGTTTCTAAGAACTTAGGCAATAGGATTGTAAACCAAAAGGTTTTCACTAAGGACTTAGGAAAACACCCTTAAGAACAAATAGTTGCAGGATATGAACTTGTTAAAGAGATCTTTATTCAGAGGAGTTATAAGGAAAATCATACACCTACCTTGGCATTACTCTAAAAGTTATTAAAAAGTCAATTTTAATTTCAGCTTATTTATTTTAATTCACTTATTTCATTATAATAAAAAACACTCATATGCCATTTTGTTTATTTGACTAGTTACAATCATTTATATTTCCTACGCAATCCTCGTGATCGATACTTGAGGTAAAACCCATTATAACTACACCGGTGAAAATAGTACACTTGCTATTTTACCGATCAAGTTTTTGGCGCTGTTGCCGGGGATTGCCAAAATATAAGTCATTAATTAGTCAATTAAAATTTTATTGCTCTGCAATTAAAATTTTATTTCTTCTGAAATTTTATTTTTTATTTATTTTTTTTTTTTTACTCCAACTTATCATTGTCTAATCTTGTATGCGAGGTAAGGCCTCAGCTGAACTTATTTTTGACGTAGAACCAGAAAGAACATTGCGAGCACGACTATGAGAAGTTAAGCGGAAAAGACTGGCATCGAAAGAAGGATCACCTATAGTTTCAGAATCGGAAGACGAAGATGTACTATCTATTCCGTCCGAGTAGTCAGATTCTGAATCTGAAACTATGGCAGCGGATCCACCTCCTCCAGAGAGACTTTTAGGTGATTATGGAAGGGCTAATGCACCGCTTGGAAGAATGACCATAGTGAATCAACCGGTTAACATGGCACACTTCCAACTACATCCTTCCACTATCCGCCAGTTAGAAAGCAAGCCCTTTGCTGGAAGAATCAACGAAGATGCGAATAAGCATCTACAGAGATTCCTCACCACAACAACATCATTGAAGATAGAAGGCCACTCCGGAGAAGCCAAGAGACTCTTGATGTTCCCTTTCACTTTATCCGAAGACGCGGGAGAGTGGTTTTACTCACTTCCAGCTGGAAGTATCACCACATGGCAACAGATGGAAACTGCTTTTCTTAATGAGTACTTCCCCGCGTCAGTTTTCATTCGAAAAAGATATGATATAGTAAATTTCAAGCAGAAAGAAGGGGAATCGTTGGGAGATGCATATAAAAGGTTTAAGAGGTGTTTGGTTGCGTGTCCTACTCATAATATGGACCCAACCGAGCAAATGCATACTTTTGTTAATGGTCTACGAGTCAAGACAAAACAACTTATAGATACTGCTGCCGGTGGCTCAACTAATTTTTCAACAGCCACTAGTATCAAGAGGATCATAGAAGCAATTGCCGCTAATGAGCATATTGAGTTATATGATCGCGTAATGAGTCAACCAGAGGGAAAAATCGATTTGAAGCTTGCTGATCAGGTGGTTAAAATGGAAGAACAAATTGCGGCTGAAGTAGAAAGAAGATTGAAGAAGATGAATATTGGTGAACAGAAAGTAGCACAAGTTGAGCCAGTCGCCTCAGTTGTATGTGAAATATGTGGTGGACCGCATTTTTCTATGCATTGTGTGGCAACACAAGAACAGGTTGAACAGATTCATATGTTGAGGCAAAATAATTCATACGCCAATACATATAATCCAAGTTTGAAAAATCATCCTAATTTCGCATGGAAGGACCAACAAGGAAACTTTCAAAAGCAAGGACCAACCCAATTTCAATCTCCAGCTCAGTCACAACAATATAGACCTCCACAACAACAACTTCCATACCAGCAACAATTTCAACACCACCCACAACAGTTCCAATCTCAAGGTCAACAACAATTTCAACAACAGGCACCGAAGAAGGTAGAATGGGAGATAGCTATTGAAAAAATGGCAGCTCAAAACTCTCAGTTTCAGGAAGAAACTAGGAGCAGCCTGAGGAACACAGGGGCCTCAATCAAAAATCTGGAAATTCAAATGAGTCAGATTGCACAGTGTCATACCCCAAAATTTGCCCATACTATTTCTCTTGTTCAAACTCAAGTCAAGGCACAAAACTCAAAGACATCCCTCCTAAACAAAGGCAAGAAACTAGGGTTTTGTTGTTTTGAGAAAAATCAAAGGATCAAAAGACTCCAAGTCACCTTATATGGTCAATGATGTTCCAAACTATCTCCATAACAAATTTCAGGTCTCAATTCAAAGAGTTGGTCACTCAGTTGCTCAGAAAGTCAACAATCGACTAACTTGACCTATAAGTCAAACTATGGACAAACTACAGTCAAAACTTCTGATTTTTGGTCAACATCCTCATTATGGAGTATCATTCATCATTTGATCAAGGATTGATCATGATACATCAAGAAAAGCTCCAGAATCATCAAGAACCTGAGTTTCTAAATTAGGGTTTTTAAGGAAAAGTCAACTGAACTTTGACCAGCCATAACTTCTACATGGAACATCAAAAATTTCCCATCCAAAGCACATTTTAAAGGAAATTAAATTCTCTTCAACTTTGTCTCTCACATGCCAAGTCTAAAAATGCTTCATTTGAGAGATATGGGCTAATACATTACAAGTCCTTCTAAAAGATCGCCAAAAGGCATTTTTTCTCAAAGCTCATAACTTGAACATGGTAGACTCAATTGAGGTGAAACCAAAAGGAGATTTTAGAGAACTCTTTAAGCTTTCTAAAAAGTCCTAGAACATGTTCATACCACAAAAATCGAAGGAGTTATGGCTCGCGCAACTTGGGCGAAATTTGGAAAATGGATGAAACCCTAATTGACAAAATTCCAACTTTTGGACTAATGGGCCAAGTTTTTGGACTTTAAACATGTTTGTGACCTAATAAGGGGCCTATAAATTTACTCTCACATTTTTGTGACCTTTATTTAGTTTATTTAGATTTTTATTCATTTAAAAACTAAATTAATTAAGTAAAATAACTAAAATCATGAAATAAATTATGTGGGTTCCCTTTCACTTATCCAAAGGCCCAAATAACATTATAAAAGAGCCCAAATTCGTGGAGCACCTATTTTGAGAGGTTTTGGTCAAAATTAGAAAGATTTGGTATAAAATCTTTCTTAATTTCCATGTCACAAGAGATCTGATTTTTTTTAAAACTCATAACCTAATTCATTCATATATATATACACACTAACCCTAAGGGGGAGAGGACGAAAAAAGATGGGCAAGGAGCTAGGGTTTGAAAGCCACAAAATTCAAAGAAAGGTGTAAAATCGTATCCTTGGCTGCAATTACTTCCAGATCCAACAAACCTTTCTAAATCGTTTCTGAGGTGGTATAAGGTAAGGGGAAGCCAATACACAAGCCATGTAACGTCTAAAATACGTGCATCAAACTCACCATATTTGTTCATATTCCAAGTTTTGATATATCGTGTTTTATCCTGTTTCGATATGATCTAATGGTATATTTGAGTTCAGGATAAAGTTTGAGAATCATTAGAACCATTTATGCGAAGCTTGGACGCGTTTTCATGGAGTTGCCATTGCTAGGGCTCCGACTTACTTCTCTTCGAATCTCGTTAGGGGAATAGGGTCCTTTTTTTTTCCTTTTATTGACCGTATTTTACAGGTTTTGTGTCTGCAGAATTTTTGTTACGAAACCAATGGCATTCCGCAGGTAATTGCATAGCAAATTCTGCATGAATTTCGGCAGGAAATTCGAAGAAGACAATGAATAGTGATTATGACCTTTTGACCACAGGCGTGGCACTTGCAAGCGACACCATTGGTTGGTCGACGAAGCACTTATTCTCTCTCTTCCTTTTTCAACCAGTCCACGCTCTCCTTCTCTCTGATTGGACGCAGCAATTGCACGCGGACCCGCCTGAACTCAGCTTTTGACTTTCCTTTTTAATTCATGTTGTTTTACTTATTTTATTTTGTATAGTTTACTAACAATTAACTACTGTGGCAGGGATGGTACTGGACGCACCAGTGATTCTAGGAATGGGGGTTCGAACCCCATGCGTGACCCATTTCATTTTTTACAAAAGCTGTGTTATGGATTACATACCGATCCAGTGCATATGGCCAACACTCGTCTACGGCGCACCCTTTCATCTACGCCATTGGATTTCTGTAGATCCCAATCTAAGAGCCCTGGAAGTGCTCCCTCACCGTGGACCTTAAAGATTCAGCAACACGAGATCCAAGCTCATCAATTTCCTCTTAGGTTCCTATTTTTTTCCACGTTTTTGTTTTTTTGTTTTTTTGTTCTTAGGTTTAGTTAATATATTTTTTTAGAATTTACCATTTAAATAAATACTTAAATAATTTAACCATTTTTTTAGCTAAATAAATTAGGATTAGTTAGAATAGATTTTTATTTAGGTTAATAATTCAGTATCAATTAATTAATTTAGATTAGTTAATTAGACTAATTTTAGGTTAATTGATTAGAATTGGTTTTTTTAATCAGGTCAAAATTTAATTTATTTATAATTAGGTTTATAATTTTAATAACTTAGGTTAACAAATTAGTAAATTTCAAAAACCATAGATGACCCTAGTAATCTTGGTAGGTGTTGTCCGTCAACTAGGATTTTACCCTTAGGTTTTTAGCCACAAGGGTTTAGGCTTACCCTTTTTGTAATCAAGCCACGATTCTCTTCTCATCTCAAAACTCTTGAATGTCGCATGTTTGTTTAAATTTCATCTTTGATTTTATTATGCTGTTATTATTTATTGTCTTTGATTTTATTATGCTGTTATTATTTATTTAAATTATTTAATTTCCGTCTTTTAAATTTTTAGAAGCTGTATAGGTTGCAAATTTTCGAATGTAATAGTAATTAGGATTTAATTTCTGCTTTCCGCATCCCCCGATTTTTGGTTATGTACCCCTTAATCCCGAAGCCTTGGAATAGTTGTAGGTTTATTTTCTGTCTTTTAATTTCCACACAATATAATTGTTATTTAACTGCATGGTTAGTAAAATAGGGAGTGATAACAAGTAATCCAATATAGCTCACTAATTTAAGATAAATTTCTGAATACAATCACATGATTGCTACACACACCCACCTCTAAGGTAACACCTCTTATGCTGCCTTCTCGATCAAATAGTCAAGTCCCTTCGAATATAGGGATACCTTAGCTTGCTGCCTTCGATTCAAAATCACCACGTCCCTCTGATAAAAGATCATAGTCCCTTTCGAGTTGCCTACGATAAATATGATCTCGTCCCTCGATTAAATGGTGATAGTCCCTTCGATTGCTAAGGTATCCCTACTGTTGCCTAAATGACTATTATATCCTTCCCTAAAGACTATTTGCCTCTTCATGGTGAGGACAGTCTTATGGCGAACGATACTTTTTCTCGATGACCCTCGATGACCCGCATATCCAATTGAAAGACTTCCTGCCCTCTCATGGTATGGATAAACCCTTTCAAATGAAAGACTTAAAGAACACGAAAGACAAACTTAGGGTAGGTAGTTCTTAATTGCTTGCTCACAATCAATTCAAAAATCAAATGCTTTTCACACCTCCTTTTCAAACAATTTCAAAACAAGGCTACGCTTATTTACAAGCTAAAGTCCTTAACGAAATCTTTTTACTATTCACACACGACACTTCAAACTTTTCAAACAAACAAGTGAGCTAAGCAATTAAGAGCCCATGGATAACCATGGATGCAAAGGGTGCCTTACACCTTCCCTTTGTATAACTTACCCCCGAACTCAAAATCTTTCAAAGGTCTTTCCTGTTCTTTTTGCCTTTCCAATTGGATAAAATAAAAGTCGGTGGCGACTCTTGCTATCCGCAACATTTTAAATAAAGTCAGTTCACCGTATTACACACAGCAAATGACTAACTCTCAACCACAGGGTGCTTTACCTAGTGCTACGGTTACTAATCCCAGAGATAATAATCATGTGAACGCTGTGACAACCAGAAGCAAAAAGTCAAATGACACCCCTGAGAAGAATCATGATGAAGAAGACATGTTGATTGAAGTGGATGTAGAGATTAAAGAAAATGAGGTTGCAAGTCAAGAGGTCATGGGTGACGAAAGGGTGGTAAAAGAAAAAGTAGTTACACCTAAACCGGTGGTGAAACTCCCTTTCCCCACAAGAAATAAGAAGAAGGGACAACATGAGAAAAACTTTGAGAAGTTCTTGGAGATGTTCAAGAAGCTTGAGCTGAACATTCCTTTCTTGGAGGCACTTGAGCAAATGCCTACTTATGCGAAATTCATGAAAGACATAATTTCAAAGAAGCGAACCGTCGACAATGATCTGATTATTCTAATTGAAACTTGTAGTGCCATTTTGCAGGGTATGAAGATACCGGTTAAAAAGAAAGATCGAGGTTCAGTGACTATTCCATGTACCATTGGGGATAGGTCTTTCAAAAAAGCTCTTATCGATTTGGGAGCAAGTGTAAGTCTCATTCCATTCTCCATTTACAAAAGATTGGGAATAGGTAAAGTACAAGATACACGAATGACGCTTCAATTTGCTGACCAATCAGTAAAAAGACCTTATGGGGTGGTAGAAGATGTGCTAGTGAAGATCGATAAGTTCGTATTCCCTGTAGATTTTGTCATTCTAGAAATTCTTGAAAATGAAGAGATACCAATCATTTTAGAGAGACCATTTTTAGAGACAAGGAGATGCTTAATCGATATAGAAGAAGGCACGATGACTTTGAAAGTCTCTGATGAGGAACAAAAGATTGATGTGCAAAACACCATGAAATATAAAGATGACATTGCCACTAGTCAACACATTGAGGTAATTGATCAAATTTGTGATGAAGGAAATTCTTTGACAACACAAAAGTTACCTTTGGAGAGAGTTTTGAGTTTATCAATCTTTAGAGAGGAGGAGGTAGTTGATGAAAAAGACAGTGAAGTTTTAGCCATGATGGAAACAACATCATTTGTCAAAAATTCTCGCCACAACCGATGGGAGGAGCTAAGGCAACCGTTAGTGGAGGGAAGTAAAGATGAACCAAAGAAGGGGGTGAACTAAAACAATTACCGGAGAACCTCAAATATGTCTTTTTAGACACTGAGAGTAAGTGCCCGGCCATCATAAGTTCCCAACTTGAATTCCTTCAAGAAGATAAGCTTGTCAAAGTCCTTAAAAAGCATAAGAGTGCTCTTGGATGGTCCATTGAAGATTTGAAAGGAATAAGTCCAACAATTTGCATGCACAAAATCCTAATGGAGGATGATCATAAACCGGTTGTCCAACCTCAACGACGACTCAATCCAGTAATGAAGGAAGTGGTTAGAAAGGAGGTGGTAAAACTTTTGGACGCAGGGATGATCTATCCAATATCTGACAGTTCATGGGTGAGTCCAGTTCATGTGGTGCCAAAGAAAGGTGAAACTACAGTGATTAAGAATGAAAAGAATGAGTTGATTCCCACGAGGACAGTTACAGGGTGGAGAGTCTGTATTGACTACCGAAGACTAAATCCGGTAACAAGAAAAGATCACTTCCCGTTGCCTTTCATCGACCAGATGTTAGAAAG
This sequence comes from Vicia villosa, assembly GCF_029867415.1. Taxonomy (NCBI): domain Eukaryota; kingdom Viridiplantae; phylum Streptophyta; class Magnoliopsida; order Fabales; family Fabaceae; genus Vicia; species Vicia villosa. The sequence continues at coordinate 168,108 of NW_026705243.1, read as the reverse complement.
GTTAGAGGGTCATGACTACTATTGTTTCCACGATGGCTACTCGGGGTATAATCAGATAGCTGTGGCACCAGAAGACCAAGAGAAGACCGCGTTTACATGCCCTTTTGGTATTTTTGCCTACAGAAGAATGCCATTCGGGTTATGTAATGCCCCGGCCACATTTCAAAGATGCATGCAATCTATTTTTACCGACATGCTTGAGAAGCATATGGAAGTATTCATGGATGACTTCTCGGTTTTTGGTAAGTCTTTTGATAATTGTTTAACTAACCTTGCTCTTGTTTTAGAAAGATGCCAACAGACCAACTTAATCCTCAACTGGGAGAAGTACCACTTCATGGTGCGTGAAGGTATAGTTTTAGGTCACAAAATTTCTCATAAAGGAATAGAAGTTGACCAAGCAAAGATAGAAGTCATAGCAAAATTGCCTCCTCCCATGAATGAAAAAGGTATTCGAAGTTTCTTAGGGCATGCGGGTTTTTACCGTAGATTCATAAGAGACTTCTCTAAAATAGCAAAACCTTTAACTACGCTTTTAGTTAAGGAAGCTTTTATTTTCGATAAAGAGTGTGACGTAGCATTTGATACAATAAAGCAAAAATTAGTGTCGGCACCAATTGTTGTAGCCCCGGATTGGTCTCTACCTTTTGAGATCATGTGTGATGCATGTGATATTGCAGTAGGGGCGGTTCTAGGACAGCTTAGAGAAAAATTATTACATGTTATTTACTACGCTAGTCATGTGTTGAACCTTGCACAGATGAACTATGCAACTACCGAAAAGGAGTTGTTAGCGGTTCTTTATGCCTTTGATAAATTCAGGCAATATCTGTTGGGTTCTAGAGTCATTTTTATACTGACCATGTTGCCTTGAAGTATCTTTTTGCTAAACAGGACTCTAAACCAAGACTGCTAAGATGGATTTTACTCCTTCAGGAGTTTGATGTGGAAATTCGTGACAAGAAAGGGTCTGAAAACATTGTGGCTGATCACTTGTCTCGAATGTCACCTATTGAAGAAACAGAAGATACGCACCCAATAAAGGACGAGTTCGTCGATGAACGTATCCTTGCTGTTATTGGTGTGCCTTGGTTCGCCGACTATGCGAACTATCTGGTAGGTGGTATTATCCCTGATGATTTTGACTATAACCGAAAGAAATATTTTTTACATGATTGCAGGTTCTACTTGTGGGATGATCCATTCTTATACAAGAAGGGTCTCGATGGGTTGATTAGAAGATGTGTACCCGAGGAGGAACAAAGGGATGTGCTAAAAGCATGCCATGACTCCGAATATGGAGGACATTTCAGTGGTGATAGAACGGCTGCAAAGGTCCTACAATCTGGTTTGTATTGGCCCACGTTATTCAAAGACGCTCAAGGCATTGTGAAAGAATGTGACAGGTGTCAAAGAACGGGGAATATCTCAAAAAGAAACCAGATGCCTCAGAAGGGTATACTTGAAGTGGAATTGTTTGATGTGTGGGGGATCGATTTCATGGGACCTTTTCCACCATCCTTTGGGAAGAACTACATCCTTGTAGTTCTGGATTACATTTCTAAGTGGGTTGAAGCAGTAGCTCTACCTACAAATGACGCTAGGGTGGTAGTGAACTTCCTCAAAAACAATATTTTCTCAAGATTTGGGGTTCCCAGAGCACTCATAAGTGATGAAGGCACCCATTTCTTGAATAAGTTGATGGAGAATGTGCTGAAGAAGTACAATGTGAAGCACAAGATTGCAACTGCTTATCATCCTCAGACCAGTGGTCAAGTGGAGGTTTCAAACAGGCAAATCAAGCAGATTCTTGAAAAGACTGTCAGCGCTTCGAGAAAGGATTGGTCTCTGAAGCTTGAAGATGCACTATGGGCATACAAAACAGCATTCAAAACTCCTATAGGTATGTCTCCGTATCAATTGGTTTATGGTAAATCATGCCATCTACCACTCGAACTTGAGCACAAGGCGTTTTGGGCCACCAAATTCCTTAATTATGATATTGTGAAAGCTGGAGAATCCTGAATTCTTCAACTCCATGAATTAGAAGAGTTCCGGAATCAATCCTATGAGAATGCCAAAATTTATAAAGAAACAACAAAGAAATGGCATTATCAAAAGATTCAAAAGAAGGAATTTTGGGAAGGGCAATTGGTGTTGTTGTTTAACTCCAAATTAAAATTATTTCCTGGGAAGTTAAAGTCAAGATGGTCTGGACCTTTCGTGGTGCACAAGGTATTCCCTAATGGGGCTATTGAGCTTAGGAATAATAACAATGGAAACACTTTCAAGGTGAGTGGCCAAAGGTTGAAACCATATAATCCTGGACAAGGAGCGGTAACAATCGAACAGGTTCGTCTCGCATGATGAGATGAGCGATCGTCGAGCCATGCGACGTTAAACGAAGCGCTTCGTGGGAGGCAACCCACGGGTTTACTAATACTTTTCCTTTTGTTTTGTTGGTGTGTGTGTGTGTGTTTTATGCAAGTGTTTGAAGTGGAAACCACAAAGATGGAAATTTACAAAGAGAGGCATCAAGAAATAAAGAAAAGGAGTGCAACAGCGCAAACAAGCACGGCCGTCCGTGCTTATGCACACGGCCCGTGCAGATTCGTGAAGCTCTCTCCATACAAAAAACAGGGATGAAGCACGGTCGCCCGTGTTTAGGCACACGGCCCGTGCTGCTTTGGATCCCTCTTCCCATACAAAAACCAGGGGCGACACACGGCCACCCGTGTGTGGGCACACGGCCCGTGTTGCTGTGCGCAGAATTGAAAAAAAATAGATTTTTGAGAAATTCTGATTTTTAAGTGGGCCCCACGCGTTTTAAAACACTCTTTTATTATAAAAAACTCAGCATTCTTCATCCTCTTCCTCCATAACCCTATTTTTTTCTCCAACTTCTCTAAACCTCCATAACTCTCTCCATCTTCAACCTCACCTTACTCCATCATCAAAGCTCCAAAAGTTGGGCCGTTTTTCTCCCTCTACACAGTGACGGTAATCTTTTTCCGTTTCTTCATATATCAATTTTCACTAATTTTTCAGGTACCCATTATGCCCCCAAAGAAAGCTGACAGAAGAAAGGCCTTCGTTATCGAATCCTCAAGGCCCAAACAAAGAGTTCGCTGAACACCTAATGCACATAACATTATTTTTGAAAAGGATGAGCATGTCCAAAGGTATAAGACTCTCTTGACTAGGAAACTTGTCCTTACTAGGTATGTGTGTGATACCACTATGAATGCATTAGGAATCTTAGATGATGTGACACAAATGTTTAACAATTTAGGGATTCTTGAATTTATGCATAATGATGCGCCCACATACGAGCGCATTACTTTAGAATTCCTAAGCTCTGTGGAGTTTAATTTAGAAAAAAACTGGACTGAGCACTCTTTTGAATATTTTGGTACTCTAACCTTTCGGCTTTATAATGAGGATCACTCTATGTCTGTAATTCAGCTTGGGCAATGCCTCCGGTTACCGTTAGTGGGACACGGGGCAGTGCCAAATGAGTTTTCTGCATCTTCTTTTTGGTCCTCTATTACAGGTTTACCGCAGTATGAAGCCCGAACCGCTAAGGCATCTTGGATCCAAAACCCGTGCTTCCGTTATGCACAAAAGGGGTTAGCTTTTACCTTGTTCGGACGAGGTGACAGTACAGGTGTAGCAACAAAAAGAGAACTCTATTTACTGTATGCTATGGTTAATGAGGAACCGGTGAATGTGGCTGCTTTTGCGGCAGATCATTTAGGTACCATGGGGCGTGCCAGTTCAGGTGATATTTCTGTAGGAGGAATGATTACACAGATTGCAGAATGGTGTGGATACCGGCCGGTAATGGATGGCGAAACTCCACTGCAAGCGTTGAGTAAGATTGATCTAAATGCTCTATGCATGCAAGGGATGCTCGAACCGTCTCGAAATGGCTACATGTTGGTAAGCCGGTCTCGAAAATTGTTGCAAGTACCGAATACTGAAAGGACTAATGTTGATAATAATGTGAATTGGTTATATACTAATGTTGACCCCGAAGAGGCCAGAGATGATGTTGTGTATGCAGATGAGGCAATGGAAGAGGACGCACCAAGAAGGGAGAGGGCTGCTCCCCAGACTAGGACCTCACGACATCAAGGTGAGGGATCCTCTTCTGCTGGCTGGACACCTTTAGTTATCGAGCAGTTTCGTGCTGAGCAGACTCACCAAGGTGTGGAGATTGAGAGAATTGTGACTGAGCAGCTCCGGAAAGGAGCTGCCATTGATGATATCCAAAGAATCATGCAGCAGATGATGTTGCATTTTCCACCTCAGCACCCGCCTCCGCAGTAGACTGTGAGTCCTTTCCACACTTAGGCTGAAAAAATTGGGGACAATGTTCAGTTTAGATGGGGGAGGGGTCCTTTTCGTATGTTTTTCTTTCTTCTTCATAATTGTCTAGTTTTTCTGTGTGTTTCTGTTATTGTCTAGTTGTTGTTTTTGTGGCTTTATGTGGTATGTCTGTTTTGTTTGTTACAGATTGATTAGCAACCACCGAATGACTGATGCAATTGTAGTAAGTGGATGAGAGATGAAACCTAAACGTGTTTCTTCAAGGCACCCTGGAAGTTGATGTCATCGAAGAAAAGTACCTGTTGGACGCATTGTGTCGCTACTAGATTGAAAAGGGTGGATAGCACTTGAACCAAAAAGAAATTGTATGACACTAGGAGTAGTCTGGAACCTGTAAGCAAATCTATCCAGCATGGTGAGGTATATCAGAGCCAAACACTACGAATTCATCATGAGGGCATTCAGGTATGACTTTATCACTCTAATTTTGCGTTTATTCTACTGACATACCATGATATGAGGACACACACTGAGGCACTTGTTTGTTTTTATCCATGAGCCTTCACAACCGCCCTTGATAATATGTATCCCTTGTGAACCCCTGTTGAGCCATCTCCCTTTGTTTGTTTTAACCACATAAATTAACCCCGAGCCAAACACTCCTTACCCATGCTCGGTATTCTTGTTGCGTTGTTTTCCTAAATTGTGCAAAAATAATGAGTTTGGGGTCGAGCGTGTAGAAGAGGAAAGTGCAAATGAAAAGTGAGACATTTAAATGTCATATATAAAAAAAGAAAAAAAGAGTTAGAAAAAAGAGCAAAAGCACTTGCCTAAACAAATAGACTCGAGTGCAAGAAAAACATCCATGTCAAAATGAATGGGTTGATGAGTCTAAGTATATAGATCCCTTGTGAAAAATTCATGCATAACAAAAAAAAGAGAAGAGAAAACACACGACAGGAATATCGAGCCGCAAACTATTAGTACACCTCTTTCTTTGTTTATCCCACCGTACCTAAGCCCCGTTACATCCGAAAAAGACCTCAAAAAGTATGTGAATTCTGTCTGTGCAGTGAAAGTAGAATCTATTCAAAGTTAAGAGCTGATATTGCATATCTTGATTTATGAGTGAAACACTTTAACCACGAGAGATTTGGTGAGATTGTGAAAAAGCTTGCAGGTGATGGGGTACTCTGATGTGAAAATGCGATAGGAAGTTTGGTTTAGTATGCTGGAAGCTTGATTAAGAAGGTAGAAGCACTATGCGAATAACATCGGTGACATTGAGGAAGAAAGAGTCCAGGGTGACCTCTATAAATGTCTCTTGCATCACTTGAGGACAAGCAATGAGATAAGTTTGGGGTTGTGATCGGTCACCATTTTCATATAATTTTCATCATGCATTCGGTCCACATCTATCAATCCGGTAACACTTTGGTGTGAGTTTTGTGGAAAAATGTTTAAGTTCTTGCATTTTATTAAGATTGTTCATTTCGTTGTTTGTTTTAATTATTTATTTAAGTTTTAGATGTTTTTATGTCATTTGGTTAGTTGTGTACAAGTTTCAGGTCTGAACGAGTCATCTTAAATGTCCAAGCAACCATGAAAGAAGGAGGAGCAAGAGAAAGAGGAAAATTACAAATATTGGGAGCAAACACGTCTGACCGTGCTTCAACACACGATCCGTGTCAGAACTCAGAGCAAACTCCATACAAAATCCAAGGAGCCAACACAGCCGCCCGTGTGCCTGAGCACGGTCCGTGTAGGTGGAAAGCATCCTTCCATATGGTTTCTAGGGGGCCAACACGGCCGACCGTGTGGCTTGACATGGCCCGTGTTGGCAGGCGCCTAAATGACCAATCTTTGAGTTTTTGACACTCAAACTTATCCCCAAGGGCACTTTTGACTTTGTACTGCTTGAGGCTTGTATGGAGACTATTTAGGTTTATGTTTTAAGTTATTTTGGGACATTTTTTTAGAGCGTACAATAGAATTCCAGATCAAGGGTTTGAGAGATAGCGTCATCAAGGTTCTGGAAGACGAAGAGATTCAACGGTTGACACCATTGGAGATCAGAGTTCTCCCAATCTTTGTAATGTCTAAACTTTTCAATTTGTGTTTTTTGAATACTATGAGAGGCTAAACCCCCCAATGCTAGGGGGTGTCCCTGATTTGATTTGTAACAACTCTGAATATCGTATTTCTTTAATCTAATGTTCGTATTATTCAATTTGATTGTTTAATGTTTTTATGCTTTCTTTGTCGGCAAAACAAGGATTAATCTCTGGTTAACACTCTGTAGGACTACGGTTGTTAAGGTTTTTAAACAATTAAATCTTATAGTTATCACCTAGGACTAGGGATACCGTAAGGTCATTTGAATATTCTTGATTAATTTTAGCTTTGGTTTAATCATTTGTTTCTAAGAACTTAGGCAATAGGATTGTAAACCAAAAGGTTTTCACTAAGGACTTAGGAAAATACCCTTAAGAACAAATAGTTGCAGGATATGAACTTGTTAAAGAGATCTTTATTCAGATGAGTTATAAGGCAAATCATACACCTACCTTGGCATTACTCTAAAAGTTATTAAAAAGTCAATTTAAATTTCAGCTTATTTATTTTAATTCACTTATTTCATTATAATAAAAAACACTCATATGCCATTTTGTTTAATTGACTAGTTACAGTCATTTATATTTCCTACGCAATCCTCGTGATCGATACTTGGGGTAAAACTCATTATAACTACACCGGTGAAAATAGTACACTTGCTATTTTACCGAACAAAGTGGCTGCTCAGATCTGTCCGCCACTTGAAGAGAAAGAAATGACAAAAATCTATCTCAAGACTTTGAGTCCATTTTACTACGGACGGATGGTTGCAAGTGCACCAAGTGACTTTACCGAGATGGTAAACATGGGTGTACGTCTAGAAGAAGTAGTTCGAGAAGGACGCTTGAACAAAGAAGCAGAATCTTCTATTGGTCCTAGGATGTATGGAAGTTCTTTCCAAAAGAAAAAGGATCAAGATGTCAGCAATGTCTTGCACAAAGCAAATAAGAAGTTTCCACCTCAAGTTGCTACAATAACTCCGGTTGTTAACTCAGCGCCAGCTTATCAACCTCAGGCTTCTCAACAACCTCAGGTAAAATAAAGAGAAAAGACATTGGGGTATATAGTGTTTCACGTTCCTCCTCACTTTGCCTACGTGCACTCTATAATGGGTTCACATTGGAATCTGCATAGCTCCTTTTTATTTTGGCAGATATTGCAAGAGTTCATACAATCACTAATATACTAATATATGGACAGAAAATAAATTTTCAACTAGATCTTGGACTTGTACACGACATAATGTCACACCCTTCTGCGAAATCTTCACTTAATTCATGTTTCTTGAATCTCCAAGTATCATCAAACTAGTCCAAGCCTTCGTGTATAACGATCAACCCCTTGATCCTACCGATTCCTTGAGCGATGAACAATCTAGAGATTTAAGAAGAACTCCACCTTTCTCGTAGCCTTCCACACAGTCACTATAAAGGTATTCTAGAGAGAAAAAGATCCTTCTTTTAATTGGAATTGTCAATAACAATGACAACAACCTCAATCTTGCAAGCAACCTTAAATTATTTGGAAAACCCTCAAGAATGATTAGTTTCAAAAACACGTTTTCCTCAGTTAATCACCAATCTCTCATGAACAAGATCTGAATTCTCAATTGAAGTTGAAGATGAAAGAAATTTGAATGCAAGAATTTCTAAACTTTTGAAAGGAAAACAGAGGATGTTAATTTTCACAAATCCACACAACAGAAAAATGTTTTCATACAATGTGTTATGTTGAAATGAATTGACAAAATGATTTAGATGTGCTTAGGTTTAGCACAAAAATATATGGAAAAAAAATAGTTAGATACAAATCAAGATCATTGCATGAAATGAATCAAATGAAAAAGTGAAGGGAAATAAGAAAAACATAGTTTTTGACCCATTTCTCATTTGATTCAAATCAAGAACAAATTCGGATTCAAATTAAAGACCCGTTATTCGAATCAAGTGCAAATCCTGATTCAAATCAAATCCAATAGAGTCAACAAAGAAGTTTGAAAAATATGTTTGATTCAAATCAAGTGTAAAGTCTGATTTGAATAAAATCAAGCAGAGGTCACCAGTAGGAGCTTGATTCGAATTAAGTGTAAACTCTAATTCGAATGAAATCAAGCATAAAATTCCTAGTTTGCATTTCTTCCAATTGATTAGAATTAAAATGTGTGTTTGATTTTCATGATTCTAATCAAACACACAAAATCTCAATTTTTCATATTTTTAAAAGTACTTTGAGATTTTTCTTTGCTCTTGACATGAATAAAAAAACATAAGTGATTCTTATTCCACCCACTTAAACATTTTACTAAAAGCATCATTATCAAGTTCAAATGTGACCATTGTTTTTTGCATGCTAAAAAGAACGAATCGATTCAAACTTGATTCAGAGAGCTGCACATATGAGGGATACTCAATAATAAGTCATGAAACTTAAGTAGTAAAACAAGCCACACAATTGTATTGGGGTGATCCCGCTGAATGTGTTAGGAATTATTTCAATTAGGCACATTTCCTAAAATAGATTGCACTAGATTGAATTTGATTGTTAGATTAAATAAAATTAAAGGACAAGATTTGGAGTAGGTTTATTGACTTTTTCTCAATATGTCCTAAAATTGAAGAAAAAAAACTCAATATAACCTACTTTTACTCTTACAAGAGATGTTGGTCTTTCATTAAGAAAGATTTGGTTGATTGTTTCAAGGACTTTCACGGTGGTGTTGTTCTTTCTAAAGCAATAACATCGTCATTCTTAGCATTGATTCCTAAATCCAAGGATCCTTTGGGCTTGGATGAATATAGACCTATATGCTTGGTTGGGAGTATTTAAAAAATTCTTTCGAAGATGTTAGCGGTCAGAATTAAAAAAGTTAAAGGAAAAGTCATATAGCCTAGCCAAAGCGCCTTTGTTCCCGGGAGGCAACTTTTAGATGGAGTGGTTATAGCTAACGAGATTGTGGACTATGCAACTAAGGTTAAGAAGATTTGTCTTCTCTTCAAGGTTGACTTTGAGAAAGCTTATGACAAAGTGATTTGGTCTTTTCTTCGCTTAATGCTTTCCTCAACGGGGTTCGGGGAGATTTGGTTGAAGTGGATTAAGGCAATGGTTTTTTCAAGTCATATGTCGGTGATGGTGAATGGGTCTCCAACTAAAGAATTTTTGGTGGAAAAGGGTTTGAGGCAAGGAGATCCGTTATCTTCTTTCCTATTTGTGGTCGTTGCGGAAGGGTTGAAAGGGATTATTAACAAAGTGGTGGAGAACGGGAGTTATGCGGGTTTTTCTATTAATAGGAGATGTTTTATAGATGTTATTCAATTCGCGGACGACACGCTCATGGTGGAGGATGGTAGTTGGAGTCACCTTTGGGCAATTAAAGCGGTCTTAAGAGGTTTTGAGCTAATTTCAGGGCCAGGCATAAAATTTTATAAGAGTAAACTCATTGGCCTAAACATTGATTCGCGCTTTTTGGAAGTGGCAACGACGTTTTTGGCTTGTAGGAGAAAAGATAAGATCTTTAAATTTCTTGGTGTTTACATTCGGTGCAATCCTAGAAGGATCATTTCGTGGGAGCCCTTAATGTCTAATATTAAGAAACGGTTGGCGAGTTGGAAGGGTCGTTTACTAAGCTTTGGCGGAAGGCTTACCCTATTGAAGACGGTTTTTGGTAGTTTGGCGATATTCACCCTTTCGTTCTACAAGGCTCCGAAGAAGGTGGTGGAGGAAATCACCAAGATTCAGAGCAATTTTCTATGGGGCTGAGGGGGGAGAGAAGATGTATTCATTGGGCGAGTTGGGAAACCGTTTGTTTGCCGATAGAGAAAGGTGGGTTGGGAATAAGGAGGATAAATGATTTTAATGTTGCTCTTCTTTACAAGTGGAAGTGGAGGATTTTAGAAGAAGCGGGGTCCTTATGGCATGAGGTGTTGAAGGCGAGATACGGAGATTTGAAGACCACAATTCTTATCGGAGCAGCATACAATAAAGGGAAGGATTTCACCTCTATTTGGTGGGTTGATATATTAGCTTTGGATAATCATGTGGCCAAGGACTTTTTCAATCAGCAGTGTCGGTTCCTTGTTGGAAATGGTTTTAATATTCCCTTTTGGCACTCGTCGTGGAAGGGAGAGGGAATTTTAAACATTTGTATCCTGTTTTGTTTTTTGTTTCTGAGTTGCAGGAAGTATCCATTGCTTCGATACGGGGATGGGGCAATGGCGTTTGGTTGTGGGGAAACTTTGGAGTATCTATCAACCAGCTGAGCGTCAATACTGTTGCTGCAGAATTAGCGCAAATGCAACAACATATCAGCATAGCGCAGCCGGCCTGTCATGGCTCATACGGTGTCGAGTGGATCCAAGGATTAGATGGCAGCTTTTAGGTTGCGGACTGTTTCAGAAAAATAAACAGCCTGCGCGTGAGGAGTGGTCCTAAGGAACAATTCGACGCGGCGCTTGAGTTTGTTTGGAGACTTGATGTCCCTCTCAAGGTGACGGCGTTTAGATGAAGGTGTTTCATAAACATATTACCTACAAAAGATCATCTCACACACATAGGTATTCTTTCTAGTTCCAACACTTGCGTTTTCTGTTCTGCTGTTGGCGAAACGGTGCTGCACACTTTGGTTAACTATCACACTGCAGTGTTGGTATGGAGAGACATGGCTGAGTGGGTTGGATTTCTTAGCCATAGAGGGATGAGTTTCAAGGAGAGCTTTTTAGAATGGTTCAATTTCTGTGAACAGATTAAAATCAGGAAAGGCAAGGAAGGAGTGATGTGGTTGGCCACATGTTGGACAATTTGGTTGGTCCAGAACGAGATCGTTTTCAAAAGCGATAAGTGGAACGTCTCGGATATGGTTTGGAGAGTGGAGGCTTTAGTCTGGAAGTGGGCTTTTATTGAGAAAATTGTGCAACCCAATTGCAACTTTTATGAGTTCTCTAGAAATCCAATATTTTACTTATCTTAGGGTGCAATTGGTGTGAAAATTTTCATCCCGAGCTTTTGCTCGCTTTCTTTGTATCTTTATTTGAAAACTTAGGTTCTCCTTTCAATAGATTCTTGCTTAAAACAAGCTTTCTCAAATTACTCTACTTTTAAAAAAAGACCCTCACCCATCTATTGGATGAGATATTTTATTTTATTATTTTTTTCTTTTTTAAGACATTTTGCGGAGGGTTCAAAGTGCTACATGGTGTACCCATGACCAATACATTACTAAGGTTGTTGAAAAAATGGATACCTTGGATTTTTTTTAAAAATTAAAATATATTGATTTTCTTTATTCAATTTTAAAACATATAGAAAAAGTATAAAAATATCCCACTTTTATATATATATATATATATATATATATATATATATATATATATATATATATATATATATATATATATATATATATATATATATATATATATATATATATGTATATATATATATATATAACATTATATGTATATTTTTCTCACTTAATATTTATACTTTAATTAGTTACATTGATGAAAACTATTATTCTTTCGCTACACTCATTTCCGGTGAAAGAACTAAATATATCTACAGTTAAGTATATATCTTGAAACTTTTTGAAATGAATTATTATCAACAAGAAGAAGAAAAATCAAATGGGCCTAGAAAGAACGATGAAACACAAAAGTAAGAGTAGAAAAGAAAATTCTTACTTTGGAATTCTAGCTAGGGTTTGATCTTAAATCCGTATAACCAAGCTTTGAAAATTCTAAATTTAATTATAAAAACAGTATTAAAAGTTAAAGAAGATCATTGAATCGTTAGCATAGATGAAGTATTGAAGTAGAAAAATTATTAAATGCATAAATGCATTCCAACCTGAATAATGATTCATGTAAATAGTAATAGTTAAATTTCTATCAAATATTATCTGATATTCCCCCAAACACTTCATAGAGAGGATAATTCAGAAATGTTAGCATGCTGTTACTCTTCTCATTGAAGTATTTGAGGGAACACTAGGTAACACTTGATGATATATGTGATTTAATTTATGTGACTAAAGATCCACTATTTATACTACGTTTTGATCTTTGTACTGAGCTTCAAATGTTGCATTTGTTCATAGGAAATTGGGAATAAGGGTGAGAATGCAAGTTGTAGTGAACCTAGACGCAACAGTGGACCAAAGAGAATGAATGAGTAATTTAAAGTGTATAGGAAATCGAATATTGTAAAGACAAAGGATATTGATTGGGCACATGACATTCTGAACATGTTTTCTATGTGTCCTCTCATTCTGAACTACTTAGCTGTCATTTTCTATTTTAACTTTTTCTTATTTGTGTAGACAAGGTTTTGGTGGAATCTAGATAGTTCGTGAAAATGTGTGAAACTGTCAGAAAATGTGTTTTTGGTGTGGTGGTGTAGATGCTGATGCATTCATCATTTGGCTCCTTTTTTCCCCTATCATTCATCAATTTGCTAGGCAGAACGAAAGCCAGATGATTGATTGAACCTTGGCTTGTTTATTTCTTTTGTTTCTGTACGAGGCATAATTTGATCAAAGACGGTAACTATTACTCCTTCCGTCTCATAATAGGTGTCCTATTTGAGTTTTGCGCGGTTTTTAAAAAAATGATTGGATGTGTTGGTTTTAATGATAAAGTTAATATCATTTACTAAAGTACCCTTATTTCTTATAGGTAGTAGAGTAGTTGAAAAACGTGAAAGTTAATAAATAGGGGTATAGTAGTAGAAAAAATTAATAAATATTGCATTGATTTTCTAAAGAGACATTTATTTTGAGACATGAAAAAAGTGCAAATGAGACACTTATTATGAGACGGAGGAAATAGTTTTTAAGAAATCAAAATAGTTTGGTTCTTTTGGAAGCACCTTCTAACATTGTGTTTCCCTTTTGATTTGTGTTGTGCAAGCTCTCTTTTAGATGGAGTAATCTTTCTTTCTTTTATCGCGCGTGAGTTTTGATGTTAAACTATGTTATACATATAGTTTAACAATTTGTTCGCGTCTTGTATTCCGAGATTAGCTTACAATAACTGGTAACCAGGTAGTGTTTTGATTTTGAGGTCGATTGTGGTATTGGAGGTATGAGCGAAGGCTCGCTTTGTTGGAACTGCGGAATGTTTCCAACGATCTGAGGAGGTGAGGAGGTTGGAGGAGATCTGGATGTAATGTCATGTTTAAAATGACATGATCTGCATCGCCTTAAGGAAAAGATGGTGGATCACTTGCGGCTTGAGTAGCAGCAACGCCAGCTGCTTTGCGCAAAGCGGCAGAGTGAGTGACTTTAGATCCAGCCTTTGTCGGAAGATCTAGAGATTACAGATTCAAAAATTCTGAAAATCGGAGTTGATCTGCTGCTAGAGTAGATCGAAAAGAGTAAAAATGTAGTTCGATCTTATGAACTCCGATCTGCTAGGTTGGGAAAGATTTGAATCAGTGAATTGAAATACGAGTATTCAATTGTGGAAAACTCGAGAATCAGAAGTCCATTCCCACAGACAATGTTATTGTTTCGTTATGCATAAAATCAAACTTTTGTTTTTTTGCTTGGTTAATCGATTAGCACATACTTTTAATCAATTAACTCATTAAAAAGACATATGGTTATATTGTTTCTTTTTTTAACAATAATTTTTACTATATAAAAGAGGATTTTCCTCATTTTAAAACGCATCGGTTTTCTGAATAGAAACTTTCTACTATTATTTCTTTTTCTCTTTCTATTTTAAAATTTTATTTTTCTAGAGTGCCTTAGTGTCAAGAGAGTGAAAAGTTTCATCTAAGAACTGTGTTGTATTGGTGTTGTGCCAAAATTTCTTATTGGAGAATGTAGTTTTCGTGTGATTTATTTGTAATTTTTGTTAAGGTTTTAAGCTAAATCAAAAAAAAAAAATCTTGGGTGAAGGTTATTGAAGGAGTGGCAAGGAGTATGAAAGATCAAGTCAACATAGTCAATAATTACAAGGAAAAAATTGAAGTCTTCTGAAGTAGCAAAAGAAGAGGAACGCGCTCCTACTACCAAAACACCATTGGATGACTCATGGAAAAAAGGACTTCAACCTATGCAACCCACCCTGAAGACTTCTGACATGACACCTACTGAAGAAGAGGTTTCCTTGAACTTCTAGAACCTATCACAACACGGAGATTTGTTCAAGAAAGGCCTCCACCATCTCTTCCATAAAGAAATAGGAAGGCAAAGGTAGAACAACAATTTGGAAAATTCATGGAAATCTTGAAACAACTTCTCATCAATATATCAATGATTAAAGTCATCCAACAAATGCCAAACTATTCCAAATTCATGTAAAATGTCCTAACAAAATGGAAAAGAGTGGGAGAATTTGCTATTGTGGTATTAACTCAAAAATGTAGCCAATTTCTACAAGGAAAACTACCTCCTAAGTTGAAGGCTCCAAGAAGGTTCATCATACCTTGCAACATAACAGATTCATTTCCTGACATGGCATTACGTGATCTTGAAGCAAGCATTGATTTAATGTCGCTGTCTATCTTTAAGAAACTTGGAATTGGAGTTGCAAGACCAACAACCATCACACTTTAACTAGCTGATATAAGTATTTGTTACCCTTAAGGAAATATTGAAGATGTTTTAATAAGAGTAGAAAAGTTTGTGTTTCCAGCTGATTTCATCATCATGGATTTCAATGTGGGTGAAGACACAACAAATCTTTTGGGAAGACTGTTCCTTGAAACTAGAAGAACTTTGATATATGTGGAAAAGGGGGAGCTTACCACGAGAGTCAATGGACAACAAGTGTGAGTGAACTTTCCTATTAGATGTTTTGCAATATGTCAAAATTAGGATATTTTAGTGTTTATGTATATTGGACGGTATCATCTGAGTCTTAATTTGCATTTTAGTATTAGGAAACTAAAAATGCATTTAGAAAAGGTTTTATGCATAAAAAATCATGTTTTATGTGAAAAACAGGTTTATGTGTCGACACATACATGCTATGAGTCGACACACGTGGATCATTATTAAATCTTGTAGGCTCAGTTTGCATGAGTCGACACATACTGTAGCTTTTTTTTGCATGTGTCGACACATATGACTTATGAGTCTACACATGCTGTTCAATTTTAAGGCATGTAGCTTCTGTTTCTCATGAGTCGACACATGACCTGATATATGTCGACACATGGAAGAAAATTTGGTATTATCGAGTTACAATAATTCAAAATTTAGATTCATCCGAACTAAATCTTTGAAGAACGGTGGTTTGGTCAAAGGAGTAACGGTTATTGGAGGATTAAATTGGCATTCTTAGGTGATTTGTTCGATTTTAAGATCAAGGGAAGAGAAAGAGTTAGGATCAACAACAAACATAGGGTTTGTAGGGTTGGATTGCTACATTTCTCTTGTAAAACATTTTTGCAAAGCAAGATCGATTATCTCATTTTCTTTGGAATTGAGGGAAGGCATATCCTTAACAAGGACGATTGGTGAGCTACCTAAACAAATCCTTGGGTTCTCTCTCTCTCTCTCTCTCTCTCTCTCTCTCTCTCTCTCTCTCTCTCTCGCGCATTTACTTTTGATAGCAAATTGTTAAATTCATTAATTGTGCAATCGATACAATTAGGTAGATTATTTATCATTTCAAAACTATTTTTTTGAGTTGATTAAAATCCTTGTGGTTGTAATTGGATTTCAAATCGACAAAACCTTAAGAAAATTCTCATCAAAATTGACAGCACAACAAATGTTCAATAAATTGCTTCATTCAGTTTTTGTTTAATCATTTCATTGGAAATAGCTTACTTGTGTGTTTAAATTCAAACGTGTTATGTTGATTGTTGAAATATATTGATTCAATTTCTTTTCATTATCATTGAAAATCTTAGTGGTTTTAACGCATATCCATAATAAACAAGTCTTAGATCCAGACGTTTTTTTCTATCCATAACAAACAATTTTTAAAACAGTATTTTCAAGTATTTTTGATTGGGGATCTATTCACCCCCCTCTAGATAATTTTCCTTAGTCTAACAAGTGGTATCATGAGCTCCGGTTCATTTTGTGCTTCTAAAACGCTTACTAGATTATGGCTTATGTATCTAAAGGGGCGCACAATAAAGAGCCTATTTTCACCGGTGAAAACTATGGTTATTGGAAAGCTTGTATGCGTATCCATGTCAAATCGGTTGAAAAGGGGGTATGGACCGCCATTGTCAATGGTCCTAATCATATAAAAATGACCAATACCGATGGTGTTGTCGTACCTAAACCGGAAGCACAATGGAATGATAATGAAAAAAAATTGCGGTCTTATTATTGGAAAGCACAAAATTTTCTCATATTCGCACTTGATATTGATGGCTATTATCGTGTTTCTCATTGTGAAAGCGCAAAATCTATATGGGACGCATTACAAGTTGCCCCATGAGGGAACTGATGAAGTCAAACAAGCTAGAGTCACTACATTAAACCAAGAGTTTGAACTATTTCGGATGAAGCATGGTGAAACCATTGCCGAAATGTAAAAGAGGTTCACTCATCTCATAAATCATTTGAATGCACTTGGTAAGCCGGTTTCCAATGAAATTGCTACTAATAGGGAATGGCAACCAAAGTTTACTTTGATCAAGGAATTTAATGATCTTACGATACTGGACCTCACAATATTGTTTGGTAAGCTTGAAGAACATGAGCAAGAACTCACTTGCTTAGAGAAACATGAGAAAAAGCACAAGAATAACCTAAAGAAGGAGAAAGGCAAGGATAAGGAGGTCGAAAATAAGTCTGTTGCTCTAGAGGCTTCTAGTTCGAGGTCTTCAATAGTTGAGCAAAGTGATAGTGATACTAGTGACGACGAGAATTCGGATGATGAAGAAATGGGGCTGTTTGTGAAAAGGTATAATAGGTAAATTAAAAGGAATGGTGTAAGGCACTTCGACAAAAACCTCATCAAATTTAGAAGACAATCAAACTCCTTAAAGTAAGATGATACTAAGAAAGGAAAATCAAAAGGTTAGTGTACAATTGTGGCAAAATCGATCATTATAAGCTAGATTGTCCATTGCTTGACAAATACAAGAAAAAGGATCAACACATGAAATCTAGAAAGTCTAGAAGAGCCAATGTTTCTTTGGAAAGTGATAATGACTCCTCAAGTGATGAAAGCTCAAATGATAGTGAAATAGAGGCAAATGTATGTCTCTCGGTCCGTTAACGTCAAAAGAAGAAAAAGAATGTATGTCATTCTAAATATGAACTTGTTGATAAATTTTCTTATTCCGATTTACAAATAGCTTTTTTAAAATCTACATAGAGAAGCTGTAGACGCTTTTAAAAATTTAGCTTCAAACAAAAGGATCTTTTCACTCTTAAAACCTAAGGTTTTCGAAACTGAAAAGAAAATGGAAGCTTTAAAGCAATCTATAGTAGGTGTTCAAAAAGTTAAGAATGATAATGACGAACCATCATGGTTCGGTTGTGAAACTTGTCACATTCGGCAAAAAGAGGTTAACTCTCCTAAAGCAAAATTGGACAACGCGTCACAACCAAAGTCTACATTTGCTATTGATTCCTCGAAGTTTATTAAAATGTCTTCAAATAAACCATATAAAAAGAATAACTTTGTTAAGAAGGATCCAAATAGAAAAATAAAATCTTCACTACCACAAAAAGTATACACAACAACGCCAAATTACAACAATATCATATACACCGTTATAATATGTTAAAGCTAAATCGCTCGGTGAATGTCTCATTTTATAAAAGGTAATTTAATAATGGTTGTTCATAAAAACCGTGGTGATAAATTATGTATATCAAGCTTTGGTTCCCATTAACTACATTGTTTTCCATTTTTTCGAGTACATTAAGCGTGTGTCACTTAAGTCCATTATTTAAAACAAAAATTGAAAATGATTTTACTACGGTGGATTGACTCAACCGTTGTTAGATTATTAAAATTTCCACTACGGTTGAATTTTTCAACCATTCTTAAAGGTTCTACTGATAAATTAAAACAAAACTTGTTGTGCATTTTATTCATAAGATGTCCTAGACGAACAAGCAAACCAGAGACGACAGCGGTAGCGTAGTCTGTATCATTATCATATTCATTTATTTGGAACTCAAATCTTCACCCTCTTTGTTCATTTGAATCGCAAATCTTCAACATCTTCATTCTTGTTCTCGTCCTCATCTTCCAAGTACGATACTCTTCATCTTCGGTTTTCATTCCTTTTTTCGTGATACATGTTGCTTGTTTCACATTTCCTTCAATGTTGTATATTGTTCTTGGTTCATATTTACTGTTTGTTTGATGTTCTATTTTTTTTCATGTTGTATATTGTACATGTTTCATATGCTATAGGTTTTCCTATTTGATATAGAAGTAAAAAAAATATTGTATTGGTTTGAAGGATATGCATATGCTTAAGGTTTAGAGTTATATTTTTGTTATGAAAATACGTTGGTTTTTGGATATGGTTTTGGTTTAGATTTTGGTGTGTTATTCACATTATTATCCGTGTATAAGTTTTAGAAGTTATTACTGATCGTAGTTGGGTGAAAGCCAATAGATTAGGTTCGGTTTATAAGAAAGAAGTTCTTGAATTCCTTGAATACACAGATTAAAATCTTCCCGAAAATAATGGTATCTTTTATTGTCCTTGTGTTAATTGCGTGAATATCACTATAATAAATAACATTTTTCATGACGAAGCTTTCACAACATACGGAACAAAACCGCGGGTACAGGGGCGGATCCAGACATTATTTATTGGTGAGGCTAAAGAAAAAATAAACTACAAACAAAATCATATGAAAAATAAAAAATAATATTGTTAATGCAATACATTACAATGAAAATCGTCTACCATCCATTTCTTGAAAATGAGCTAAAATAACATCATTGTTAATTGTTCCAAGAACGTCTCTTTCTATAAAAGTTACAAGACGATCATTTAACCACTAATCACTCATTTTGTTACATAACTGACTCTCCACAAACTTCATAGCTGAAAAAACACGTTCCACACTTGCAGTTGCTACTGGCAAGACTAAAGCCAACTTCAGAAGCTTTTTAACCATATCAAATGTGTTGCACTTATTTGTTTCCACAAGTTTTACACAAAGATCTGAAAGTCCTTTTAACTTTGCAAATTTTGGGTCACTTCGAACAATTCTAACAAAATTTTGAAGTTGGTGTTGCACCACCACTTCTGGCACATCAACAAAATCATTTGGATAAAGTTCAACCATCCTTAGTAATTTTTTCACATCAAAAGCTGCAAATGATGATGAAGGACTCAAACATTAAACACATTGTAAAAGTTCAGTATTCTCTTCACCGAACCTGGCATTGAGCTCATGCAATTGCAAATCTAAAACATTAAACAAACAGTCGTGCTTATAATGATGCAAATTAGAAATACTAGAAGTTGTAGCGTGTCTCCTAGGTTTCTTACCTTGCACATATGGTGCATCCATATCAAGAACATCAATATCATGCTTATTGCAAATTTCCATAACCTTAGATATAAGTTCTTCCCATCCATCATTCCTCATTTCTTGTAATTCTTGTTTGGTAGCATTAACAAGTGACAAAGCATTCAAAAGATCTTGATCACGCTTTTGTAACGCTACACTCAAATCATTTGTAAATCCTAAAATCTCAACCATCATATATAATATGAAAATAAAATCAAAAGATTGAAGCACATCTAACAAAAACATAGTTTCACCATATTTTCAAATGACGTATCATTCCCAACTTCTTCAAGTACCCCAATAATGGCACCATACAAAGTCATCAAACTTGTGAGAGTCCTAAAGTGGGAGCCCCAACGAGTGTCACCCGATCTAGCAATAGATGATTCTTGATTTAATCCACTACTAGTCTCTATCTGGCCCTCTTCAATCAATTTAGCAAACTGAGTTACTTGTTTGTCCCGAAGCAATTCCTGTCTCTTGCTTGAAGATCGTATGAAATTAACAAGCATATTGACCTTATCGAAAAAAACCACTAACATCTTTGTGAGTCTTAGCACATTCAACAAGTGCCAATTGAAGTTGATGGGCGAAACAATGCACATAATAAGCAGATGGATTCTCATTTTGCATTAAAGTTCTCAAACCACCAAACTTACCTCTCATATTTCTAGCTCCGTCATACCTTTGCCCCATATTGCTAGATAAACTTAAGCCATTAATAGACAATAATTTCTCAAGTGCATCCTTAAGTGACTTAGCACTTGTTTCTTTAACACTTACAATTCCAAGAAACCTTTCTTTTACCAAACCTTTACTATTAACATAACGAATAACAATAATCATTTGTTCTTTACCAGCAACATCACCAGATTCATCAATCAAGACATAAAACACATCATCCGCAATATCACATATAATTTGTTGAGTTATTTCACAAGCACAAGCAGCGGCAAGATCCTTTTGAATCTTAGGGGAAGTCATAAGGTTATTTTCCGGAGCACAATCTATTACATTAGCTATCTCTGGGTTAATTTCCTTTAAAGTGTCCACCAACTCAAGAAATGGCCACTTAAATAAAGAGTTAAGGGACTCGTCACTCCCTCTAAATGGCATGCCACACCTCAAAAGAAACTTAGTAGCTATAAGGGATGTGTTTACACGAACACGATATTCGACATTCATTTGGTTAGTTTGATTAACAAATGCGGCCTTAATACTTTGGTTTGGGTTCATGAGAGCATAACCCATATGAACACAATCAACATGACTATTAGAAGAAGTAGCATGATTAACCAGTCTTTGAGCATTCTTCCAATCACTACAAAAAAAAAATGCAATTAGCCAGGTAAAATTCACCTCGCAAAAGCAAAAATCACCCTGCAACGCAATAATTGCGGGGTTGAATAAATACCCCGTAAAAACGTTAGTCGCAAATATTTGCAAGGGGATTAGCACCCCGCAACATTGCCCGGTGGTTTTCACCTCGCAACATTGCCAGGTATAAAACACCCCGCAAACACGCTTTCCAAGACTTGCAAGCAACTTTGTTCAACGTGACAGATTCGTTCAGAGCAGGTGTCCCAGGTGAGTCAGGGGATACGTCAGGTGAGTTGCGGGGTGAATTTCACCTAGCAATATTTAAATATTCAAATACTTGCAGGGTGAAATTCACTTGGCAAATATTTTAAAATACCAGGTAAAATGCACAACGCAAATAGTAACATATATAACAAAAAAATATATTAATATTATTCTAAATATTAAAATTAATATTTTAGAATAATTTAAATATAATAAATAATTTAAATTCAAAAAAAATTTAAAATACTAAATTTATAATTAATTCTAAAAATTTAAATTCATACTTAATATAAATAAATTCATACTTAATATAAATAAATTCATAAATGTTTAAATTCAAAATAATATTCACTCGGGATTTGAGACGTCCGCGTTATTTTCGTTTTCTTCATCATTCTCGTCTACCACTCCCTGGTTATCAACCGCTCTAAATCCTCCACCACCACCATAATGTTGTTGAAATAATTGTTGCATTTGTTGCATTTGTTGTTGCATTTGTTGTTGTATTTGTTGTTGCACTTGTTGTTGAATTTGTAGTTATGTGAGCATTATTTGCTCTTGTGAAAGTCTCAATGCTTCCTCCAACTCCATTTGTCTTTTTCTCAATGTTTCATTTTCACATGTTGCTTCACTCTGAGCTAGATGTTTAATTGTTTCAGTTATTTCAGGGGTTAATGTCGGAGGACGTGAAGACCCATCCCCGTCTGCAATTCTCCTAAATAAAGAATACCTATCCCCTTTTTTGTAGTTGCCAGCTAAAGGTCCAGTAGCATAAATTTTCCCATTTCTATTCCTTCCCTTACTTGCTTTCAACCACAAATATTGATCAATAACTGGATCAAGAGGATATCGTCCCCATGGACCACCTAACTCAGAATGTTTAGCTAAAAACTTCTCCTTCAACCTTTGTTACTCCGCCTACACATACGTAAATACATTAAATGAAATAGGTGAAGACAATTAAATGATATAAAATGTATAGAACTGCACTTATGATTTGGAATAATAACAATACATTCTAATAACATACTTAATTCAACTTAATACCTTCTAAATCAATTCTTAAAAAAACACTCATGATTTGGAATAATAACAATACATTGTAATAACAAAATAAGCCAAAGATGCAAAACAAACAAACACAAAATTGCACTCACTTATACAAACAGACTAGTCATAAATGTGTGGCCAAATTGCTTAACATTGCTTATATGAATTACAACTCAACCAAAAAGTGTAGAGTACCAGTGACCAAATAAGGTGAGCAAATTGCTTAACATTGCTCATGATGTTGAAAGCTATAGAGAATCCTAAAAATTACTAGTGTTTAATGAAATGGTTCTGAATTTAACAAATGAGTATCAGAAGGTGTCATATGTGGCTCGTAGAAGCCCACTTTAGTGAAATTGAAGCCTAGTCTTGAATGATAAAATTGATGCCTAACCTTGACTAATGAAATTTCTGGTATATAAACTAAATACCAAAAAATTAGTATATAAACTAAATACCAACTAAATCAATAATCATGAGATTTAAACTTGTACAAAATAGTAAGATTTTATACACAGGAAGTGTTGTGTAATTATTTATTTATAGTGTATAACATACCTAGTTATGTACAACATCTCCGAATTTCAAAAGTAGAGAAAGAACTTGTACTTTCATTTTGAAAGAAAAAAAACAAATATCGGGCTATTTTATAAAAACTACTTTGAGAGGCTTCCCAAACAAAGAAAAAAGTGACTTTCAGATTAGTAGCTAAACGAAACATAAATCACTTTACGCAGAAGTTTAAACAAACAGGCCTTATGCTTCTTATTGTGTAGATCAATAAATATTATGTTGATTAAGATATAAACTGTCTTTTAAATTTTGATAAAAGGAATAAATCATAATATTTTTTCATTCTCCTATTTGAACAGGTATGTGACACTGAGAATACTAACATCAGCATCTTAGAAGTGTTCGAAAGGGAAAAGTAGAAGTGTCACAGTAGTCCTTGCTTACTTGATGCTAACATCAGCATCTAGTTCATTGCTTCAAAGGGAAAAGTAGAAGTGTCACAATAGTCCTTGCTTACTTGATGCTAAGAAAGTAAGTAAACCTATGAATACAATATTGCCTAAAGTTGAAACTAATGATGTGGAGCCATAGAGTTATATATGTAGATAGTTTAATCTTAAAGACAAATTATGTTAGGTTATTTTCAGCTAGTGAATTAAGTATCAATTATCTACTCCATTGTTAGCAAACATAAAGCAATCTTAAATATCTTTCGGGATATTGCTACTGCAAGTGACATATATGGGATGTGTGATGCAGAAATTTCACATTATTAGGATATACACAGGCAGGCAGGACCTGAGGGAGCAGTATGAAACAGAATGTGTCTGGAATTGTTGAAAGAATCAGCGTATACACGAACATTAGAGTAAATGCAAACATTTCTTAACATTGCTTAACAAAGTACTAGAGATTTCAAAATTAAAACAAAGAGAAGAAATACTAATATCATCTTACTTGAGTGTCTCTAGCACGGGTGTCGCAATACTCCCCATCTCTTCCTCGATAAGTTCTCTCGTGAAGTTCTTGCATTAATGGAGTTCTTCTCTTAGCCACAGCCTAATACACATAGAACTCCAATAAAAATATAACACAATTAAGAATATAATTTAAAAAAGTAGTAAGATAAAAATATATTACCATCCTCTCAGCATGACCAGCAATACTAATGCTTCCGGTTTTATGATTAGCGGCTCCCCTTTCTGATGCTCTACACTGCTTTGCTTTTTCGGATTTTTTCTTAAACTCATCTGATTTCCAATAAACAAGCATTTCTTTGAACAAATTTTCGCCCATCCATGAAAGCCTGATCCCTCTTTCTTCATATCCAAGCCTGGCACGCCTAAGCATGTATGAAAGTCGTGCTGATGCTCTTTTCCTAAAATTAATCTCAACCAGCTCATCATCTAGTGTGTGCCATACACACTTCTCCTGCAATATAAAAATTAAAACAAGATGGTTAGAAATTAATCTTCAGAAATTAATCTTCACTTCTCCTGCAATTTGAAAATGAAAATAAAACCTACAATTCGGAGATTTTGACTAGTCTTAAACGTCAATGGGCTGCAAATTTTCAGTTGAAGTACATGGTATGATATGATGCATAATTTGCCAGATTTATATGTTCATTTATCAGTCAGTATGCGAGTCGTATATCGATTAATTGAAACAAGTCGATATGAATTCTTAATGAGTATGTATCTTTACTGTTTTCATACACCGACTTTTATTGGTTTCACAGGGTCATAGGTCTTTCAAGAAACATAGTGAATTAGATATCGTGAACAGAGTGAATTAGATATGTTAACAGTGGGTGGCAGGGTGATTTTTACATATCTAATTACATAGTGAATTAGATATGTTAACATTAGATATATGCAGTTTGTTGGACTTCACCCTATCAAGTGTTAACATTAGATATATGCAATTGTTAGATATATGCAGTGGGTGGCAGTGGGTGAATTAATAGTTATCAACATAATTAATAGTTATCAACAAATATAGAAGAAGAAAATTAACTGCTTAAAGAAAATACTAATTATACCCGAAATTTGTCGAACCAACGTTTATATAAATCACGATCCTTCTTTATAAGTTGTCCGAGAGTCTTCCAAAATGCTTTATACAACTCTTGGATAATTTCCTTTATGCTAACTGCAGCAGGCCTACTTGGCACAAAACTAAGTACCAAAATTTGAATAAGTATTAATTAAATTTTAAAAAATGGAAACAAGTGTATATGCTTAATAATATATAAGAAAGAAACTTACGAGTTTCCAACAGGTTTAATAACCCATCTTCTATCCTGCTTCTCATGTTTATACTCTATCGCAACCACATCCACATCCTCAATGTCCTCCTCCTCCTCCTCCTCCGGATCGGGCAATATATGATCAACATTCTCCTGAAGGTGATGGGATGTCGAAGAGCCATGTGGAGAATGTGAGGTGCCTGGGCCCCTGGAGTGGTGGGATGACGAGGATCGACATGGAGGATGTGGGATGCTAGATCCCTCTGGCTGATAGGGTGAGGAGGATCCAGGTGGAGGATATGGGATGCTAGAACCCCCATGATGCATGTCGGGTGTAACACAGTGGGAGAACTGACTTTTTGAAATATGCAGATAGCAAGAGTCGCCACCGACTTTTATTTTATCCAATTTATAGAAAGGCTAAAAGAACAAAAAAAATACCTTTTTTAAAAGACTGTGAGTTCGGGGGTAAGTTATACAAAGGGAAGGTGCAAGCACCCTTTGTATCCATGGTTATCTATGGGCTCTTAATTGCTTAGCTCACTTGTTTGTTTGAATTGTTTGATAGAGTGTCCTGTGTGAATTGAAAAGTTTTGAATAAGGACTTTAGCTTGTAAATAAGTGTAGCCTTTTGAATTGATTTGAAAAAGAGGTGTGAAAAGTAATTTGAAAGTTTGAATGTGGAGCAAGCATTTAAGAGCACTTACCCTAAGTTTGAAAGAAAGGTTCTTTCAGCTTTTCAAGGTGAAGGGGCTATCCATACCATAAGTGGGTAGGAAGTCCTTTCATTGGATGTGAAGGGTCATCGAGTTATCGTTTGCCACAAGACTGTCCCTGCCATAAAGGGGGCAGGTAGTCTTAGGGAAGGATATAATAGTCATTTTATAGGCAACCAGTAAGGATACCTTAGCAATCGAAGGGACTGCCACCATTTAATCGAGGGACGAGATCATATTTATCGTAGGCAACTCGAAGGGACTATGATCTTTTATCGGAGGGACATGGTGATTTTGAATTGAAGGCAACAAGCTAAGGTATCCCTACGCTCGAAGGGACTTGACTATTTGATCAAGAAGGCAACATAAGAGTGGTAACCTTAAAGGTGTGTGTGTGTGTGTGCACCAATCATGTGATTGTATTCGGATATTTATCTTGAATTAGTGAGTTATGTTCGATTAATTATCTTGCACTCCCTATTTACTAACCACGCAGTTAATAGTATACAGAAATTTAAAACAGTTCATGGGTGCGGAAAATAAAATGCGGAAAGTAAAGCCCTAATTACTATTACATCAAAATCGAATGAGCGACCTATACACCTTCTATAATTTAAATTACGGAAATTAAATAAATACATAGCATAATTAAATAGAGACGGGAATTAAATAGCAGAATTTAAATAATTAAATCAATAGCAAAATTAAATAAGCAACCATGCGCCAATCACAGAATATGGGATGAGAAAGAAGATCGCGAGAATTGGGAACGAATTGATGTTCGAAAATAAGTGAGATAAAAATCTAAATTTAAAAGTTATTAAATTAAATCAAAGCCAAAAATAAAATAACCTAATACCTAAATCTATTTTTTGTGATTTTGATAGTTGATTTTAATTTAAAAAATAATAATAATCTAAGCCTGTTAATAAAAGAAATAAAAGAATGAAAAGAAAAATAAATAAATAAATAAATAAATTTTAAACAAAACCTGGGGTGCTGTTTGAAAAGGAAGGTGCTAAGAACAAGAAATCCTGGCCCATTATGAGGAAAGGCCCAGGTACGTATGATCCTATGCGATGGTTCCTGGAAGTGTACCATGGAATTGCGTTGTAGAGGTCTTCAGATCTTAATTGAGGGAGATCTAACGGTGAGGATGCGAGGGAGTATGATGGACGAGTGGGAGAGCGTGCGTTTGATCTACAGGAATGTATAAGCAAACAAGTATTGAAAAAAATAATGCATGGCGCTGGGAATCGAACCCGCGTCTCCTTGTTCACCGGCCTTCAGGTATTACCAATTTTGATGCGCTACAAAGTCTTTAGTAAATCAATTGATACAAAATAAATATGAAAACATAACATTAATTGGCAATTTCAAAAGGCGAGTCAAACCGGGCCCCATTTGTACGCGAAAGACCAATGAAAATAAGAGAGAGAATCCAGTGTGGGGTACCAGCCAATAACACGTTCCCACGCGTCGTCCAAGGTCCTCTCCTACTATTCATCATCTTCTTCAATTTACTTGTGGAGTTTGCTGCGGATTCTCATACGCGTTTTCCTGCGGATTCTTCTTTGTTTTTACTGCAACATCAAAACTCAAATAACGCACGTTAAAAACTCATGAGTCGTACCCAGATCCACTAATTTGTCCCCTACGAGTTCGATGGTGAGGTTATTTTTGATGTACAAGGCCTGCAACTATGAAAACGCAAGCATTGAAGCTTGGAGCTTCAAAAATGGTGATTTCTTATTCCTGCGCCAAAGCTTGTGATTTACACGTCAAATGTGTTCTAATGATATATATTAAGAGGTATATACAAGTGAAATTGAACCATGATGCATGAGTTAAGAAATTCAAGAACAAAAAAATAAAAATAACCGGTGATGATGAGTGGCGGAATTCCAGTCACTTGTAGGCTCGAGTAAGTGAAGGATAGAAAAACACTTAGAAAGGGGGGGGGGTTTGAATAAGTGTAGCTTTAAAACTTGTAAGATAAAAACAATTTGCACAATGATTTTTATCCTGGTTCGTTGTTAACCAAACTACTCCAGTCCACCCCCTTGGAGTGATTTACCTCACCTGGTGAAGTTGTTTTGTGGTTCAGAAGGAGACGGTTGGGTAGAAGTTTGAGGTTCAGAAGGAGGTGGTTGATATACCTACCTGGAGAAGGTACCAGTTCTTATTTCTCGAAATGAATCCACTTTAAGAGGATCATAAGTGACCTTCTGCCTCTTAGCTTCTCTGGCAGCTTCTTTTGCAGCCTTTCTCTTCAGCTTTGCTTCTTGCTTCTTCTGATCCTTCTTCTGAAGATCGGCAAGAGAAGGAAGCACTCTACCACGAATCCACGCAAGATCTACGGCAGATTGAGTCCTAACAAAAGCTTCCAAGTAATGCTTTACAGCCTTGTGAAGTTCTAAATGAAACATAGTAGCAAAGCCTTCAACAGGAACTCTTCGAGACAGAATGTCAGGGAAGCTTGTACCAACAGAAGTTACGTTCCTGATGAGATCAAGTCTGAACAGATCAACACCATTAAAGACAGGTCCTTGAACAACTCCAAGGAATTGTGATGCTCCAGTGCTCCTTATAGAATCCAACAAATTTCCTTCTATCAGAATATCAGAGATCATTTTGGCATAAGGAATAGTATTTCTTGGAATGTGAGGACACTTCGCACGTTCTTCATCTCTAGACTCTACAATAGATGTCTTCAGATTCTCAAACAGAATGTGAGAAATGTTGAGTTCCAATCTTTTTCCGATGCAGAAGAGAGTGTATTTGTGATCAGGACTGATGTAGGCGGAGGAGGAGAATAACTTCTTTTTGTGATGAAGAGAACCCAGAATAATTTCAGCCCACACCTGATAAAACGCCCTCAAAGTACCATTTTTATGAGATTCAATACCGATAGCATGAGAGGTTTGATGTTCAACCTGAAACCAGTTAACTCTTCCAGGAAGAGGACTAGTGCAACCTTCTTCATCCTCCAGGTTGTATAACTTCCTTATCAACTTTTCAGTAACTACAACTTCATGCCCTAACATTAAGGAGATGATTGCAGTTGGAGTAACCGTTGCATGAACCCAGAAATCCTTCACCAGGTCTGGATAAATTGGTCCAACCAATCTATCAAGATAGTTTGACCATCCTTGTTCTAAGATCCTTGCATCAGGTTGAAAACCATTTGCTCTTAGGTTTTCAAAGTCCACAGCGGACTCACACAGAACTTCCAAGTCTTCAGTGGGTATAGTGCATGTCTTCAACGGAGCATACCCATGCTTTCTGAGAAGTATTTGAGTGGAAGTGAGTCTTTCTGCTGGGCTAGAGGAACTTGATGAAGAATTCATGACGATTGCTTGGTTACAGATCAAAAACTAGGGTTTGAGAGAGAGATGCAAAGAGAGAGAGACACAAGAATAGAGAAAAAGAGCGAAAAAGAAGAAATGAAAGTGAAGCGGGTTATTTAAACGGTTTGAAAAAAAGAAAGCAACACATAAAAAAATAAAAAGAAATGATTACAGAAAAAAAACATGACATTAATATGCATTTAATGAGAAATGACGTTAGGAGAGATAAAGTGACAAAATGAACTAATTTGCACAGTTACCTAGGGCGGCGTCTCCTCAACTGCACGCATGCTTGTCCAAAAATAGTGAACACGTGTTCATTTTTTAGGAAAGACTGGTGACAGCTGTTTTGCTTTAAAAGAGCTTCTGAATCAACTTAGATAATGAAACGTTAGTAATAACAGAATCAGAACTTCTAAATGATCATTATCAGAACTTCTTATAAAAAATAAAAATCCTAACGCATTTCACAAGATACCCATACATAAGATCTTCTCATCTTCTCATTCTGGGCATAAACCCATACTGATATTCTTTTAAGAGTTACAATGCTTCTTATAAAGCTATTATCACAACTGTGATTTTCTCTTAAGTTTAAGCTTAAATCTCACTAAGATATTACAACAACAATGTAGTGAGTTTGATGATGAAGTTTGAGAGCTTTTAAATTTGACAGCGTTTCTGCAAGTTGGTTCAGAGTTTGTAATTCGTAAGTTGTAAACTTGCTTCTCATCAGAACTTCATATTTATAGGCACTTGAGAAGATGACCGTTGGGAGCATTTAATGCTTTGCGTATTCCGTACAACATTGCATTTAATGTTTCACTCTTTTGTCAACTACCTCGAGCCTTATTTTCGCTGTGTCTACTGACGTTGCCTTTAATAGCTTTTAACGTTCCTTTTGTCATTCAGAGTAGCCTGCCAGTCTAGTACTTGCTTCTGATCTGATGTTTGTGTAACAACGTTTGAATGTCATCAGAGTCAAACAGCTTGGTGCAGAGCATCTTCTTGTCAACTGACCTTGAAGTGCTTCTGAGCGTGATACCATGAGAACTTCAGTGCTTCTGCTTCTGATCTCAAGTTCTTATGATGCTTCCATAGACCCATGTTCTGATTCTGCTTAACCATCTTCTGATGTCTTGCCAGACCATGTTCTGATGTTGCATGCTGAACCTTCTGAGTCAGTGCTTCTTGCGCTGATTTTGTGCATACTCTTTATATAATTCCTGAAATGGAAATTGCATAGTATTAGAGTACCACATTATCTCATACAAAATTCATATGCTTGTTATCATCAAAACTAACAATATTGATCAGAACAAATCTTGTTCTAACAGTAAGGAGTGGGATCGACTCCTGGGACTTTGAAGAAGATGAATGGAAGCTTGGATTAGATCGCAACCTCCTGGAACCCCAACTTCACGTGTGCCCTATTCTTTGATATTCTTGCAACTTTAAAACCCTAATGTTCTTGACCAATTTCCGTCCCCTTTGAGGCTGAAGTGTTGTGTTTATATAAGGGAAGAATTTAGGGCAAAAAGTTTTGGAAAGAATCAAGAGATTGGTGAGGAAAGGATTTGAAGAAATTTGATTGGAAATTATATGCAATATTTCTATTTTTGTTCCAATCTTTTCCCAATCAACTATATTTGATTTGCTTGTACCCCAAGGATGGCTTTGTGATTGAAAAAAAACCAATCATTCATTAATGCAAATTTATCTTATTTTCTTTTGATTTAAATTGAATAAAAATAAAAAAATAAATAAAATAAAAAACCAAATCCTTCACCAACGAAAATACAATGGTTTCTAGGTGTCCCTTGGGCTTTTATATGATCCAAAATAAAGTCCCATGATTTAATTCAATATTTTTGGTATTTTATTTAATTTATTTGTAATTTAAATGAATAAAATTCAAATAAATAGAAATAAAAATTCCAAAAATATAAGGATTGTTTTAAAGGCCCTTTTATGGATCACATGTGTGATTAGGACCCAAAACTTTAGGCCCATTGGTTCAAAAATCCAAAATTACTCAATTAGGTTTTTGTGCCTTTCTTGAATTTTTCCCAACTTGTACACTTCATATCTCCCTCAATTTTTAAGGTACGAAGGTGTTCTAGGACTTTTCGGAAATACCAAGATGTCTTCTACAAGCCACTTTGGAACCTTTTTTGCATTTGAGGATTTTATCTTGAAGATATGGCTCCTGACATAAAATAACTTTTTGCGAGCTTCTAGAAGGACCTGTAATGTTTTGACTCATATCTCTTATGCGGAAGCATTTCTTGACCTCGGGCCCAACATAAAAGTTGTAGAGAATTGAATTTCCTTGAGAATGAGCTTTGGTTGAGGAATTTCTGATAAAGTATGAGAGAGATATGATCAGTCAAAGTTGGGTTGACTTTCTCCTATAAACCCTAATTTAGTAGCTTGGACATTTGTGGATTTCTGATATTTCCTTGATGAATCATGATCAACCCTTGATCAAATGATGAATATGACTTCAAAATATTGATGTTGACCAAGAATCAGGAGTTTTGACTATACTTTGACCATAGTTGACTTTTAGGTCCAATTGGTCGTCTGTTGACCATTTGAGCAGTTGATTGAGCAATCTTATGAATCATAGCTTGAAACTTGGCATGAGGATTCTTTGAGGCATATGAGAGGTCATGGGATTCATTTGAGGTCTTAGAACTTGATTTGATCTTTGAGAGAAGCTAAACCCTAATTGTGGGTTGATTGCTTAGGAGAGAGATAGTCAGGCTTATTTCTCAGTACTTGAGCCAAAATATTTTGAAATATGATGGGAAAATTTTGGGGTATGACAGCTGCCCCTGTTCAATCTTCTTAAACCTGAAGATGTAGATTGGCCTGTGTGCGTATCGGAATCTGAAGGTGGAAGAGGATTGAACACTATAATACCAAGAAATTTGCCCTTGCTGATGTAGGGACTTTTTCTGGAGATGGGCTTAAAGATGCCATCTAGGCAAAGTGTTGTCGGAGACGGGCTTAAGATGCCATTTGAACACAGTATTGTTAGAGATGGGCTTAAAGATGACATCTGGATGTTGACAGAAAGTTATCGGAGATGGGCTTACAGATGCCATTAGTTGATGTATTGATGTGTGTCAGACTGAGTCGTACATTAGACTGTATCTGTGGTGTCAGAATTAAGCTGTTGGCTGGATTGCCCTGAGCGTCTGGAACATATAAGTGAATTGATTGTCGTGACTCTATTGTCGTAAATTCATTGTCGCGACTCAATTGTCAGGACTCCATTGTCGTGACTCCATTGTCATGATCGTTTCTGAACTAAATACCGGGATTAGACATGTGACTCAATTGTCGTGACTCCATTGTCATGACTTCATTGTCGTGACTCCATTATCGTGACTCCATTGTCGTGACTCCATTGTCGTGACTCCATTGTCGTGACTCCATTGTCGTGACTTCATTGTCGTGACTCCATTGTCATAACTTTGTTATCGTGACTCCATTGTCGTGACTCCATTGTCGTGATCTTTTCTGAATTGAGTGTCATGATTAAGTCTGTCTCTTTCTTTTATCGTGCCAGCACCGTTCGTGTTGACCGAATTAGATCTTTGAATGTTGATCGTGTCAGTATCATTCGTAGTAACTGGATTAGATGTTGGAAAGATGATCGTGTCTACACCATTCGTGACGATAGAATTAAATCTGTGAATGATGATCGTGTCAGCACCGTTCGTAGTATCTGAATTAGATCTTGGAAAGGTGATCGTGTCTACACCGTTCGTGATGATAGAATTAGATCTTTGAAAGTTGATCGTGTCAGCACCGTTCGTAGTAACTGAATTAGACATTAAGAAAATGATCGTCTCTACCGTTGTGAGGATAGATTTAGATCTTGGATCGTCGATCGTCTCAGTACCGTGTAAAGTAACTGATTTAGATATCAGAATATCGATTGTCTCTGCACCTTGTGGGGTAACCAATTTAGATCTTGGAATGATCGTCTCCATCGTTTGTATTGATGAATTTAGATCTTGGATTGATCGTCTCCACCGTTTGTATTGATGAATTTAGATCTTGGATTGTTGATCGTCTTGGCACCTTGTGGGGTCACCAATTTAGATCTTGTAATGTCGATCGTCTAAGCACCATGTGTAGTAACTGATTTAGATCTTAAGAAGATGATTATCTCTGAACTATCTCTAGAGAATATCTGGAACTAAGCATCAGAATTAAATCTTTGTCTTGATTATCTCTGAACTATCTCTGGAGAATACCCGGAACTAAGTATCAGAACTAAATCTTTGTCTTAATTATCTCTAAACTATCTCTGGAGAATACCCGGAACTAAGTATCAGAACTAAATCTCTGTCTTGATTATCTCTGAACTATCTCTGGAGAATATCCAACATTAAGTATCAGAACTAAATCTTTGTCTTGATTATCTCTGAACTATCTCTGGAAGAATATCCGGAACTAAGTATCAGAATTAAATCTTTGTCTTGATTGAGTGTCATAATTAAATCGTTACCTTGATTATCTCTGCACTATACCTGTAAGATGATATTCATTTAACAACAGTATTAGTTTTATGCAATGTTATGATGCATGTAATGAATGAGACGAGGTCCTCAAAATAAATGAGGAAACTTTGTATGTCTTGTATGAGTTTGTTATGAATCTCTATATGTAATGGATGGATATGTATGTGATGTATATGATGTGCGACTGATGCTGTAACACGGTGAACTGACTTTTAAAGAAAATGTTGCGGATAGCAAGAGTCGCCACCGACTTTTATTTTATCCAATTAGGAAAGGCTAAAAGAACAGAAAAAGGCCTTTGAAAGATTTTGAGTTCGGGGGGTAAGTTATACAAAGGGAAGGTGTAGGGCACCCTTTGCATCCATGATTTTCCATGGGCTCTTAATTGCTTAGCTCACTTTTGAATTGTTTGAAATGTTTGAAAATGAGGTGTGAAAAGTAAAAACTTTGAAGAAGAACTTTAGCTTGTAAATAAGCGTAGTCTTTTGAAAAGTATTTGAAAATTAGTGGGAAAAGAGTTTGAATTTGATTTTGAATTTGAAATAGAGCAAGCAATTAATAGCAAATACCCTAAGTTTGAAAAATCATTCATTTAGCTTTTCGGGTGAAAGGATCTATCCACGCCATAAGAGGGCAGGAAGCCTTTCAATTGAATGTTTAAGGGTCATCGAAATTATCGTTCTCCATAAGACTGTCCCATGCCATAAAGAGGGCAAGTAGTCTAAGGGAAGGATATAATAGTCATTTTATCTTTTTAGGCATCATGCGAGGATACCTTAGCAATTGAGACAGTCATCTTTTACCGAGGCAACTTCGAGGGAGTTTCAATAACTTTAAGGCAACATTGCTTTAGGTATCCTCGGAATCGAGGGACTTGACTATTTAAAGGCAGCAATAATTAAGGCAACGAGGCAACAATATAAGGCAACAGGCAACAAGAGGAATTACCCTAAAGGTGTGTGTGTGGCACAATCACGTGGTTAACTTCAATGACATTTATCTTATAAGTTAGTGATCTAGGTTCAGTTAATAATCTTGCACTCCCTATTTTACTAACCACGCAGTGCAAATTAATTTGAATAAATTAAAGGCAGGAATTAAAACCTACGCTATTACAATAAACACCTGCGGGGATGGGGAATTAAAAGGCAGAAGAAAACCCTTATAGGGTAACAGAAAAATAAATAGAAAAAATCTTTGAACGCCTTGATCCTCCTCGAACCCTTGATTGACTCTGATCATCTGAGAATTTAGACGGAAAATAAATAAAGGTGAGTGTAGGAGAGATTCATTGACTATTGAAGTAATCCCTAATTGAACCTATAAGACAAAAGTAAAAATTAATAAAAATTAATATTAAGTAAGAAAAGGATCGGAACTTAGCTTTTTGATTGGCATGGCGCGTAATCAGAGAATCTTGATTAGTCCTGAAAATTTGAACAAAATAAAAGAATTTTTAGTGTACGAATGATCTATAAACCTTAATTGATCAAAGACCTACAAATCCTAAAAAGAAAACTTATTGTGACCTAAAGGGTTTATAAGGCTAAAAACGCGTTAGTGGATAACACCTACCAATAACAGTGATTAGTGATCATGATGAAATCAGGGTTTAAGGCATAAAATAAATTTAATTAGCCAAAAATTAAATTATTACCCTAAAATAAATATTAGCTTAAGAAAACTAAAAAAACAATTATTTTTAATGTTATAAGAAAAATCGGGTTTTCGATTAAGAAAATAAATTATTATATAAAATAAAGTAAAATGTTTTAATAAAATAAGTTAAATAAATAAAAGAAAAGAAAAAGAGAAGTAATTAATAAATTAGAATTAAAAATAAAATACAATAAATAAATAAAAATAAAATAAAGAGGACTTAGCTTTGGTTAGGTGTGGAGGGCTTCTGAAGGTGTACGGTGAGGCAGCGTCTCAGGATCACTTGATTCTTCTCTGTGACGATCTGATGGCCGAGATAGACTAGTACACCGCGCGCACTCGCTGGCTTGCAACACTGGATCTGCACTTGAATACAAATAGAGAAAAAACATCATAACAATTGCAAGCAGCAGGGATCGATCCTGCGTCATAGTGCATCCAGGACGCGCTAGCTTGCCATCTGTGCCAGGTTTTTTAATTGTTGATTAATCAAACGAAAAAACAAAAATAGAAAAATAATAACTAGTGGGAGAAAGTCAAACGAGTCAGCGTGGGGCCCTGGGTATGCACGAGTGGCCAATCACAAGTGGAGACGGAGCACGAGGCCGTTGACTGGCCATTACGGTTCTCAAACGCGTCGTCCAAGGTTCTCCTCCACTATTCATCATCTTCACTAAATTACTTGCTACGATTTTGCTTCCACTTTGCCACGGTTTCTGCAACAAATTTTTGTAGCTATTCCTGGAAAATTGAAACTCAATAAAAACACGTTTAAGTAAGCGCAAAGAGTGCCCAGATCCATTAATTAGATCAAGGCAAGTCCACTGGTGTTGTTATTTGGTCATGGGGGTGCTTATATCGTGAAACCCGAACCACACAAACTCCATGCCCTAGCCATGGTAGCTTGCGATTTAGCCGTCCAAACTCATGGGTGTTGGCCCTGTTCTTCACTAAATCATCTCATAAACTCAAAACAAGCATCCAATCACGTTAAAACATGGTAATATGCAACGTACGAAATTCAAGAAAGTTTGTGAAAACATGAACAATGTAGTATCGTTTTTAAATGCTTTTTGACTTAACCATAGATACAAGCTTACCCTTTATCACCTTAGGAATGTAATAGGATGGATCAGAATCATTGAAATTGTTTGAAGGAGGCATACGAAATTTACACCATTCTTTGATATTTTAGACTTTAGAACCCTAGCCTCCCTCTCTCTTTTTTCGTCCTCCCCTTGTTGCTGAATGAAAGTGCCTTTTATAATGAACAGAATTAGGGCACAAAAAGGCTTAGGGTTCAAGTTATAGAGTGACATGGAAATATGCAAATATTTGATTGAAAATCAAATCTCAATCTTGCTATTTTGAGTTCAATTGTGTATCAATCAACTTCAATTCTTTTCCTTGGCTTTCAAGACTATTATTTGATGAATCTCTTGATTGCAATCACAAGCCATGCATTTGTTTGGTTATTTATTTAATTTATTTTGATTTTAAATGAATAATAATCAAAACAAATAAAATAAAAATCCCAAAATCATGGAAAACGAAATTATTTAGTCATCCACATATTTCTTGGGCTTTTATATGATTCAAGATAAGGCCCCATGATTTAATTCAATATTTTTGGTTTTTTATTTAATTTATTAACTATTTAAATGAATAAAATTCAAATAAATAGAAATAAAAATGCCAAAAATATAAGGATGACTTTATAGGCCCTTTTATGGATCATATGTGTGATTAGAATCCAAAACTTAGGCCCATTAGTCCAAATATCCAAAATTCTCCACTTTGCCTTTTGAGCATTTTCTAAAAATCGCCCAACTTTAAGCATGTGTATCTCTCTCAATTTTAACCCTATGGTGACGCTTTTGACCATTTTAGAAAGCTCAGAATGTCCTCTAAAACCTCCTTTTGGTTTCGTCTCAATTGAGTTTTCCATGTTCAAGTTATGAACTTTTGAAAAAGATGACTTTTTGTTGACCTTTTGGAGGACCTGTAATGTTTTGACTCATATCTCCCAAATGAAACATTTTTGGACTTGGCTTGTGAGAGACAAAGTTGTAGAGAATTAAATTTCCTTAAAAATGAGCTTTGGATGGGAAATTTCTGATGTTCCATGTAGAAGTTATGGCTGGTCAAAGTTCAGTTGACTTTCTCCGATGAAACCCTAATTTAGAAACTTTTGGATTCGTTGATTTCTGATCTTTTCTTGATGAACCATGATCAATCCTTGATCAAATGGTGAATGATACTTCAAAATAAGGTTGTTGACAAAAAAATCAGGAGTTTTGACTATACTTTGACCATAGTTTGACTTTTAGGTCACCCAGTCGATTATTGATCGTTTGGGCCATTGGGCGAGCAATCTTTTGAATCAGAGCTTGAAAATTGATGTGAGGATTCCCTGAGGTATATGAGAGACCATGGGATCCACTTGAGGTATCAGAAACTTTCTTTACTTTTGAGAAGATCAAATTCCTAGTTTAGAGGCTGTTATTTAAAAGAGAGAATGCGTGCCTCTTTCTTGTGTATCTTTGAGCATTTGAAATATGAATAAATATGTTAGGCAAATTTTGGGGTATGACAGATGCTATCTGGAGTGTTTTGAGAAAATAAATCTCTGTATTTTTGTGACTCTGATGCTTAATCCTATATTGAAGATACACAGTTGGGGATTTATGATTTCTGCTTGGCGATGAAAGCAATTTGAATGATTGATCTTGATGCTCCCTGAATGGGGATAAGAGAGATGAATAACCCTGTTTGGAGAAGAGAAAAGTGTCGGGGAACCGGCAGTGTCGAAGATGTAAACTCCGTCGAGGAACTAAGTCTCTGCTGGGACGAGGACATTTGAAGATATCTTCTCGAAGATTACTCTATGGGGATATGATCTTGTGAGACTGGCACTATGGAGAGGCGCGAATGCCTTGAACATTGCCCCCAGTGAATATAGTAACTTCCGTTCTTGGACTCGTATTGATTGGGACACACCAATGAGTATTGATCGAATTGCCAAACAGGCCTTGCATAGTTTTGCCCCATCTATTAGGGATTTTAAAGAGATCCGCCTCGCGAGGACTTTATGAGATTTGTATTATGGATGACATGCCCCCGGTAATCATAGACTTAGGACAATGCCCCATGTAGATTGGGATGTAGCTTCAGACCCACTTGGGTGCATGCCCCTGATTGTTTGGCATTCTTGAGAGATTCTTGGAATCTTGACTTGATTACCCCAGATCGATTGGACAAAGTATGTCATGCCCCTTGTATACATTGCTTATGGAGTGATCTTGTCTGTCGAGATAACTGTTAGTCATTAGTCGTACCCTGTGCAGATTCTTCCTGTTGCTAACATTTGAAATTATGTAGCAGAATATGTTTAATAATGAATTCATGAGATGCAGTGCATATGTCTGTCTTGATTTTGAAGAACATTAAAACTGGAGATGTAAAAGCGTGATATTTGTAAAAACGTGATGTTGGTAAAACGAAATATCAACTCAGCATTTTTGGTAAACCTTAAGGAGTCAGGATACCTTTTTGGTGACAGTATGCTTTCGAACTAACCATGCTTCAGTTAGGACTTTCAAGGGTTGTAACATGGCTTGGTTCACGGTTTAAAAAACAAAGGAT
The DNA here is from genome assembly GCF_029867415.1 of Vicia villosa. NCBI lineage: Eukaryota > Viridiplantae > Streptophyta > Magnoliopsida > Fabales > Fabaceae > Vicia > Vicia villosa. The sequence continues at coordinate 128,893 of NW_026705243.1, read as the reverse complement.
AAAGGCTCAAAGTTTATTTATACCCTTCCCAATCTTCGTGATGTTCTTTGATCCTATGCTCAGTTAACTTTGTATTTAAGTTCTAGCAGGTCTTGAAGTCATACCACTGACATTTGATGATGGTTAAGGCGTTGTAAGTTTATTTGGACAGGCAGTCATCCTTTTTTGTAATATTTCCTTTTGTCGAGGATTTGTAACAACCTCTTTTGGTTTTTTGACTTTATTATCCATAACTTTTGCCTGAACTGTTTATTTTGAGATTACACTTAGCGGGATGTTTTGATTTTTGATAAGTCTCCGTCATAGGTTTTGACTTAACATCTTTTTCTTTTTGGTGGATATTGACTGCCTGACTTAATGATTACGAGGACCCATCATTATTTGTGTAAACAACAGCTAGTATAATTGAGTTAACTGAGTAACTACCCTGCCCCAGGTTATGATTAAAGGATTTCCAATTGCACGTGAAAGAAAACTCCTATACCTTAGGATCAAAGGGGTTGACGAGGGATTAACATCCTTATATCTCCACATTTTAGGAATTGAAACAATGCTTGTACATCGTCAGCATAGTCTGTTCGAAAGCATATTGTATGAGGTTGCGGTATCATTTTCGTCATCCTCCCTCAAAAGGCTTACAACTTAGCACGAGTTGAATATCATAAAAAATATACAAAGTAAAGACACAATTTAAGATGAGTCATAGCGAAATAATTTATTCAAGACAAGCATATGCAATGCACTAATGATGATTATTAAAACAGATAATGTCTATCATAAGTCGAATGTTTAAACAACCATGATAGAAATTGCAAATGAAAGTAAAGTTAATGAGCCAATAGTTCATCCTTCTAGACATTAATCAGCCTTGTCATGATTAGGCATGGGAGCAGTGATCACCATAGGGGTCTTAGGAGGATTGAACTCAATTTCACCAGCATCGATCATGTCTTGGATCTTGACCTTTAATGCCCAACAGCTATTGGTATCATGCCTGGGACTATTGGAATGGTAGGCACATCGCACGTTTGGATTGTGTTTAGCAGAGGAAGTGTTAGGATTTGGATGAGGAGCTATTTGTTTAAGTAGCTCTGCTTTCAACAAGTGTTGAATTAAAGACATGTTGATCTTAATGAATTGACGCTTAGGTGCACCTGGCTTGCTTCGTTGTTGTGGAGCTGCCCCAACAGATAGGTTGCATTCATTACGACCTTTCTGGTTGTACATAGCATCAGCCATATGAGGCTTCTCATGTGAGTTGAAGTCAATGATCTTGTTGTCAATTAAGTCTTGAATCCTATGCTTCAATGGTCCACAATCTTCGGTATCATGACCAGGACTGTTCGAATGATAAGCACATCTCGCATGATACTTGTATCCAGGTGCAGGATTGGCAGGAACTGAATATGGAGGCAATAGGGTTATCAATTTCTGATTGAGCAGTTGTTGCAGAACTTGAGACAGCGACATGTGCAACGGAGTAAATGATCTCTTAGGTTTGGATTTCTGATTATCTTGACTACCTTGCTGCCTCTGCTGATCCTTCTCCTTCTTGATTAGAAGTGCCTTTAATTCTTCTTGCCCCTTGGCCAAGTTAAGAATCATCTCTTAGAACTGGTCGTTTTGAACCTGAAAGTCTCTGACTGATTGCTTGAGATTCATGATGCTGAAATAAACAGCGAGAGGATGGACCTATGACAGGAACCTGTTATGCAATGTTATGAATGTGTCATACCCCAAAATTTTCCCACCATATTTTCATGCAAGCATCAAATGCTCAAGGCTCAATTGAGTACACACTCTCTTAATCAAAGGCTCCTAAAACTAGGGTTTTGAATTTCTTGGTGAAAAAGGATAAGTCAGGGCCTCAAATGAACCCCAGGGATTCTCATGTTCCTCAAAGGATCCTCGTGCCAATTTTCAAGCTCTGATTCCAAGATTAATCAGTCAATTGCTCATAAAGTCAACAGTCGACTAGTTTGACCTAAAAGTCGACTGTGGTCAAAGTACAGTCAAAATTCCTGATTTTTGGTCAACATCCTCATTTTGAAGTATCATTCATCATTTGATCAAGGATTGCTCATGATTCATCAAGGAAAGTTCAGAAATCAACAAAACCTAAAGTTTCGAAATTAGGGTTTTTTGACCTAAAGTCAACTGAACTTTGACCAGCAATAACTTTCACATGGAACATAAAAAATTTTCCCTCCAAAGCTCAATTTGAAGGAAATTGAATTCTCTACAACTTTGTCTTTCACATGCCAAGTCTAAAAATGCTTCATTTGAGAGATATGGATCAAAAGATTATAGGTCCTTTTTGAAAGTCAACTAAAAGCAGTTTTTTGTCAAAGCCCATATCATCAAGATAAAATATCCAAATGGAAAAATGATTCCAAAGTGGCTTGAAGAGGATATCTTTAGGTTTCCAAAAAGTCCTAGAACTCCTCCATATCTTTAAAATTGACGCAGATATGCCTTGTCAAAGTTGGACAATTTCGAGAGAAAAAATGTGAAACAAAAGGCTTCAAAATGGATTTCTTTGCAAAAGGGCCCAACTTTTTATGATCCAATCTTGTTCCCCAAGTCATCAAAGATATCCAATCCACATGCCACGAATTTATGAATTTTATTTTGATTTAATATTATTTTTTATTCATTTAAAAAGTGATTTAAATCAAATATTCAAAGAAATAAGGAAGAGATTTGATTTGGATTTGATTTCCAATCAAACTCAATCAAGTAAACACCATATATTCTAGCCAATTTCGTGCAATATGGTATTTGTGAGACAAGATTGAGATTGGGCATATTTAGTAAGGTTTCCAAATCAAAATTTTCCAATCTCAAATCTTTGATTCATCAAGATCCAATACAATTTTGTTGCCCTAATTTCTTCCTCTATATAAGCACAACATTTCCAGCCTTAAAAGGACGAAAATTGGTGGAAAAAGGCTAGGGTTTCAAAGAGCAAAAACTCAAGAACAAGTGCAATTTTCGTGTGCCTTATCCAAGGAGTCTCGAAGCCTATAAATCATCCAATCATCTTCTTAAAGGGATATAGAGTAAGTTTGAATGGAGATACAGGTTCCATGCATAGCACTTAAAACATCCACATCTAACTTATCATATTCATGCATATTTATGAAATTTTGTACCTCATGTTTTAACGAATCTTGTTTGCACCTAACGCTTTGTATGAGTTTCTGGTACTATTTAAGACAGCTTAGAACCATTGGGACGAAGCTTTAAGGCCGGAGATGAAGGCCACGATTGTTAGGGCATGAACCATAGAGGCTTTCGTTTTCGTTGATGCAACGTGCTTAGATCCAAAACGATGGTCCCAATAGATTCAGGGCATCTTAATTAACATATATAGGCGCTTTGTTTCTTTGTCTAATCATGTTTATGCAGGATTTGAGTTTTCCAGAAAAACGCAACAAAATCCGCAGGAGTTTTCAAAAGAAAATCCGCAGGTAATCTTGGATGGGAAGTTGAGGAAGATGATGAATAGTGATGACCCATGCGTGGCTTAATTCCATTCGTCGGTCAACTTCTTACTTCTCTCTCTGTACGCGTGGCGCGTCACCGTTCTCTAGTTAACAAAGTCCAACATTATCCCCTCTTTTGATTGGCTCGTTCAGGGATGCGTGGGTCCAGCCTGTTGAATGGGTCCACTCAGCAAATCTCTTAATATATTTTAATCAGTTATGAGTCATAAGTCACCAAGCACTGCATGGTTGGTTGGTAAGGACAAGTGATTCAACCTGGGGGTCGTGAGTTCGAACCCAGGTTTTGCTATTATTTCTTTGTATTTTCTTGTTTACAGATTCAATGCACACAACGCGCACGTCCTCACGGTGTACCGTATGATCTCTGCCCTTGGATCTCATTTGGATTCAAATATAAAGGACCAGGAAGCGCATGCCTATGATACACCTCCAGAGTTGTACCACACAGAATCCAGAGCTAAGATTTCTAATTTTTTTTATAATTAATTGCATATTTCTAAATCATTTATTTTTTAGTAATTATGAATTATTGTTAATTATTTTCTTTTTTCTAAAAAATCATGTAAATAAATAAAATCGTATAATTATCATATTTAATCGAACGCTCAAATTTTTGCAAATTAACTTTTAGTTGTTATTTAAGCATTAAAATTAATTGTGTTTGCGTAACTCTTTTTTTTTTAATAATTTTAAATTAGGGTTTAAGGTATTAATCAATAGATCTTTCATACACTAATCCTATTATTTTCATTCTTGATTTTCAGGATTTTTAGAGATTCGACGACGATTCAAGTTTATTTAAATAAATAATTATAGTTTCTTTAATTTCCGTCTTTATTTTTCGCAAAATCCCCGCAGGTGTTTATTGTAAAATTCCCCACCCATAAAACTATAATAGCGTAGGTTTTACTTTCCGCATTTTAATTTCCGCACGATTATTTATTGCGTGGTTAGTAAATAGGGAGTGCAACCCTTGAATTGAATTAGAATAATTTATACAAGATAAATATAACCGAATTGAATCACTTGATTGTGACACAAACTCACCTTTAGGGTAACTCCTCTTACCGTTGCTTTTCGATCACAATAGTCAAGTCCTTCGAGCGTAAGGACTCCTTAGCCTGTTGCCTTCGATAAAATCATCATAGTCCCTCGATATAAAGATCATAGTCCCTTCGAGTTGCCTACGATAAATATGATCTCGTCCCTCGATGTTGCCTCGATAAATGATGATCGTCCCTTCGAATGCTAAGGAGTCTTTACATGTTGCCTAATTGACTATTATATCCTTCCGTTAGACTACCTGCCCCCTTTATGGTAGGGACAGTCTTGTGGCGAACGATTATTCTAGATTACCCTTCGATGACCCGCACATCCAATTGAAAGACTTCCTGCCCTCTCATGCTATGGATAGACCCTTTCGCCCGAAAGACTTAAAGAACAAGAAAGACAATCTTAGGGTAGGTGTTCTTAAATGCTTGCTCATACATTCAAACTTTCAAATGCTTTTCACACCTCCTTTTCAAAACGATTTCCAAAAGGCTACGCTTATTTACAAGCTAAAGTCCTTAACAAATCTTTTCTAAACACACACGAAATTTTTCAAACAATTTAAACAATTCAAAGTGAGCTAAGCAATTAAGAGCCTATGGATAACCATGGATACAAAGGGTGCTTACACCTTCCCTTTGTATAACCTACCCCCCAAACTCAAAATCTTTCAAAGGTCTTTCCTGTTCTTTTTTCCTTTCCAAAATTTGATAAAATAAAAGTCGGCGGCGACTCTTGCTATCCGCACATTTCAAAAAAGTTAGTTCTCCCACCGTATTACAGAATGCAAATGCAATGTTTCCAAGGATCTTTAAAGAATTTAGTTAGCAACATTATAAAATGATTTGGTCGCATCTTCGTTTGAAGAACTCTGACTCTTGGATGTTCTTCTATGGGAATCAAGCTCACCATATCGAGGGGTCATCGCCTCTGATTCGAGATACCTCTGAATTTGAAGGTACATGGCTAGAGGAAAATAAATCCTCTTGCCCCTTGGTAGGTACTGTGTCTCTAAATTGGAAGACATATGGTTAGAGGAAAATAATTCCTCTTGCCCTTTGATTAGGAATTCAGTCCTTGATAAGAGCACCTGAAATTGTGCGCCCTAAATCCCTAAGATCCTTGAAAGGGTTAGTTAACATGCTATGTTATGATGTCATGATGTCATGCGAATGCAACACAATAGGTAAAGCATAAGGTAATAAGGACGAAATGTCCTACAAGCAAATCCTGCAAGGAAATAGAAGGGTTAGTAGCACACACAAGCAAGTCACACAAATGTCCTTAGGTTTAAAGGCTTGCATGGAGTTTGACTAGGTAACTACCCTTCCCAAAGTTATTTCTATGGATAAGAGTGAATTTAGTAACAGGGTTCTACCAGTTACTTAGAATTGTCAGCCCCTCTAAAGCACCCTCGAACATGATGCATTCGTATCATGCAATGATACTTTAAGAAAGAACCTATCTGAGTTGTAGTATCGGGTAGCGACCAGGACCTCAACATTTGTCAAGAGTAGCCCCCTCACTACGTCCTAAAGGCCAAGATGGGTTAAAGGGTAACTAAAGGTCCTTAAGCTCCGACGCACCCAAAGGTATAGACATAGACCTCCCTCATTTGAGCAAGGTGTGTATATATCTATGGAGTCCTAACTTAAGTGTGAAATTCATATTGACTCATCTCCCACATATGTGAAAGAGGTCGCCATGACTATGCCACTCCTATCTTAAGTGTACTTGAATCTGGGTATAGGATTCGTCCTTCATTTAATTCCCAAGCAACCTTTAAAATAAAGCAATCAAAACAAACAATTGAAAACATTTAAGTGAATCCTAAACTTTAAGGTAACCCCTCTTTTTTAAGTATATCCCCTGCAGAGTCGCCACTTCTGTAACACGGTGGGAGAACTGACTTTTTGAAATGTGCGGATAGCAAGAGTCGCCACCGACTTTTATTTTATCCAATTTATAGAAAGACTAAAAGAACAGAAAAAGACCTTTTTTAAAAGACTTTGGGTTCGGGGGGTAAGTTATACAAAGGGAAGGTGCAAGCACCCTTTGTATCCATGGTTATCCATGGGCTCTTAATTGCTTAGCTCACTTGTTCGTTTGAATTGTTTGAAAGAGTGTCATGTGTGAATTGAAAAGTTTTGAATAAGGACTTTAGCTTGTAAATAAGCGTAGACTTTTGAATTGATTTGAAAAAGAGGTGTGAAAAGTAATTTGAAAGTTTGAATGTGGAGCAAGCATTTAAGAGCACTTACCCTAAGTTTGAAAGAAAGGTTCTTTTAGCTTTTCAAGGTGAAGGGGCTATCCATACCACAAGTGGGTAGGAAAACCTTTCATTGGATGTGGAGGGTCATCGAGTTATCGTTCGCCACAAGACTGTCCCTGCCATAGAGGGGGCAGGTAGTCTTAGGGAAGGATATAATAGTCATTTTGTAGGCAACCAGTAAGGATACCTTAGCAATCGAAGGGACTATCACCATTTAATCGAGGGACGAGATCATATTTATCGTAGGCAACTCGAACGGACTATGATCTTTAATCAGAGGGACATGGTGATTTTGAAACGAAGGCAACAAGCTAAGGTATCCCTACGCTCGAAGGGACTTGACTATTTGATCGAGAAGGCAACATAAGAGTGGTAACCTTAAAGGTGTGTGTGTGTGCACCAATCATGTGATTGTATTCGGATATTTATCTTGAATTAGTGAGTTACGTTCGATTAATTATCCTGCACTCCCTATTTACTAACCACACAGTTAATAGTATATAGAAATTTAAAACAGTTCATGGGTGCGGAAAATAAAATGCGGAAAGTAAAGCCCTAATTACTATTACATCAAAATCGAATGAGCGACCTATACACCTTCTAGAATTTAAATTATGGAAATTAAATAAATTCATAGCATAATTAAATAGAGACGGAAATTAAATAGCAGAATTTAAATAATTAAATCAATAGCAAAATTAAATAAGCAACCATGCGCCAATCACAGAATATGGGATGAGAAAGAAGATCGCGAGAATTAGGAACGAATTGATGTTCGAAAATAAGTGAGATAAAAATCTAAGTTTAAAAGTTATTACGAAAATAAAACCTAATTACTAAGTTAATTGAAGGTATTAAATTAAATCAAAGCCAAAAATAAAATAACCTAATACCGAAATCTATTTTTTGTGTTTTTGATAGTTGATTTTAATTTTTAAAAAAAATAATAATTTAAGCATGTTAATAAAAGAAATAAAAGAATGAAAAGAAAAATAAATAAGTAAATAAATTTTAAACAAAACCTGGGGTGCTGTCTGAAAAGGAAGGTGCTAAGAACAAGAAATCCTGGCCCAATATGAGGAAAGGCCCAGGTGCGTATGATCATATGCGTTGGTTCCTGGAAGTGTACCATGGAATTGCGTTGTAGAAGTCTTCAGATCTTAATTAAGGGAGATCTGACGGTGAGGATGCGAGGGAGTATGATGGACGAGTGGGAGAGCGTGCGTTTGATCTGCAGGAATGTATAAGCAAACAAGTATTGAAAAATATAATGCATGGCGCGTGGAATCGAACACGCGTCTCCTTTTTCACCAGCCTTCAGGTATTACCAATTGTGACGCGCTACGAAGTCTTTAGTAAATAAATTGATACAAAATAAATATGAAAACATAACATTAATTGGAAATTTCAAAAGGCGGGTCAAACCGGGCACCATCTGTACGCGGAAGACCAATGAAAAGAAGAGAGAGAATCCAGTGTGGTTGACCAGCCAATAACACGTTCCCACGCGTCGTCCAAGGTCCTCTCCTATTGTTCATCATCTTCTTCAATTTACTTGTGGAATTTGCTGCGGATTCTCATACGTGTTTTCCTGCGGATTCTTCTTTGTTTTTTCTGCAACATCAAAACTCAAATAACGCACGTTAAAAACTCATGATTCGTACCCAGATCCAATAATTCGCCCCCTACAAGTTCGATGGTGAGGTTATTTTTGACGTACGAGGCCTGCAACTATGAAAACGCAAGCATTGAAGCTTGGAGCTTCAAAAATGGTGATTTCTTAATCCTGCGACAAAGCTTGTGATTTACACGTCAAATGTGTTCTAATGATATATATTAAGAGGTATATATAAGTGAAATTGAATCATGATGCATGAGTTAAGAAATTCAAGAACAAAAAAATAAAAATAACTGGTGATGATGAGTGGGGGAATTCCGGTCACTTGTAGACTCGAGTAAGGAGTGGGATCGACTCCTGGGACTTTGAAGAAGATGAATGGAAGCTTGGATTAGATTGCAACCTCCTGGAATGCCAACTTCACGTGTGCCCTATTCTTTGATATTCTTGCAACTTTAAAACCCAAATGTTCTTGGCCAATTTTCGTCCCCTTTGAGGTTGGAAGTGTTGTGTTTATATAGGGGAAGAATTTAGGGCAAAAAGTTTTGGAAAGAATCAAGAGATTGGTGAGGAAAGGATTTGAAGAAATTTGATTGGAAATTATATGCAATATTTATATTTTTGTACCAATTTATTCCCAATCAACTATATTTGATTTGCTTGTACCCCAAGGATGGCTTTGTGATTGAAAAAAAACCAATCATTCATTAATGCAAATTTATCTTATTTTCTTTTGATTTAAATTTAATAAAAATGAAAAATAAATAAAATAAAAAAACCAAATCCTTCACCAACGAAAATACAATGGTTTCTAGGTGTCCCTTGGGCTTTCATATGATCCAAAATAAAGTCCCATGATTTAATTCAATATTTTTGGTATTTTATTTAATTTATTTGTCATTTAAATGAATAAAATTCAAATAAATAGAAATAAAAATTCCAAAAATATAAGGATTGTTTTTAAGGCCCTTTTATGGATCACATGTGTGATTAGGACCCAAAACTTAGGCCCATTGGTTCAAAAATCCAAAATTACTCAATTAGGTTTTTGTGCCTCTCTTGAATTTTACCCAACTTGTACACTTCATATCTCCCTCAATTTTTAAGGTATGAATGTGTTCTAGGACTTTTTGGAAATCCCAAGATGTCTTCTACAAGCCACTTTGGAACCTTTTTGCAGTTGAGGATTTTATCTTGAAGATATGGCTCCTGACAAAAAAATAACTTTTTGCGAGCTTCTAAAAGGACCTGTAATGTTTTGACTCATATCTCTTATGCGGAAGCATTTCTTGACCTCGGGCCCAACATAAAAGTTGTAGAGAATTGAATTTCCTTGAGAATGAGCTTTGTTTGAGGAATTTCTGATGAAGTATGAGAGAGATTTGATCAGTCAAAGTTGGGTTGACTTTCTCCTATAAACCCTAATTTAGTAGCTTGGACATTTGTGGATTTCTGATCTTTCCTTGATGAATCATGATCAACCCTTGATCAAATGATGAATATGACTTCAAAATATTGATGTTGACCAAGAATCAGAATTTTTGACTATAATTTGACCATAGTTGACTTTTAGGTCCAATTGGTCGACTGTTGACCATTTGAGCAGTTGACTGAGAAATCTTATGAATCAGAGCTTGATACTTGGCATGAGGACCCTTTGAGGCATATGAGAGGTCATGGGATTCATTTGAGGTCTTAGAGCTTGATTTGATCTTTGAGAGAAGCTAAACCCTAATTGTGGGTTGATTGCTTAGGAGAGAGATAGTCAGGCTTATTTCTCAGTACTTGAGCCAAAATATTTTGAAATATGATGGCCAAATTTTGGGGTATGACATCGGGTATAAAAAGTCCTAGTGGAACATTCTGTGAAGTGAGTAGTGAAGCATAATATCTATGAGATGGATATGTGCTCATAGACTGGGGCATAGTCGGATGTGGCATAGTCTGCTGAGGTGTAGAATGTTGAGCCCCCTGACTAGACTGAGCATGCTGAGGTGTAGTCCTTTGAGGTATAGAATGCTGAGCCCCCTGACTAGACTGAGCCTGCTGAGGTGTAGTCCTCTGAGGTGTAGTCTACTGAGCCTCCTGACTAGTCTGAGGTAAAGGGTAATACATAGGATTTGTAGGAACCTCAACTACATGTATCCTTAGGCGACGAACTTTCTTAGCACTCTTACCTTTATCCTCAAGACGTGGAGGCATTTTACCTAATTAAAAGAAAAGAATTTGATTATAACATATTTAATAAACAATATGCATCATTAAGATAAACAACATGTATATTTAGTTTGAACATATTAAAGGACAACAAAAGCTTCATTAAAATACTAGATTCATTACAATATGTATTAAAAGTTTGAACATATTAAAGGCATCTACATATTAAAATACTAGATTTATTACAATATGTATTAAAAGCTTCATTAAAATACTAGATTCATCATCATTCAAAATCTTCATTATCTTCATTTGATATAAAATTATCTTCAGATTCTGACTCTTCGTCATCTTCATCCATATTATTTGATGACAACAATATAGACGCATCAACTTGCTAACCCTCAACTTCGTTATCACACAAACTTGTAAGTTGTTCAACTTTAATCAGATGATTATTTTGTGACATTTCATCGACTTGATAAGTAAGGTCTTCTACAATATCATCAGTTTCAATATGGCCTATTGGTTTTGACTTGATCGCAACACACCAATCACGCTTAGCTCGCTGAATTGAAGGATAAGGAACGTAATAAACTTGTCTGACAAGATGTGCCATGATGAAATGATCATTATGCTTGTACCTTCGGTCCATTTTAATCTCTACGGTGTTATATTTTTTATTTATTTCTGTGCCTCTAGCAGATGGATCATACCACTCACAATAAAACAAGACAACTTTGTTTTCCGTGTCCAAATAATTGTATTCCAACTCGTAAATGTGTGTGATAACACCATAGAAGTCATCTTCACCACCATCTGTAACTCCTTTTACAAATACGCCACTATTTATGGTTTTCTTTCCTTCTGTTCATTCATCAGTGTGAAATTTATATCCGTTTACAAAGTATGTGTGCCATTTGTTTACACATTTAATAGGGCCTTCAGCCAAGTTTCTCAAATGGATTATTTGTGGAGACAATTCGACATTACATGCCAATTGTTGCTTGAACCATGGTGGAAAATAAGCATGTATGTCAGTGGTTGTTGCTTGTTCACCGGTGAGTTTATAATGGAAGTTATTATATAACCTATATCGAAACACATTAAAAGTAAGTTAGAAGGTAATAAGTTTAAACCCAATGTGTTCAAAATAAATATTCACTTGGTATACTTACTCAATGTATGGTTTAACTTCAACGCAATTAATCAATACATGAACATGAGCAGATTGCAATTCCTTTTCGGTCAGCCAGTGCACATTCGTCTTTCCAGAATGATGACCAGGAAGACCGAAGACAGATAAGGTGAATTGACTTCTTTCTATAACATTAACTTCATTCCTTGTGATTCTTGGAATTAACATTATATGATTGAAATAATGATAGCAAAAATGTGATGTTTCCCGATGCAAATAATGTGCACATATTGAACCCTCAACTTTAGCCTTATTTTTCACTGATCTCTTTGAATCACCCATGAATCTTTCAAAAGGATACATCCACCTATATTGAACAGGTCCGCCAAGAAAAGCTTCATAAGCAAGATGCACAGGAAGATGTTCCATTGAATCGAAAAAACTAGGTGGAAAAATTTGTTCCAACTTGCATAGAATGAGAGGAATGTCTTGGTCCAACTTAATAAGGTCATCGACTCTTAAAATTGATGCACAGATATCTCTAAAAAATTGACTGATTTCAGTTAGTGGATTAAGCACTTGTGTAGGCAATGAGCTGAAGGCAATTGGAAGTAATCGTCCCATTAAAACATGGCAATCATGACTTTTCATTCCAGTCACCTTCCCAGTGTTGGCGTTAGCACACCTTGCCAAGTTAGAAGCATAACCATCGGGCATTCTCAATTCAGTTAACCATCGGCAAACAAGCTTGGCTTCTTGAGGAGTTAGACTATAAGTAGCTTTGGGTTTTAATAGCTTCCCATTGGGTAGAGTCTTTAACTCTAAATCTTTTCGATTACAATACAGTTCCATGTCTTTTCTAGCATTCTCATTATCTTTTGTCTTGCCTTGGACATCCATCACTGTGTTAAATACATTATCAAAAAAATTCTTCTCTATATGCATAACATTAAGATTATGTCGTAATAAATTATCTTTCCAATATGTGAGGACCCAAAAAATACTTCTTTTAGTCCAATTGTGTTTGTCCCCGTATCCTGGAATTTGGATCGCTTTTCCATTGTCTATGAATTTTGGTAGATCACGAACCATGTTCCATACTTCAACTGATGACAAACGGGGGGGAGGCGGATCTGTTACTTTTAGACCTTTTCTGAAATCATTCTGGTTTTTTATAAGTATGTGGTTTTTAGGTAGGAATCTACGATGACAGTCAAACCACGAACTTTTTCCTCCTTTATCCAATGTAAACGCCTTCGTCTTATCCATGCAATGAGGACATCCCTTTTACCATGTCTACCCCAACCAGACAACATGGCATATGCAGGAAAATCATTAATAATCCACATCAAAGCAGCTCGCATGTTGAAGTTTTGTTTACGAGATATGTCATAAGTACATTCTCCAATCCACAACCTCTTTAAATCATCAATTAAAGGTTGTAAATACACATCAATTCCTGTTTTTGGACTCGATGGCCCTGGAATGAGGCAAGTCAAAATCATGTAAGGCTTTGTCATGCACATCTCATGAGGGAGGTTGTAAGGGTTAACAATAACCGGCCAACAAGAATATCCAGTTCCCGACTGTTGGACATATGGAGTAAAACCATCTGAGCATAATCCAAGTCTGACATTTTTAGGTTCTGCAGCAAAATCAGGATGCATCCGATCAAAGTGCTTCCATGCCTCACCATCAGATGGATGTCACATAGTGCCTGTACTTGTTTTGTTTGTATGATGCCATGCCATTTGACTTGCACTAGGCATTGAAGCAAACAATCTCTGCAACCTTGGTATTATCGGCAGATAAAACATTAATTTCACTGATGTGCGTTTTTTATTACGATCAATGGCTTTAGTGCGAACTACATACCTTGGACTGTTACAAAACATACATTCCTCTAATGCTCCATCGTTTGTACCAAACTCATTGTCATAGAACAACATGCAACCTCTAATGCAACAATCAATCTTCCTTACTTCTAAACCCAACTTCATAACCAACCTCTTCGCGTCATAATAACTTCTAGGCAAATTGTCTTTTGTAGGAGTCGCATCCAACATCATTTGACAAAAGAATTCCAGACATTGATTAGGAACATTCCAGTTTGACTTCACAGCCAACAATCTCACGCACATAGATAATTTAGAGTCTGACGAACCCTCAAACAATGGCGTGTTTATCTCTTTCAACAACTCATAAAAAATTTGAGCTTTCTCATTCGGCAACTCTTCCTCATCACTATCTTGTTGTTCATCGTAGGCCGCGTTCACCCCTAAAGCATCACCAATCATGTCAACGTGTAGGTTAAATTGTTCTTCATATTCCATCTGTGATCGACTACTTGAGCCATGTTGGAAATTACTAGTCTCTGGCATATTCATCGGCATTTCTTCCCCATTTGAAGTCAAAACCCAATAATTTTTCTTAAATCCCTTTCTCTTCAAATGAGTTTCTACTTCTTTTGTATCACTTATTATACGTCTACATCCACATTTAAGACACGGACATCTCACTCCTCCCTCTGTCCGAGAACATTCTTGATCAAATGCCCATGTAATAAACAATTTAACTCCTTCCTCAAAAGTGGTTTAAGTCCACGTCTCCCAGCATACATACGATCGTACAATATCGTATTCATTATAATAGTCATAAACATTTTAGTCAATTGAAACTCTTAACTCCTTTTTAAGTGGTCTCTTTGAAGTATCAATTAGTTCGGATGTGTTAGGTATACCTTTTTTTTTTTTTACCTTTTTTCTTTTATAACGTTTTAAAATAATCTACATAGGTCAAGTTTAGAGTAAATCAAGACTTATTATTTTTAAGCTGCAAGTCAATTTGACAATTTATTTTAACATAATGCAAATGATTTTTTTTTAATATTTAAATGGGTTTGTCCATTCCAATCCATTTTTATTAACTAAGTATATTATGCCAAAAATACAATTAACATTTTTTAATGCTTCTTACCCTAAAATGTAAATTTGATGGACTAGGCTCATTTGATTGGAGATTAATTTCAAATAATATGCTAGATGATTTATACGACAAACAGCTCCTAACTATGAAAAAGGTTGGATGCTCTATCCAGTCAAAAACAAACAAAAAAGTTAAAAATTATTCTATATATTATATATTATTGACTTGTTTTCAAGTAATCTATCATAAATACTTAGACTTCTTTTCCTCTCATATACATAAATGCTTCGACTTCTTTTGTAATTCAACGTACTCCTCAATTGTTAATAAAACTCAATTTAAAATAAGTAGTCAATAAACTCAAGCTGCTGTCAATAAAACTCAGGCAGTCAAATTTAAAACAGACAGTCAATAACTTAAGTAGTCAATAATGCTGAATCGGTCAATAAACATAGTCAAAATATCAGCATTAGGTGAGTCTAAATAGGATAAAAGCAAACATAGATTTTACAGAATTATATATTTATAATTAAATATATGATATTTAGAATTTGAAGATCTAATTTTTGTTTACTCTAACCTATTGTGACTCTATCTACTTATCTGTGTCTACTAATTATCTATTTGTTACTTACTAACTAATGGTGTTATGCAACACAATACAAAAGACTTTGATTTTTTTTGTCATTGTCATGGTCATGGTCAAAATGACAGGGAATGGATCAGGGGGAAACGGTTAAAATAACTGAGTTGGAGCAACTAAAAACACTTGTAGCAATGTCTACACAGAAATATAAGAGACATTATACCACATATGCACATATAAATGCTTGGCAAGAGGTTTGCAAGGGAAAAAGCCCTACAAAAAATTGTTAAAATACCAATTCAGTGGACAGCAAACTTTCTCATATCAAAAGCAAAATTAAAAAAAACTAATCTATTCATTCATCAACCTTGCATTGACCAACTCAAGTCCACTTTATAGAAATGAACCATTTTTTGGTATTCAAATACCTTGTGAATATTTCAGAGATAATTTCCATATACACTTAAAATCGAATGCAGTGTTTTTTTATAAAAAAAAGTTCTACAGCCATAATATAGAAATCAATTAAGAACTTTAAGATGAATCTTGTACTAAAGTCATATTCAATCCAATTATCCTCTGATACTAAATGAAACAAAATTAGTCATGAATACCATTAGATAACTCATGAATAAATGGCTTTATGCGTTAGTAGAATGTGATGATGTATAGTGTATCTAAAAAAATGCAACGTAAGATGCAGATACATTTCTAATATTATTTTCTATGGATCCTCATACTTATAGAGTTACTCAATCTTTTGACCTTTTCATATATAGCTAGCATACGATCGATAGTTTGCCTCAACTTGCCTAGTTTTTCTGGTGGACTCAATCCTTGGGGAAAGCCGAATAGAAAAAAGACAATTTATGTATGTGTTGAATCTCATATCTCTTTTGTGCTAGTTTTTTCTATGTATATGTATAATTTCAACGCTTGTTTGTTAAGAACACAAGCATATCTTTGCCTGGAATTTTGATTGGATATTTCTAAAATTATACTTTGCAGAGGGACCTGACTCGTCCATTTACCAAACGAACAGCTTCAAATTCTAAATATTCAAAATATTCATATCCACCTTTCTAATTAAAAAACCCTAAATTAAAACA
The DNA here is from genome assembly GCF_029867415.1 of Vicia villosa. Lineage (NCBI taxonomy): Eukaryota > Viridiplantae > Streptophyta > Magnoliopsida > Fabales > Fabaceae > Vicia > Vicia villosa. The sequence goes on along the minus strand of NW_026705243.1, from coordinate 112,529 downwards.
ATGATAATATTCTAACATTTTAACATATTTATAAACAAAATCATACAAATGTCATCAACAAATTTCTAAAATATCATACCCAAATCAGTTCATACAACCAGCTTATTCATATAAACTTGTGTACCTTAATAATGGGTTGGAGGAAGAGATGAACCCAGCAACAAAAGGAAACTTGAACTAGCAACTTTACTTTGAGTCTTGATTTGTAAAAAAAATTGGGATTTTTAGGAATTTTTTGTGTTTTGCAGTGGCTTGTTAGGGGAAACAGAGAGAGAGAGAGAGAGAGAGAGAGAGAGAGAGAGAGAGAGAGAGAGAGAGAGAGAGAGAGAGAGAGAGAGAGAGAGAGAGGAGAGAGAGAGAGAGAGAGAGAGAGAGAGAGAGAGAGAGAGAGAGAGAGAGAGAGAGAGAGAGAGAGAGAGAGAGAGAGAGAGAGAGAGAGATATTTACGGTGGTGTTGGTGTGTACCGAGTGTGTGGGAAATGGAAACGCAAACGTTTTCTTAAAGAATTTTGCGGGGTGAGAAATACCCAGCAAACATTAATATCGTTGAAACTTGCGGCGTGCTTTTCACCCCGCAACGTTTGTATCTGACATTTGTACTTAATACTCTATACCATCTTTAATTTTCAGATCTATTTTCCCTCCAATTTTATTAGAAAAGTTGCGAAGTGGTTCACACCCCCGCAAATAAAAGAGACGTTGCAAGTTGCTAGGTGCATTCCACCCTGCAACATATGTTACTGACAAACCACCCCTTTTACACTGTGCCATCATTAATTGCCAGATATATTTTTCATCAAAATTTTAAAAAAAAAACTTGCGGAGTGATTCGCACCTCGCAAAGTACATAGGCATTGAGACTTGCGGGGTGGTATGTACTTCGTAACTTTTGTGTCAGTAAAATCAACCAAAGGTCTCCTGCCACACTGACCTCTCAATAAATGTGATATTTAATTTTCCAATAATTATTTTAAAACATGGTTGCAGGGTGTTTGACACTCTGTAAACTTTTTTTCTAAAATTTCAAATCAACCTTCCTCTCTTGCGAGATGGAAATATATTTATATATATTTTAAAAAAAAAATATGTGTTGCGAGGTGGTTTGCACACTGCAACTTCAATAGTTTGCGTGGTGTTTGTCACCTGGCAAAATCACCCAGCTAATCAACATTTTTCTTGTAGTGAATCACCAAAACCGTCTCCCACAAAGTGATCTCCCCCATATTTAGAGACATTTTTAAACAGAAAACATGGCAAACAAAATGCTAGGTCCTTAGATTCACTATAATCAATCCAGTCATACAAATCAAACCAATTTTTGCAAAATCGACGTCTTTGTTTACCTTGAACAGACCAAGGGTAAACAAAATTGTTAGGAGGTTGATGACGACCTATCTTTAAATAAGTTTTTCTTACCTCATTTTGGATATCAGGATGATAGCTTGAAATTGGAGGCCTGATTCCTGGATCCGTTTCCAATAATTCATAATCAACAACTTTGATAATCTCATTTGGATCTTGAGTTTTCGATGCTTATAGATTAGCCAAAGAAGCAGCTTTGTCTCTAGAAAGTACTGGAAAAAATTTCTTCATCCTATAAAACAAACAATGAAACTATTTAAAATAGTTATTCATACTAATATTATATTATAAAGAGAAAATATAATTTTTTAATAAATTGGGATTTTAAGTAATATTAGATTACCTTAGATTTTTAATCACCCATAGATAGATGTATCCGAGCCAAATAGAAAAAATTGAAGAAAAAAAATGAGAGGTTAACAATGAAAGAGAGAATGAAAGGTTAGTGAAATTTGAGAGGAGGAGTAAAATGGGTTAGTGTTTTAGCGGTTAGTAATGTAAGTCTGTAACAATGTTATTTGAGAGAGAATCAATAATTTTATTTTTTTTCTTTTACAATTTAATATCTCTATATATAAATAAATATATATATAATATAAAAAAAGAAAAATTACAATGTGTAATGGCTTCCGTTTTAATTCATTGTAAGTTGAAACCTAGCCATAAATGCATAAAAGGTAGGCGGTAATGATGATGTTACGTGAGAGACAAAAATAGTAGTTTTAATTTTTTTTTTCACAAACCACAAGTTAATAGCTGACTATACATATAATAAAAAAAATTAAAAAAATCTGATGGGGCTTTAGCCACACCTAGCCCACACATGTATCCGCCCCTGTGCGGGTACATGTGAATTAAGCGAATTATTTTATTTTGTAAAAAATATTAATAAAATTGTTACCTCGGATATTTATAAATCCGACATAAATATATACTAAGGGTTTGAGGTTCAATTCCCAGATTTTTTTTTTAAATATTCAGTTTTTTTAAAAAAAATTCAAAAATAACAAAGTTTTCAAATAAATTACAAAAATGTTTTTTTTTTTAAGATTAACACGTTGTCGTCAGGGAGGTGGCGACAACGTTTTGGGCCTAAGAGGTGTCGCCAGTGGGCCTGGCGCCTCCTTTGTATTGTTTTGGTGTTGTCGCCACCCCCCCGGCGACAACACCCCCCCCCTTTTTTTTTTCTTTTTTTTTTTGTTATTTTTTTTCTTGGCTATTTTTTTTTCTAATTTTTTATTTATAATTTTTCCAACTATTTTTTCAACATTATTTGTTTATATAATTTTTTTGTTAATTTATTTTCCATCCGTATTTTTTTAACTAATAATTTGATTTCATTTCATTGAAAAAATAAATTACAAAGACACATAACACCTAAATACTATGTTGTGGAGCTAGCACCACGATTGGGACATTTGTTCCTATTATGTCCTACCTCACGACATATACTACACTTCCTCTGCATTTTTTCAGTGACATCCATCTCGGTTCTAATACGCCTGCTGTTTGGTCGACCGCTTTTATTCCGACGCATTAAATCGTTATGCCAAACTGTTTCCCCCTCGTACACAGGCCAATATGCTTCCATTGTTACCACCGGAAAGTAATTTTCGTATACGTTGAGCAACGTTGATACCTTGTAAATTTCGGATACCAAAGATAATGCATCAAAGTGAGTATGTGAACATGCTGCAAGGACATGGGAGTACACCAAGAATACATGCATGCCACAATGGAATCTCTTACACACCTATGCTATTAAGGAATCTCGTCCCCACAATGGAGTACACCAAGAATACATGCATGTCACAATGGAATCTCTTACACACCTAGTGCATGCAAGAATACACGTTATACATAGTCTGAAACATTTAGATGTGACAAGACTAATGCATGCAGGCTATGGAATCTCTTACACACCTATGCAATAAATGCATCACGTCCCCACATTTTACACCAGCATGCATGCAACAATACAAAGTCTGAAACATTTAAATGTGACAAGACTAATGTATGCAGGCAGTCACCAGAGGGGGTGGCGACAACATTGATTTTTTATAGTTGTCGCCAACGGGGGGGTGGCGACAACATTGATTTTTAAGAGTTGTCGCCAAAGGGGGTGGCGACAACATTGATTTTTAAGAGTTGTCGTCACCGGGGGTGGCGACTTGCTTCGTGTTAAGTGTTCAACCGTTGCATGCACTTGTCTTCTCACAATTAATTGTGGCAGACTTTTATTGCACCAAACACATTTAATTGTGTTTTGTTTTGGCTATAAATAGGTCCCCATACTTGTTCATTTTCTTCATCAACAAAGAACTATCATCAAACTTACTTTCATCAGAACAACTAGTTTTCATCATCAACAAAAATGTCTCTCCTAACAATGGGTGAAGAGCATCGAGGAACCATTGCAAACATCGCCGATTATGTAAGTTTGAGTAAATTCAATTTATTTATGTTCTAAACACTTAAATTTTCTAATAATATTTACTAATTTCAAACATTCAAATACTTATGGTTCATCGTTTTTTTATAGGATATCACGAGATTTAGAACCCGTGGGGGATCGATAAGTCCACCGGACCCTTGGATTGTGCCTTATCTTGAGCGTGCGGGGTTTGGGAAGGTAATTAATTTAATAAGCACCTCAATCGATATGAAATTTATATTAGCATTGTGTGAGCGTTGGAGGCCTGAGACCCATACTTTTCACCTTCCAATCGGTGAATGTACCGTCACTCTAGAGGACGTGTACATGTTATTGGGTCTCAACACAAATGGAAAAGCTGTGTTTGGAAATGTCCAACAACCAAGCGCTCTATGTGTAGAATTGTTGGGTGTTGATTTAGTAGAGGGTGAGGGGCGACAAAGAGGTAGGGGCCAAGGTATAAAGTTTTCTGGCCTTCAACTAGCTTATCAAGGCCTGGTGTTGAATCGAGACTCTAGCGAGGAAAGTAAACTACAAAAAACTAGAATGTATATTATGTTGTTATTTGGTAGGTTTCTATTTCCCGAAGGCACGGGGAATAGTGTTAATTTTATGTACTTGTGTCTACTTGAGGACATCGATGCAATTAAGACGTATAGTTGGGGTTCGACGGTGTTGGCGTACCTATATAGCTCTTTGTGCAAATGTGCAAAAAAGAATAGCTGCACATTTAGTGGATGTGCATTCTTGCTACAAACATGGGGATGGTGGAGAATGCCGGTATTAGCCCCAACAAATCCGCACATTTACGTCTTCCCTTATGCGTCAAGGTAACTTAATGATCTTATTTTAATTACTTCATTTTTTTCCATTATTAATTGTAACTATATTGATTTTTATTTTTGAATGTGTTTAGGTTTAATGCCCTCGGGATGGACTACACCAATACGCCAGTAAACAAAATCATTTTTTACCGCCAACTATTGGATCGATTAAGACCCCATGATGTAACACCACTAAATATTTCCATCTTCTAAATATATTTGTAAAATTAACTATTTTATATAATTTGAAATTAATATTTTTTTTGTTGCAGTTTCTTTGGAGACCTTACTTGGGTTTGGACCACGTACCCGACCGTAAAGAGGCAGCTGTTTGGACGGCAAAAACACCCATCATAAGGTTCACCACTGTGGAGATGCACCCAAGTGACCGTGTGAAGCTCCAATTCGGCATGCATCAAGGTATCCCTGACCCCCCTGAGCCTGACTCTTTGGGACGTTGGCATCTGGCGAAGGTTAGCAAATAGTGGTACGTAGAACATTGGCAGACGTTTGCTAGAGATCAACGTAAAATATGGGCTAAACGTTCCAACACTGTTTTACAGTTTCCTGTGGCGCCGGAAGAAATGAAACCAACGCCTGAATATGTAAACTGGTACAGATCGGTCACAAATCCCGAAATGTTTGTGTCTGCCCCTTTCTATTTGGCTGACCCGCGAGAACAACAACCATATTTTGGAGGCCAACAACAACAACCACCTATTTACCAACAACAACAACGACAACAAAATTTCCATCAAGAACAACCACCACCGTCTTTCCAACATCATCAACCACCACCAAATTACCAACAACAACATTACCCACCACAACAACAACCACAACAACAACAACAAAATTACCACCACCAACCAATCCACCAACAAACGCCTTTTTACCAACAAGAACAACAACAATCCCAACAATACCATGTCGGTAGCTCTTCCAGATCACAATTCCTAGACCTCAATGTGGGGGGTTCTTCCACATCACCACCACTAACCCCCGACATGGGCATACAAGAAGAATACCCGCCTTACAACACATTCGACCAACAAACATCACAATACCCCAGCCAACCATCTAACTTCAATACACCACCACAACCAATCTATTTTAACCAAACCGAATCCACCACCAACTTCCAAAATCCAAACCTCCAGGCCGCACCCACTAGGAGAAATTTCAACCCACCTAGACAAAGCTTTGACGGGCATGCGGGCACCCGCCTTTCCTATAGCGGGAATACTAGAGGTCAAGGACGGCTCACAGATTTTGTAGACCCGGAATGCATTGAGGGGCCATCGAATCAAACACAAGAGGAACCAAATAGAGGGGGGCGTCGCAGGAATAGGGGAGCACTACCGACTCGTGACCCTTCTACGCGACCTATTAGACAACCTGATTGCGGATCGTACCATGGTCCACGTGGCGCTAAATAGGAATTTTATTTGTATCATTAATGTATTTTGTGTGGTTTTTCATTTTAATGTATTGTGTGTTGTTTTCATTTTAATGTATTTTGTTTTTTGGTAATGTTTAATTTATTGCTATTATTTTTCCAACTTAAAAAAAATTAAAAACAACTAAAAAAATAATATAAAACAATTGGAAAAAAAAATTAGAAAAAAAAATAGCCAAGAAAAAAATAACAAAAAAAAAAACAAAAATAAATAAGGGGGGGTGTTGTCGCCAGGGGTGTGGCGACAACACCAAAACAATACAAAGGAGGCGCCAGGCCCACTGGCAACACCTCTTAGGCCCAAAACGTTGTCGCCACCCCCCCTGGCGACAACGTGTTAATCTTAAAAAAAAAAACATTTTTGTAATTTATTTGAAAACTTTGTTATTTTTGAAATTTTTTTTAAAAAACTGGATATTTAAAAAAAAAATTCCAATTCCCAACTCCTGATATTTAATGTTATATATGGAACCAAAAAGGTGCCATTATATTTTCTAGATTTTACATCGGATATGTTACCTCGGCTTTTATGAAAACCGAGATAAATACTCCATAATTTTTATTCTTTTGATAATCAAAAAGGAGCATTTTTTAAATATATTTTACGTCGACTAATCTACCTCGATTTTTAAAATTTAATCAAGATAAAGTTTCTTTTAATTTTGACTCCCATGTCCATCTAATTTAATTTTCGTGCCTTAACGAAAGAACCACTACTACGGAAAAGCCAATTAACAACGGTTGGGAAAGATATATAACAATGTGGGCCTAGGCGTTGTTATGTAGTGTGTCGATGATGCTTACTATCACGACCCAGTAGCCGTTGTAATATATTAGAAAGCGTGCTCCCTATCATAACAGTTTTCCAAAAGACCGTTGTCATAACTTTAATGGTCCTGAGTTCGATTCCCAGTTGCGCCGTTTTAATATTTAATTTTTTCTGGACAACGCGCGAGATATTATAACGGTTATGACTATAACCGTTGTTAGATTTTCTGCATAATTAACAAATATTATGCTGCTTTTATAATTATTCCCATTTTTTAAACTTGTATCACAGCAAAAAATATTGTTCACCATATCACATCATAATTAAGAAATATTATGTTCACCATATCACAACAGAAAATAAAACTCACATTTGTGATAAAGTTATTTGAATAATATTAATTGTATCATATTGTTGCACCCCAAATTTGCCCTCTTATTTGGGTTGCCATTTATGGTAGACGTTTATTTCTTCGTTCAACGCAATTAAAGTTTTTGCTGTTTCAAGATAGTTTGGATCAAAGGTCTATTTTTACGGTGCAAGTGCACAATTTGTAACTTCCGACTGGAAGGTCATCTCGGCTTAGTTATCACACTATTGGAACTTTTTTGATATTCTTTACATCTTTCATGTTCGGGCCGGAAGCTAAGTCTTTGAGGAAGATACCCGAAAATGCAAATTACTTGAAATTCAGATTTACCGTTCAACTACTTGTTGGATGTTCGAAAATTCGTAGCTTCCGTCCGCTAAGTCATTTTGATACGATTCTTGTGCCAAAAGAACCGTCTTGATGTTTTCTCCATTTCATATGTTCGGGCCAAGAATTGATTATTTGAAGAAGATCGTCGAATTTGCAATTAACTGGAAGTTATACAGTGGATACGGTGTGCTGAACCACTGTCATTCAGATATTCAAAAATTCATAACTTTTGACTGGAGAATCGTTTTTGACCCGTTCATTTTGCTAAAATTCCGTCTTGGCATCTTTTTCATTTCATCTGTTTGATTCGAGAGAAAATTCCTACCCAAAAATTCTAAAATATTGCAAAAGCGTTGAGAATTAATTGTCGAAACGGAGTTTCGCACACTGTGCAACAAGATTCAAAAATTCATAACTTCCTCAATTTTTGTCAGATCGGGTCGATTATGGTGGGAGAATTCCAAAAATTTTGTTGGCTATGGTTTTCCTTCAAACCGCGAGTTCAGATTTTGAACGGAAGATCGAGTTTCGTCGCATTCTTTGGAAGGTGCGCATGAAAATTCTACACAGTTAAGTTTTCTGCCTCCGATGACCAGATGATTCTCGTTGTTCAAATGTGTATAACTTCTTCACCGTTTATCGGATTGAGCCCATTCTCACGGCAACGGTACACAAATTTTGTAATCTTTGACTTTGCTCTTGAGCCCGAATCCGAATTTCGCACCGAAATGAGTTTCCTTGTCGACGACTCTTAATTTCTGTTTTGGCGCAATTTTTGAAATTCGAAATTGGGAGCACTATATATTTGATTTTTCATATTTTCCCTCTCATTCATAAAAAACACTTTCTCATTTCTCTCTCTCTCTCTTTCTCCTGAACCAAAACTTCTTTTCTTTGAATTTCTCAAGAACACAACAATAACTTCATCCATTTTCTCAAGAACTCAAAGAACAAAACTCATCAAAAACTTCAAGTCTCCTTTCCTCTCTCATTCGACCGCCGCACATCACTAATTGGTCAGCACCGCCAGCCCGTGCACCATCGTGCCTTGCCTAGAGCAGTCGTCGCAACCGGCCGCCGCACACGCTAACTCTATCCTCCGTGAAGCTCTCTCTGATCGGCCTGCTCCTTCTCCCTTTTTCGGATTCCAATATTGTATCAACCTCCTCTTCGCGTCGATTCGGTAGTTCTTGAAACTTAATTGATTTGATTGCTTACTTGAGATAATTGCTTTATGAATCAAGAATGAATTGAATTTTAGTTGTTGAAACATAATGATGCTTGATTTGATTTTTGTGGAAGATAATTGAATTTGTGAACCATAAGTTGATGTTGAATTAATGGATTGAACCTTAATTTTGTGATAATTACTTGATTCTTGAATTTGTTGACTATATTGAAATCCGGAAATGTTGTCGATGTTGAATTTCGGTAATTAATTGTTATGTTGAGCTTGATTTTGTTGATAAACTTTGCTTTCGATTGAATAATTGGTGAATGTATGTAAATTCTTGATTATGATTCATGAGTCGATGTCTATTTCTATGTGATATTTGTTTATACCGACACTTGGATATTTGCTTGAGAACAACGCTCTTGATGTGAGTTTTCGATTTAAAACATGTTTGCATTTTGTGATAATATAGCTTGAGTCGATAACTGCATTTGAGCACTAATTTGCAGTTTTATTTTCGATTTCGGTTGACATTGTTTCATGTATGCGTTGCTTACTGGAAAATAAAAATATCCTGTAATTGGCTTTCCAAAATTCGGTTGATGCATTCTTATGCTTATTTGTGCGTGTAATGATAATTCCAGTTTCGATTTGAGTTTCCATGAGTTTTGGTGACTTTACGCAATGTTGTCCCAACTTTATTCCATCATGTATTTTGTATGATTGTGTGGATGTGTCCGACACACACCACACATTGAATGTGATATATTTTCACATCTGTGATGCTTTGATGCCTATGCCGCACACCGGATTTCTGACTTTGTTTGTTGCTTGGTGCTAGCTCGCGTGAAGTCTATGGGTTTCTTTACTACTTAGTTAACTTTTATTTCCGGATTACTATCCGTTCAGTATACTTTCTTGAACTGATTTACTATTTCTGTATTTTTTTTCTTTTGATGCCATGAGAAGTAGGATTGGGAGTCTTTCCCACTTGGCGGGCAATTCTGGAAGTCCTCAAAGGAGTTTTTGCCACTAATAACGAATTTGCAATTGCTTTAACATGAAGAACGATTTCAATGATATAACTATAACCTTTCTTGACTGGTTTTAACTCCATACGAAGATGTCTAACACATGCTTTCATTTGAGCATTGAACTATTTGTGGATCTTGTCCCAAACTTCAAACGCATGTTTGAAACATAGACGATGCGGTAACATCGATTCTAAAATGACGGAGAGAAGTCATGTGAAGATAGTTTGATCTTGCACGATCCATGTTTCACATTCATCGGATATTTTTCCTTCAGCTTGATATTGCACAGTTTTGAACTTCAGAGGAATGTGAGGATTGACTACAACTTTTTGTACTCTATAAATAAGTATGACACCCTTAACTTGTTGATTTCACAACAAATAATCGTTTTCGTGTAGCTTGATCGAAAGCTTCGATCCAAAGTTATGTAAAGTAGACAAATCAGATTCGTTGAACGCAAGACTATGAAAATGTTGCAGCTTAGTTGCAGGGGAAACAACTTGTGAAAGTTGTGCGAGCTCAGCCTTGGTGACTTGAGGAGGAAGAAGAAGTTACACACTTAGAACATAATTGAATTCAATTAGAGTTGATAGAGAGCGGAAGGGATCGACGAGAAGAATGATACCATGATGAAAAAGTTATTGTGAATTTCATTTCATATTCATTGGTAGAAATTACCTTCTTACATTGTCATAGCTTCTATATATAGGTTCTCATGTATGCTTGATGAGTTTTGCACATACTCATGACTATCATGCATGCTACATTATAACACACATACAAGACTTCCATGCTTGCTATGTCATGGTGCAATTCCTCTCCTAGATTACACTACACTCTATTTATTATAAGTTATTCTTTTTTTTCATACTCTGGTAATTCTCATCTCTAACTTTAATATATTATTTTCTATTATTATATATATAATTAAATAAATAAATAAATAAATAACATAATTACTAAGGGATCAACAGAATAATTTTCAGCTAAATCCAATTCATGTCAAGAGAACCTTTATTCATTTCATTGAAGTGTTTGGGGGAACTCCCTTTTGTTCACTGAACTCAGGGTTCCTAAACAGTATCCTTTTACATTTTACAATTGATTATTACATATAGACTATACTACTAGTGAATCACAAACTATAACTTCACATTTCCATCACTTATTCATCCTCTACTTTCTCTCAGCATTCTCCCTTGACTCACACTGTCACATAAACTCCAAAATCACTTTTGTTTACAAGATTAACAACTCCACCAATGAACTCACTTCTTGTTTGAGAAGAATTTCAACCTTGTGCCTCCCAATCATGCTCCAATTCTCACATGCTTCTGAACAAACACATTTACCATTTCCAGTGTAAATTCTTGGACGAGGATCAACTATCATTTTCTCAAGGGAAATTGCATTCTTTAGTAGATAAATTGCAATTGCAATCTCACTTGAGTGTCCTCTAATTCCTGTTATTGTTATTTCCTTTAGATGATTGTGTGGACATCTTGGAAGCCATTGTGGTAACTCTTCATCAATGTTAAAATAGGTCCTTAGCTACAAAAAATAAAAGCACTCAATAAATTTCAACTCATTTATGTGCTCATTAAAAATCCAAGGATCACATTTCATTGTAAAAGAAATTTACATACTTACATGAAGCTTAAGTTTTGCAAGAGTTGGACATGCATTGAGAGCAACTGGTATCCATGAAAGGTCTTGTCTAAATATGGCCACTTTTATAACTTGTAGGATCTTCAAGTTTTGAAATGTGTGGAATCTATTTGACATAACCTCACCCTAAGTAAGTAACAAAAATATTAAATAAAGAAAAATATATCAAACACTTACAATAACTATTAACGTATATAAATAGATGAATATTTGCTTAAACTCCAAATAATAATAATAATAATAATAATAATAATAATAATAATAATAATAATAATAATAATAATAATAATAATAATAATAATAATAATAATAATAATAATAATAATAATAATAATAATAATAATAATAATAATAATAATAATAATAATAATAATAATAATAATAATAATAACAATAATAATAATAACAATAATAATAATAATAATCTAGATTATATGTAGCAAATGGACTTATTTAAATTTAAAAGTTGGTATGTAGAGATTTGATTTACTTTTTTCACCATAAAATGGTTTGTTTTAGCTTTAAAAAATAAAAAATTATATTTTAAAAATAATTTTTATGAAATATTTTTAGAAATATTATAAATTTTTAAATTATTTTTCTATAAATCAAAAAATAATTTTGACATCTAACAACATGAATATAAATTATTAAAGATTAAAATATATTCAAAATCATATAAATTTTTTTAAAAATATTTTATGATGAAATAAAAAATTATAATAAAGTAATGAAATGTTTAAAATAATATTTTATAAAAATATTATTCAAACTTATTTTTCATTTTAAATTTTATTTAAAAAATTGAAAATTTTATTTTAAAAAACCTACACATTAATATAAAAATTATTTTTAAAAAATTGAAACAAATCAACCCTTAATAACAAAATAATTTGCGGTCACTTGTACCTTTTCAATAAATTTCATTTGTCAAATTAACCTAACTCTTAAAAACTAGATTAAGACGAGGATTGAGATTTGACTACATAGACATGAGAAAAATAGAATATGTATTTCAATAAGATATTCATTACTTACCATGCAGCTGCATTCAAGGAACAAATTTTCGAGATGAGGAATATGAGTGGAAAGTTTGCAAACTAGCCAATTTTCATCATTATAACCTTGAGATTCAATTACACGACCAAAGAAGCTTTTAAGCATAGGGGCATCAAAAAAGAATTCAATTTTGCTTCCCACATATTCCAAAGTCTCTAAGTTCTTGCTTTTGAGAATAATTGCCTTCAATTGGTGACAAAGATTCACTTTCAAGTACTTTAAATTCTTGCAAAAAGAGTGTTCAATTTTCAAGTAATCCATATTACAACATTCAGAAAAACTTAACCATTCAAGATTGTTGCAACTCGACAATAAAATCCGAATATGTTCTTCGGATTTCAAATCAACTTTGAAGAGATCCAAGGTTTTGAGTGTACTAAAACCATAACATGGTTTTTGTGGAGCAAGTAAACAATGTGCTAAGCGTAAACACTTCAAAAACGAGTTGAAACAAACAATGTCGTCACAAGGGAAAACATAGAACGAACCATCATTAGGAGCACTAAGATGATTCTCTTCGAACAAACAAAGATCAATCTCCTCTACATTTCGTTCAACCGCAAAACAAATCCATTCATCGAGATCATTACAACCAAACCCTTTATTACGAAACGTGAAACAAACTTTTAACTTGTCAATTTTTTGAACATTTGTAATTCTCAACAAATATGTGTTCACATTACTCACAAATGTAGAGGCTCTCTTCATTTTGATATTAAAAATCAACACTTTACTTAATTGACATATATTGGGAAATGAGTAATCTTTCACTAGCATGTTTTCCGAATCAAAAATAAGGTTTGTTGGATTGGTGAAAACGTATCTCCAATTGGAAGAAAGAACACTTGTTTTGACAGCTTCATTGATCTTAAGAGAAGATAAAACGTTACATAACAAACTATAGGGTAATGTACTAATGTAATCTGGATTATTTTTTTCTACTACCCTTTGTTTCTTCATTTTTTTTTTATGATTCTTTCTCAAAACATGAGAAATTATTGGCCGTAGCCAAAAGGGGAAGGTGACCATAGACCTAAAGGGTATTTATAATAAATGGTTGAGAATGAAGTACGGCATTTTCAAAGTGAATAATTTGTCTTTATAGATGAATGTGGTTTTAAAAATAATCAAGATATCTTAGAATATAGTCCTAAGTTTTAATTTGACTATAATACAACTAAGAAAGAAATAATAATATACTCCATCCCCCAACCACGCCGGCACCCTCGTGTCACTTAATATTTTAATATATGAATAATATCAATTAAGATCTTATTGGTGTCTTCATAATACCATCATTTGACATATTAGTGTCCTCATAATATCATCATTTTGACATATGAGAAAAGGGTGATGTTTTGAGTGTGAAAATTAATTTTATATTGAATGAAAATGTAAAATTATTTTACATTTAAACCTTTGACATATTAGTGATCTTAAGATTATGAAACACTGTCTTCATTTATTTTATTATATCATTTTAAAAGTAATGTTTATACAAAATTATAAATTATGTTACAAAATTAATATACTATTAATAATATTTTTTATTATAATTTTTCAAAAAAGAAAATTAATTTTTTTTAGTTTATCTTCTTACAATTAAAGAATAATTTTTGAAAGTTCTCTAATTGGGAAAGTATTCAGTCTAACTGATATTGTTAGATGAACTAAATTTTGAAGATAGTTCTCTCATGGTACTTACTAATTAACCTGAAATATCTGATGTTATGAGTAAAAAAAATTACATCAAAACATGGTTTGTCTAATATATAAATCCTTCAAAAGTGATTGAAGATAGATTCTTATCATTTTAGTAAATAAAAAATTATTTTATAAACATAAAAAAAAATATTTAATATTTTTCTATAATTTGATAATAATTATAAGGGTTTATATTAGAGAAGCTCCAAAAACAATTAAAAACATTTCATGCTTTGTTTCTAGTGAACTCGTAATAATCGAACATATGATTGTAAAAAAATCAGAATTACTTTCTCTGTCGTTTAGCCCTTAGTCTTGCCGTTGAGAACAATAGAAGTAAAGTTTACAAATGACAAATATTCAACAATTTTTAATTTTCAAGAAGATTCTGGGATACCTTCTCATAAGAGGTGACAAATTTAGTACTAATCTCACCACTTTTATAAATTGTATCTGATAAAACACGTCTTTGGAATTGGGGTCATGACAAAGGTACATTGATATTCAGAATCTACTATACAAACAACTAGTAACAAACCCGTGCATACGCACGGGTTCTGGTCTAATACGCGCATTTATTTACATAATATATTTATTTTAAATAAAATATTTAAAATGAAAAAATATTTATATCAATAATAAAGTTTTCGTATATCAAAATATTTAGATCAATAATAATTTTTTTTCTCTTATATCATTCTTGGATCATAAATATTTGAATCATAAATATTATCTTTCTTATATATAAATATGTAGACAAGAATATATTTGTTTCCCGTATTCAAATATTATTTATGTTTAGGTATTATTTACAAAAATATTTGGATAAATTGTAAATTTTTGTATATAAAAATATTTAGATCAATAATAGATTTTTTCCCGTATATCATTTTTGAATAATTTTTTTTTGATCATAAATTCCATTTTTCGTATATAAAAATATTTAGATAAATAATAGATTTTTCCCGTATTTAAATATTATTTATGTTCAGTATCATTTACAAAAATATCTGAATCAATAGTAATTTTTTTTAAATAAAAATATTTAAATCAATAATAGACTTTTTCCCGTATACCATTTTTGAATTAAACTTTTTGGATCATAAGTACCATTTTTCATATAGAATAATATTTAGATCAATAAAAAAAAATTCTCGTAGACAAATATTATTTATGTTTAGGTATCGTTTACTAAAATATCTGAATCAATAGTAAATTTTTGTATATAAAAATATTTAGATCATTAATAGATTTTTCTCGTATACCATTTTTGAATTAAATTTTTTTGGATCATAAATACTATTTTTCATATAGAAAAATATTTAGGTCAATTATAGATTTTTTCCCGTATACAATATTATTTATATTTAGGTATCGTTTATAAATATATCTGGATCAATAGTAAATTTTTGTATATAAAAATATTTAGATCATTAATAGATTTTTTCCCGTATACCATTTTTGAATTAATTTTTTTTGGATCATAAATACTATTTTTCATATAGAAAAATATTTAGGTCAATTATAGATTTTTTCCCGTATACAATATTATTTATATTTAGGTATCGTTTATAAATATATCTGGATCAATAGTAAATGTTCGTATATAAAAATATTTAGATCAATAATAAATTTTTTCCCGCATATCATTTTTGAATTAAACTTTTTGGGATCATAAACACCATTTTTCATATAGAAAAATATTTAGATCAATTATAGATTTTTCCCGTATACAAATATTATTTATGTTTAGGTAATGTTTACAAAAATATATATATCAATAATAAATTTTCGTATATAAAAATATTTAGATCAATAATAGATTTTTTTCCCGTATACTATTTTTGAATAAAAATTTTTGGATCATAAATATCATTTTCCGTATATAAAAATATTTCGATCAATAATAAATTTTTTCCGTATACAAATATTATTTTTGTTTAGATATCATTTATAAAAATATTTGAGTGAATAGTAAATTTTCGGATAAAAAATATTTAGATCAATAATAGATTTTTTCATGTATACCATTTTTGAATAAATTTTTTTTAATTATAAATAATATTTTTCTTATATAATAATATTTAGATCAATAATAGATTTTTCTGATACAAATAATATTTATGTTTAGGTATCATTTACAAAAATATATGAATGAATAGTAAATTTTTGTATACAAAAATATTTAGATCAATAATAATTTTTTCCCTTATATTATTTTTTATTAAAATTTTGTGGATCATAAATATCATTTTTTTTAAAGAATAAATGGAGTATAGAGAGATTAGGGTAGAAAACTAAAAAGGTGAAGAGAGAGAAACAATGGTGAAAATAAGTTATAATATAGTAGAATAAAATATTAAGATATAATAGACAATTGTGTTGATAGACTAAAAAACCAACAATTTTAATAAGTGTACAAAAAGTAAGGATGGATAATTTTGTAAAAACCAGAGCCACTTATTTTCTTATATTATTATAGATTAATAAAAGATTGACCAATCTGACTATTATGCCCTTAGTTAAAATTTTCTTTACAAACAAAAAAGGGCAATTCGGTAACTAACAAAATCACATATCACTTTTTCAACCTTTCAATAACTAAGCGCCAATTGTCAGCCTCTCATTGGTCCAACTTTTTAACTTTTCAATAACCAACTTTTTCTCCCCAACACACTTATTCTCTCTCTTACTTAAATTTTCAAACTTTTTTCACATTTCATTTTCCCACACTTTCTTACTTTCATTTTAATTTTTTTTCATTTAATCACAAAAATTATTAATAATTTATTTTTTTTAACTTTAATAAAATTAAATATTTATTTATCTCACGGGTCACTATCAATACAATATTTAATTTATTTTAATCGATCATTACACACTTTCTCTTTCTTAATTAAAATTTCAAATTTCTCTCAAATTTTCTTCCCACACTTTCTTACTTTCATTTTAATTTTTTTTCTCTATTTATGTATCAACTCTAAAAAAAAAATTTATTTTTTAAATTTAATAAAATTAAAAATATTGAAGAAAACTATCACATCTTTATCTTCTGCTCTGCTAGGGTTTGATGCCTAAGGCGAAACGTGGCGTTGGCCGGCCAAAGGCGGCGGCGCAACCGAAAGCGGTGGAACGGACGATAGTTACACAAGCGAGGATTGAACCTGAGTTACCAGTGACACCTAAACCACCTGATACAACAGTGGCCCATGATGACCAGATGGACACCAAACCATCTATTGAGCCTCTGCCACCACCAAAACCATGGGTTGAGATTATTCAAGGGAACAGAGATCTTTCGAGGGGGATGGCGGTGGAATATATTGCCCCTACTCTGCTTAATGGAGACATTGAGATTAACATTGAGGAAACGGATGTTGCGCAGGAGCTGGAATTCTGGGAATATGCTGTTATTCTCTTCGCGCTAGGAGGAAACCTAACGATGACTGCAGTGCGTAAATTCATGGAGACTTCGTGGAACTTTGTAGCTTTGCCGAATCTTTACTATAATGATGCTGGATATTTTATTGTAAAGTTCAAGAGCTATGCAGATATGGAGAAGGTCATGGCGCAGGGTCCATACTTCATCTATGGGAAACCCTTGTTCCTGAAACCTTGGACACCTGATTTTGAAATTAAGGAGGACTTGCTACGAGTACTACCAATATGGATTACTCTCCCTAACTTACCACTTCATCTCTGGGGAAAAAGTAGCATTTCGAAGATTTCTAGTGCTATTGGCAAACCGATAACTACTGATGAATGCACGGCACAGAAGCTGAGGATTTCGTATGCCAGGGTGTTGGTAGAGGTGGATATCACACAGAAACCTAGAGACTCTATTGTCATCAAGGACCACCTGGGGAAAAAGATAGAGCAGCGAATTGAATATGAGTGGAAACCGTTGTACTGTCATTCATGCTTGAAAGTTGGGCATGACTGCTCTGTGAAGAAGGTTAGTGTGAAGCAAGCTCCTAAGGTGTGGAAACCTAAGCCTAAAACTGATGAACCTGGAGTGGTGGAACCCCCTGCGAACATTGGCAAGAGTGATAAACCTGGTGAAGAGAATGAGACACAAAAGGAGTCGCATAGTGAGGAGAATTGGACAGTGGTTACAAAGAAGGGGAAGACACCTATGGCTACTCCTAAGGATAATAGTGTTGTTCTATTCCCTAATCCATTTACCCACCTTAGGATTGGAGACTGTCCTATAGGAGGACAAAGCTCTGTTCAATGATTTGCACTTGGAATGTACGGGGCATCAATAAAGAAGCTAGACACAAAGAGGTAAGCTCCTACCTCCATAGCTTTAATGTTTCTGTAGTTGCTTTACTTGAGACTCGAGTGAAAAAACAAAATGCTGATAGAATAAGAAGGAGATTTAGTAATAACTAGGACTTTGCTGATAACTATGATTGCCATGAGAATGGTAGGATCTGGTTGATGTGGAGGCCTCAAGAGGTTGAGATGAGGGTGATTCAGAAAGATGAACAACACATTCATGCTGATGTGTATGATTTGGATCAAAGGCTTATGTACAGTCTCACTGTGGTTTATGCCTTCAACCAACTTGCCCTTAGGAAAAACTTGTGGGATGCTTTGGAAAACTTGGGCAACAACATATCTCACCCCTGGATTGCTATAGGAGATTTCAACAATGTAATCACTAGTCAAGATAGGATTGGTGGGAATGCTGTGATTGAAGGGGAGTACAGAGATTTGGTACACATGATGAACAAAACTGGGCTATATGAGGCTGCTACTAAAGGTAACCACTTCACTTGGACTAACAACCAAAGGGATGCTGTCATCTACTCTAGGATTGACCATATGCTTGGCAATATGGCCTGGTTCCAGAAATTCCATGATGCTATTGTGGAGGTCTTGGCTGCTAACATTTCAGACCATGCTCCTATTAAAATAAGCAATGACCAGAGGAGCTATCAAAGAAAATACATGTTCAAGTTCCTGAATTGCATCACTCTTGATCCTTCTTATGCACAGGTGGTCCAGGAGAGTTGGAGGAGAAGAATCCAAGGAACAGCTATGCACATTTTGTGGAGTAAATTGAGGAGACTTCAGCCTTGTCTAAAGCCCCTTATTAGGAAGAACAGTGATATCCAGGAACAGATCCAAAAAGCCAGGCAGGAGTTGATCAGTGCCCAAGAACATCTTACCAACAATCTGTTTGAAGTGCAGGCTATGGATCAGGTCAAAAGATGCCAAGACAGAATTACCCAACTGAATCAACAAGAGGAATCTATTCTTATGCAGAAATCCAAAGTTACTTGGCTGCAATTGGGTGATAGCAACAATGCATACTTTCATGCACTGGTTAAGGAAAAGAACAAACAAAAAAATTTGTACTCTCTCACTGCTATGGATGGGAAAAGGCTGACTACACAAGAGCAAATTGAAGATGAGATCCTTGGGTTCTACACTGCATTAGTAGGGACCAAGGCTACCACAACTAAAGGTGTGGATATCACTGCAATTAGAAGAGGGACCATGTTGCCTAGAGAAAAAGCTCAATTGCTGATCAGTCCTATCTCTGAGCTAGAAATTTGGAATGCTGTGCAGAGTATTGGAAATAATAAGGCCCCAGGTATTGATGGTTTCAATGCTTTTTTCTTTAAGCAGTCCTGGCATATTATTAAAAAGGATGTTGTAGCAGCTGTCCATGAGTTTTTTAGAACCAGCAAGATGAATAAAGCTGTAAATTGCTCCCTTATCACTTTGATACCCAAATCCTCTGAGGCTAGAACTGTTAAGGATATGAGGCCTATCTCTTGCTGCACTACCATCTACAAAGTGATTTCAAAGATTCTAACTACTAGATTGGGAGGGGTTATAGGCTCAGTAGTAGATGATAGCCAGTCTGCTTTTGTTCCTGGCAGGAATATTCATGATAATATTATGCTGGCTCAGGAACTGGTTAGAGGATACAATAGAAGGAATCTCTCTCCTAGATGCATGATTCAGATGGATATTCAAAAAGCCTATGACACTGTTGAGTGGGAGGCCCTGCAACAAATCATGTTTGAACTTGGTTTTCCTCATACTTTTGTCAATTGGATTATGGCATGTGTTAAGAATGTTTCATACAGATTCTCTATAAATGGGAGCCTCTCAAGGAGCCTCCAAGCTAGGAGAGGGCTGAGGCAGGGAGATCCCATATCTCCTCTGCTCTTTGTTTTGATTATGGAGTACCTCCACAGGGTCCTGCAGTCTCTAACTCTCAACCCTGGGTTTAAACTCCACCCAAAATGTACAAAGCTCAATATCATTAATCTATGCTTTGCTGATGACTTGTTGTTGTTTGTTAAAGGTGATGGTAACTCGGTGAAGCTTCTGATGTCAAAGTTTAGGGAGTTTTCGGCTGCTACAGGTCTCTATGCTAGTCCCTCCAAGTGCAAAGTGTACTTTGGAGGTGGAAGCGAGGATATGCAGACCCAGATCCAACAAGAGACTGGTTTTGTGACTGGAAATATGCCCTTTAAGTACCTAGGGGTCCCTCTAGCAAGCAAGAAGCTCACTATCAACATGTGTCAGCCTTTGATAGATAAGATGGTGGGGAGACTAAATCATTGGAGTACTAGGCTTCTCTCCTATGCGGGAAGACTCCAATTGATTAGGAGTGTGCTGTTTGCAATTGCAAACTATTGGATGCAAATCTTCCCGCTCCCAAAGAAGGTCATCAAGCATATAGAGAGTTTATGCAGGAGCTTTCTCTGGACAGGTAAAGAGAATATTTCCAGAAAGGCCCTTGTTTCATGGGAGCACACCTGTGATCCTATTTCTGCTGGTGGTTTGAATCTTGTGAACCTTGTGGCTTGGAATAGAACTACGATATGCAAGATGTTATGGAACATTGCTGGTAAAAAAGACATTCTGTGGATCAGATGGATACACCTCTTCTACCTCAAGGGCAGTGATGCTAGAACCTTCCAGCCAAAAGCCGACAGCTCATGGATTCTGAAGGCCATTTTTAAATATAGAGACTCGGTTGTTAATTCCAGTGTGTGGGCAGAGTTTGAGGCTGTAGGGGAGTTTGTAGCTAGCAGATTGTATCAATGGCTAAGGGGAGAGAAACCTGGTGTTTTTTGGAAGAATGTGATGTATGATAACAAGGCTAGGCCTAGAGCTTTGTTTGTCATGTGGCTGGCATGTCAACAGCGGCTGCCTACAAAAGAGAGGCTCAGGAAAATTGGAATTAATACCGATGGCAAGTGTGTGTTTTGTGGGCTGCCAGAAGATTGCAATCATTTGTTTTTTCAATGCTCTCGAACTAAGAACATTTGGATGCAGGTGCTACATTGGATGAAGATCTCGCATAAACCTGTAGATTGGCAGAATGAATTGCCTTGGATTTGCACGCAGATACATGGCAAGAGTAGTAGAGCGAGGCTTATGAAAGTTGCAATTACTGAGTGTCTTTATAGCATTTGGCGGCAAAGAAATTTCAGCATTTTTCAGGGAGAATGTGTTAACCGTTTGTGTAGCAACCACATTATAGATATGATTAAAGTTAGAATTGAGAAGGATAGAAAGTTAAGTATGTACTGTGCTGGCTTATAGGTTATTTTAAGCCTGGATTTTGTTAAGTTCTCATAGAAGCCTGGATCCTTGGATCGGTTTTGTAATTATCTGTTTTTGGAATAAATAAATTCTTTTCTTTGCTCCAAAAAAAAAAAAATTAAAAATATTGTAATATCACGGATCACTATCAACATAATACTTATTTTATTTAATCAATCATTGTTTTTATTAGAGAGATAATATTCTTATTTTTTAAAAAAATTTCTTTTCTTCATTTCACGATTTTTTTAAAGATTATTTAATACAATTAAATTCATATGATTATTGTTCATTTTACATTTGTATTTAAATATATTTTATGAGTTAAAAGGTAGTGCACTGACCGTGTAAAATAATTTTACACTGTCATCCAATAGAAAATTATAAATGTTCCATGTCATTAAGTTTTTTTTAAATAAAAAAAATGGTTTAATTGGATACATGGGTGGTGATTGGTTGACAGTGTAAAAATATTTTACACTGTCAGTGCATCACCCCTTTTCTCATATTTTATATCGGATCAAATAAATTTTTTTTCACGGGTCATTATCAACAAAGTATCTAATTTTTATTTTTAAATGTTAAAATTTCATTTTTTTTATCTTCATCTTCCAGATTCTTTTTTTATATCATTATTTAATATAATTGAATTTATATAATATTTTTCATTTGTAATTAAATCATTTATTAAAAATTTATATGTATCTAATTAATTTCATACAATATTAAATAAATTTACCCGTGCGGAAGCACGGGTATCTTACTAGTTGTAAATTTTAAAAGAATATATATACAAAAGTTTGAAAATGTTGACAAATGATGACATGATTATTAATATATTTTTTTGGCTAAACAAACAAGGGACATATCAGTTTCACTAGAGATATATTTGAATTTTTTGTGTGAAATATGTGTTAGTCTTAAAAATATATTATTTTATATTTTATTTCTTTAAAAAATTTCAAATTTTTTTATCACAAATTTAAACTCCACTTTAAAAAGTTAAGTATACAGGGACCAAAAATAAAATATAAATCTGAAAAGAAGTAAAGGATGATTAGTTTAATGATGAAAATCTCTGTGTAAGGTTTTTGATGCGAAGATGGTTCTTCGATAAAGAGAGGGTACATGCAAAATAATGTTAGCATTTTGACGTTTGAGTTAGTATGAGATTGAACTGAAGCTTTGCGAATGTGAGTTGTCTCGTACCTTCACATGACTCGGGGTCACACTTATATATGGAATACCATTGTAACCATATCCAGATTGTCGGGCATGGAGTGCGGGCGCCCTAGATGATGATTCAATGGCTCAGTACAAAGGGGGTGTGCTTCAATACAACGATACTTGTGGAAGGGCTGTCAGCGCAACAATGTGAGGAGTACCTTGAAGAGATTGAGTCGGTCTTGTGGGTCATTTATCATCCCATCACATTTATCCATCAAGTCCTTGCTGTCAGGCAGGAAGCAAGAATTATTGATGTAAAGGTATTTGAGATCGACCCAAAAATCTAAATTGTGGTAATCTCATATTTGGAATATAGATTCCATGAAGAGTGAGAGTATTTAGTAGAGGGAACATTAACATATAAAGTGGGAATTTGTAACTTCTTACCATTTCCTAGAATTCTTCTTTTTCCAGGGGCTTTCTTCATGGAACATTTGCCCTCACTCTGTCTTCTCTAGAGAAACTTCTAGATTCTAGTCACTCATTTAATTATCTACTTGAACAATCGATTTCTCCGATCAAACTCCTTTATACCCAATATATTTCAAAGTCTTCAAAACTTGTTCATCCAGAACCTTGTCTTCAGAGTCTTCATCACTTGATCTTCGGAATCTTCATAACTTGTTCTTCCAGAACCTTGTCTTCAGAATCTTCATGACTTGGACAATAGAATCTCAGAGCTAGAGGAGTCCCCGAAGCTTTTTCATGAGAGTCACGGTCAGAAGCTCCATCACTAATGTTCATCAGAACCGTTGTTATAGAAGCATTCATGAACTTGACTGAGTTTTTAAACACGCCTGGTTTCTTCCAGAGTCAGAGTGTGTTGAGTTCAGAACTTGATGACGTCACACGCCTTTTCTTCAGAGTCAGCACCTGTTAGCAAAAGCTACACACTATACATAAATCGTTAAAGTACTAAATTGTTCTCTAAGATATCATGTAATGTTATCATCAAAACTTAAGGCCATATGCAAAACCAAATTTTGTTCTTACACATTTCTCATGGTTGTATTATACTCTCCTTGTATGTTGATGATATGATTATTACATGTGATGATGTTGATGGGATTAATGAGTTCAAGTTGCAGTAATCTAAGAAGTTCGAGATGAAGGATTTAGGCACTCTTTGTTATTTTTTAGATGTTACCTAGTCCCTTAGAGGTTATCTTCTTTCTCAATCTAAGTACATTGCTAACAAACTTGCTTATCTGATACTGGAGCAGTAAATAGCCCTCTTGAGCTAAATGTGAAATATACTTATTATGATGGTGTTATCCTATGATAAGTGCCAAATTGTAGTTATTTTGTGTATAGTTTTACGGCACTTATCTTCTCTTTTTCCTCAATCTGGACGCGTTTTAGTGTATATTCCGTACAATACGTATACTTTGTGTTTAATCGAGTTTTGATTCATTCATGTACCGACTAATAGTTTTTCATTCATTTTGTAGGTATTTGAGCATGTATGGAGCATTGAGTAATAAAGCTTCAAGGATGCAATTTTGGATCAAAAAAAGAAGAAGCCATTTGAAGAAAATAAGATGCTGCTTCTGGTGTGAGTCGCCCGGTGGAGCAATTGGCTCGCCGGGCGAGCGTTGGAAAATAATGTCTTGCTTCTGCCTTGGGCTACCTCTTGTTCGTCGGGCGGAAGAAGAAGGAGTCGTCAAGCAAAGCATATCGTTCGCCAGGCGAAAGAAGATATTTTTGCCAGCTTATTGACGTGGCAGAGGCTGTGTGGCCGGGAATAAAGGTTTCACCAGGCAAAGCAATTGGATCGCCGGGCGAAAGTCGCGTAGCAGATTTTATTTATATTTTAATTTCATTTTAGGTTTTTGGTGGTTGGTTTTGGGGATTTTTGTGCTCCCATGCCAATTCCACCCATTTTTCTCTAGGATTAGCTTAGATAACAACTTTGGGTCGTGCATTCGGTGATTCGGAGGTGGATTGCTTATCAACCGACGCTGACAAACCGGCAGATTTGTGGTTTTATCTCTATTTCTCTCTATGCATTTCTCTTAGTTGGGTTTTGTATATATATTTACTCATTTATATTTGTCGCCCATGGCGTTATATAAAGCTTGCTTTACAAATCTTTGTTGATTGTTTTCTTAGATTTTTGCTCTGTGCTAGGGATTTGGATTGTTTTAGAGATAGACTTCTTGAATCCTTATCTAGGATGATTATCTGTTAGTTTCTGGATTTTAGAGATAGATTTAGAGCTAACAATCTTTATGGGTGTCGAAGCTTAATGCTTTCGTGTTGGTTGTGTCGGTTGAGAGATCGTCAATACGATTGGTATGGATGTCTGTTGTGTTGTTGAGGTGTGCTGAGAGATCGTCGTTGAGATGATATATTAGTTCTCTCTACTTTGGATTAGAAATGACTTAGGGTGTGAGCGATGCCGGATGACATTGACGAGTATTGTAGGTTGAGTCTAACTGGTCGATAAGTTTAAGGTTGTGAGAAATAGATTATATGTAATGTCTGATAAGTCTATTCTTTCTGAAAAATGAATTCTTTTGTGTTGATATTTACTTTTCCGTTTTTATGCTTTAACCAATTCAACCCAAACTCATAACTTTGGAAACTGTTGAACGACAGTTCAATGCACTAGTCCTTGTGGAGACGATAACTTTTCCCGGAGTAATACTTCCTAATTTTTGTTGCTTGCCGCTTTACTGCTTCAACAAAATGGTGTCGTTGCCGGGGATTGGTGTTTTATTGAATTTACATTGAAATAGTTTCTATAGTTTTGAGTTTTGTATATATCGCACATATTGTATATTCTCACTTGTTTATATTGATACTTGTGTATGTTTACTATACTTGCACATGTTTTCTATACTTGTAAATTTGATATATCATTGTTTGTTTCCTTTCAAGTTTGCTTGTGTATGGTTAGGAATAGCCGGACGGAAGTAACTTGTAGGGACGTTCTTAAATAACAGGCGTCGAGCTTACGACGTAAAACAAGCATGTTTATTCTTTTTATTTTGTGTTTAGTTTAGGTAGTGTGATGCAATTGTCTAAATAAATTTAGATCGGACCAGTTCTTAAATTTCAAATCTTCACTTTTAAATATGTTTAGACAATTTCATATGGTCTTTTAGTTTGTGTATATTAATAGTTGTGTGTTTGTCTTTGAGCTTGTTTTGAGTACCTTGAGGAATTTGAGGTGATTTTCCAAGTTTGATCGTTTTGACTTGCGAGTGTATGGTAATGAATTTGTTAAAGTTTTGTACACGTTCAAGGTATGTGTTTATCGCTTTCTAGACTTTAGCATATTCATGATACTTAGGCTTTTTACAACTTTTATGTCATTCATTCTTTTGTATACTTGTTTGTTTGTGAATCACTTTAGTTCCCACTATTTTGTGAGATAGCTTTCCATTGTTCACATATGCTGGAAACCACAATTCTTGTTCTAACTGGATTTTATTATGCTTAATCTTTTGTTTGTGTTGATTATATGATGCATGAAAGTGATCAAGGCATTTTTGTTCCATTTTGAGCACAACTACCTTGGCCAAATAGTTAATTTACCTTGTGAGTGTGTGATCATTAGTAACCCCTTTGAGCTTTTTGTCAACATCCATGTTATTTTATAACTTAATGCTTGTCTATGAGTGTTTAGTTTTCCTTTTTGTATGGATGTTGATTTCTTTTTTCTTGAACCCTAAACTTTGTGTTGTTGTATGAATTTTTACCTTGCCTTAGAAAGTAGGGAGTATTCATATTATGATGTGGTTGAATTCAAGTTGGGGAGAGAATGGTTGTGCACTTATTGGTTGATTATTATGAGGTTGAAATAAAAAAAAAATATGAAAAATAAGTGAAAAGAAAAAGAAAGAAAAAAGAGAAAAAGTTTTGAAAAAGAAAGAAAACAATAGTATGGAATAATGTTGTGATAATAAGTTTGTGTTTTGGTGTAACAATTTGAGAGTCAGATGAAGTATGATCAAGATTTCGTTGTTTGAGCTTTTGTGAGTTGATCACTCCCTCAGGTTTTGGCAAGTTTTTATTTCGATTAGCCTTAGGACTTATCCCTTGTTTGTTCACCCGACCACGATACATCCTTGAAAATCCCTTGTGATTCGTGCGTTTGTATCTTTAATACGATTTTTAGATGAGGGTATAATTTAGTCTTTTGTTTGCAAGATTGTTGGATGAGTGAAAATACCCCATTTTTGTATTTTTTTCATCTACCGATGATTGTGTGCTAGGTGTGATGCATTTTTGAACTAGTATTGTTTTAGAATGTTTGGCATATTATTTGTATTTAGCATTTGTGTGATGTTTATGTTGCCGTCGTAGTTTAGTGGTAAGTATGTCACTTTGTGTGTACCGTTTTGCATTTGAGCCACATACATTTGTTTCCTTCTTTCAAAACTTGTTGATTCATGGTTTTTGGATTTTTTTCTTTTGTTTCCTCGAGTTAGTTGATTCTAGTCTAGGGACAAACAAGTTTAAGTTGGGGAGAGTTTTATAAGTGCCAAATTGTAATTATTTTGTGTATACTTTTGCGCCACTTATCTTATCTTTTTCCTCAATTTGGACGCGTTTTAGTGTATATTCCATACAATACGTATACTTTGTGTTTGATAGATTTTTTGATTCATTTATGTACCGAATAATAGTTTTTCATTCATTTTGTAGGTATTTGAGCATCTATGGAGCATTGAGTAATAAAGCTTCAAGGATGCAATTTTGGATCAATAAAAGAAGAATCCATTTGAAGAAAATAAGATGTTGCTTCTGGTGTGAGTCGCCCGGTGGAGCAATTGGCTCGTCGGGCGAGCGTTGGAAAATAATGTCTTGCTTCTGCCTTGGGCCGCCTCTTGTTCGCCGGGAGGAAGAAGAAGGAGTCGTCGGGCAAAGCATTTCGTTCGCCAAGCGAAAGAAGATATTTTTGCCAGCTTATTGACGTGGCAGAGGCTGTGTGGCCAGGAATAAAGGTTTCGCCGGGCGAAGCAATTGGCTCGCCGAGCGAAAGTCGCATAGCAGATTTTGTTTATATTTTCATTTAAGTTCACTTTATGTTTTGGATGGTTGGTTTTGGGTATTTTTGTGCTCCCATGCCAATTCCACCCATTTTTCTCTAGGATTAGCTTAGATAACAACTTTGGGTCGTGCATTCGGTGATTCGGAGGTGGATTGCTCATCAACCGGCGCTGACAAACCGGAAGATTTGTGGTTTTATCTCTATTTCTCTCTATGCATTTCTCTTAGTTGGGTTTTGTATATATATTTACTTTGAACTCATGTATATTTGTCGTCCATGGCGTTATATAAAGCTTGCTTTACAAATCTTTGTTGATTGTTGTCTTAGATTTTTGCTCTGTGCTAGGGATTTGGGTTGTTTTAGAGATAGACTTCTTGAATCCTTATCTAGGATGATTATCTGTTAGTTTCTGGATTTAAGAGATAGATTTAGAGCTAACAATCTTTATGGGTGTCGAAGCTTAATGCTTTCGTGTTGGATGTGTCGGTTGAGAGATCGTCGATACGATTGATATGGATGTCTGTTGTGTTGTTGAGGTGTGATGAGAGATCTTCGCCGAGATGATATTGTAGTTCTCTCTACTTTGGGTTAGAAATGACTTAGGGTGTGAGCGATGCCGGATGACATTGACGAGTATTGTAGGTTGAGTGTAACTGATCGATAACTTTAAGTTTATGAGAAGTAGATTATATGTAATGCCTGATAAGTCTATTCTTTCTGAAAAATGAATTCTTTTTGTGTTGATATTTACTTTTCCATTTTTATGCTTTAACCAATTCAATCCAAACTCATATCTTTGGAAACTGTTGAACGACAGTTCAATGCACTAGTCTCTGAGGAGAAGATAATTTTTCTCAGAGTAATACTTCCTAATTTTTGTTGCCTGCCGCTTTACTGCTTCAACATCCTACCAGATACCACCTTACATCAAACTTCGGTTGTAACTTTGGTGTACCTTACCATTACTAGACCCGATATTGCTTATGTAGTGCATGTTGTGAGTCAGTTTGTTGTTTCTCCTACTACAGTACATTGGGCAGATGTACTTCGTATTCTTCATTATCTCAGGAGGAACGCAGGTTCAAAGTCTCTTGTTCTCTTTAACCTGTTCCTTAGAATTACATGCTTACCCTTATGTTGATTGGGCAGGTGATCTTACTTATCGTAAGTCTATCATGGGACATTATCTCCCAGAGACTCTCTTATCTCTTTGAAGATTAAAAGAAAGACATTATCTCCCGCTCTTCTACAAAAGCATTGTATCGTGTAATGGCTTCCACCACCATTGAAATAGTTTGGTTGTGTTGGTTACTCTCTGTAATGGGTGTCTTTCTTTTTGGAACGAATCCTATGTAATGTGATAATAAGAGTGCCATTCAAATTTCCTATAACTCAGTCTTTCATGAACGTACAAAACACATCGAAATTGATTGTCATTTCACTCGTCATCACATTCATCATGGAACCATTACTTTGCTGTTTGTTTCTTCTACATCACAGATTGCTTATTTGTTCACAAAAACTCATTCCATCAAACATTTTCATTTCTTGATTGACAAACTTTCAATTCTTCATGTATTGTGAGTTTGAGGGGAGATGTTAGATAATGTGCAATGGACTTTTAGAGAATATGCACTCGGCTTTTATTATAATTAGGTTAGGGGTATTATTATTTTCTATTTATATATTATCTTGTTAAACCTTATATTCAATATTTTTGCAATCCTAATGAAAACCCTATCCGCTTTCTCTTTTCACTACCTCTAATATTTACAGAGTGCGTCCTGAAATATAATTCTGAATTCTATGAGTAATTTTGGTTTTTCTCAAGAGAGTGAGTCCCACTTAAAGCTTATAAAGTCTATAAGTAATGCGTAAGTAATGCCTTTTGCTAAGAGAATTTCTTTATCCACCTCCCTATCTTCTTGGTCACCCCTGGCGAAAACCCAAAAATGCCCCTAAATTTCAGAAATGCATTTCCGAAGTCACTTTTTTATGAAAAAAAAGTTGGTTTCGGAAATGCACTTCCGAAAACATGTTTTTTTTAATGAAAAAAATTGATTTCAGAAATGTACATCCAAAATAATGTTTTTTTCCAGAAAATAGGTGAATTCGAAAGTGCATCTCCGAATTCACCCCCTTGGAAGAATTCAGAAATGTACTTCCGAAATAAGGTCAGATATAGAAGAAAAAAACAAACAACAACAATTCGATTTATTTAAAGGGTGAAGATTACAAAGATCACATTACATAAAATTAAAGTTACATATTGTTAAACAGGGGTAGGTGAGGATGAGTCAACATTTTGATAACGTCGGCCCTTGATCTTTGAAGTTTTGCATCCAACTCGATTGGACCCTTCGAAGAAAATCGGTCGAACGTTGTCCACAAAACCGCTAAATCTTTGTCGTTCTTGACTTTAAATGGGGTGAATTGAACGTCTCCCTCGTCGTTAAGCGATGGCGAGCGGTACTCAAGCTTGACAACCTTCCTATTTTCAGGATATTGCAATAACGTGTTGAGCGACGTTATCAATTCCGCGAACGGCGTGTCGCGCGAGAAGCGGAATTGGAACGGTATCGGGTATCCACTGGTGAAATAGACAAATGCTAGGTGGGGGTAGGTTTGTGTCATTGGTGTTTTGTGGTGTTGTGAGGATGAAAAGGATTGTGTTGTATTTATAGACTTATTGGAGTAATAATGGCCCAACAAACCTTATCTTGCATTCAGTGGATGTTTCAGAAAGGAACTTCCGAAATAAGTTCAAAAACATGTATATTTCGGAAATGAACTTCCGAATTCAGCAGAAACAGAGGTGAAAAATCAAATTTTGTGCATTGCATTCTGTTTTAAGATAACAATAACAATTACATACAAAATAGGCACAACATAAACAATGACAATATTAAACATAATTATATTATATATGTATTGAATCCGTTTGATTTTACATGGTAAACGACAATACATACAAAAAATGACACGCACCGGTCATTACAAAAAAAACGGTCCGGTTAAAACTAAAATTTGTCGAACCAATCGGTGGCGCTTAGATCTAAAATCGGTATGTTCTTCGACCGCTCTCTATTTTCCTCACGCTCTTGTTTCATCATTTCTTCAAACTCCGTCATTCTTTCAACGAAAGGATCCGACCAAGTCTCCTCATTTTTATGATGTGTCGTCCACTGACAAGAAGTAGCCGGTATAGGACACCCCGGTTTCAAAAAAACTTGCACAAAGTGGTGCGATCTTAGATACCCGATACATATAATGCGGCTCTACGCGTCCAAAGGCGGTCGGCTATGAAGTGGAAAGAATGTCTCACATAATCCAAATCTCGTCAAATCGACACACACCCGATCGTACGCACTTGCTATGAGATGACCCATATCGGGGAATGACATCCACTTCGAAACCGGGGCGATATCGCTTAGTGATGGAACAAGTGAATCATGAAGTTTCTCAAAGTTTTCTTGATTTTCATAGAGTCGGACGTAGATGTCCCTATGCAAAGTCAACTCCGAAATAAGTGCCCGTCAAATAAGAGTGTGATTTTCTTCTCCTTTTCAGAGCAAACCCGCAACGGCCTGATATCCACAATTGTCTTCGGCTCCAACATCAACTATGTTATCAATATATTTGTGCATAAAAAGCGGCATCTCATCAATGTAGATCATGGGAGATTTTTTTATCGAAGGTGTGCGAGGCGGCTTCGAAATACGCGCTCCTTTGTTACCACTACACTTGGATTTTGGTGTTGGTGAATCCGGGATCCATGCATCAACATGTTCAAAGTAGGAAGGAGATCGTTTGGTTGATGTGTCTTCTTGGGTATTTTTCGGTTTTTTCGGCGCACCTTTCGTTTTAACCGGTTGAGATGGAGGTTTCAAATCGGTGGTCTCCGAAAATGCAATTTTTCGCAATTGTTCTTTTATGTGCATTTTCATTGTGTCATCCGCTTTAGCAAACTTATCCATTATCACTTCCAACTCGTCGGAGATGGTGATTTTGGAATCATTTTCTTTCGGCGGCTCGAAATCATCAAAACGGAGCTTCTTCCAATGGTCGATTACCTCATCCATGCGTATCGGTGAATTCAACTTCATCTTTTTAGAAAGTATACAGGCACAGGGAAGCCCATATGTTTTTCTAATTGTGATCCGCATTTAGAACTACCCGGACCTGTTGTCTCCGCCCGCTTCGCTTCATGAAACATAAAATTCAATCCCGAATGGGATATATTGTAAATCAATTGCGAGAATAGATTTTGGCCCTTAAACCGGTGTTCCATAACCGTCTTGCTCCGATCGAAAGATGTTTGAATTTCATTGTGTTGATTTTCGAGCATTTGGTTCATGGTGTCCCATCCCCGATACAAATCCCCCTTGCTATCACCCAACCATCTCTTCAACGCCGCATGTGCAGATTCAACTCTGTTAGTTGTAGTGCAACCAAGATGTCTTACTCGATCCGTCCAAGCACAAACAACTTTTTCCTTTACTTTGTCAAGGATAGTGGATTCGACATAATGACAAAAAGTCTTAATAGAAACGCACAAAGACCTAAAGTGTACCAAATTCTCGGTATACAATCTTCGGAATGTGCATCTAAAATCTCCCTCCATGCGGCCATAATCCTATCCACCACAACACCGGCTTTGATGACTTTACCATTTTCATCCGGCCTATCTTTCGCGCCAACCGCGGGTTTGAGCTTACTTCTCACGTTGCACGTTATGTGATACCGGCAAAGTAATGTGGTCGATCGACCGCATTCATCAAAGCATTGTCTCGGTCGATAACAATGACACTTGGCATATTCTTTTGATCAACCAACAAAGACTTGCATATTTCCAAAGCCCATGTAAAGTTATCTTCTTTTTCACATTCCAAAAAAGCAAACCCGACCGAAAATGTCTTGTCCGTTGAGGTCACACCGACAATCTCTAGAAGCGGAAGCCTATACTTGTTGGTCTTGTATGTCGAATCCATCACAAGAACGGTTGGAAATGTGTTGAACAATTTGATACTTTCGGGATAAGTCCAAAAAATGTCATGCACCACAACTTTGTCCTCGCACGTTCGGAAGCTTGACACGTATTGGTTATCACCTAATAGTTTCAAAAGTTGTTGCATTTCCGACCGAGGGCCCATTTTCAAGACTTTAAGAATGTGTCGTTCATTGCATACTTGCTTGATATTTGAAATGCTATCCGGTTTTTTTCACTTCAAATCGGAAAGTATGTTTCTCGGGGCCACTTTGATAATCGATAAATCCGAAATAACATTCTTCTCTTCGCGGGACAACCGACACGCCGTTGGATGCCCGTGTAGCTTGGCATCCAAGGCATGATTACTGTCAATAAATTGATCTTAAATTTTTTTTGATTTTTTTTAATTATATTTAAAATAATGACTATGAAACTTATGGTGGATTAAATTTTATTTGACTTTTTTTACTTATATTTAAAAGTTTATGATGGATTGACGGTGTAAAAAGTTTTACACGACATTAATATATTTATTAGAGAGGCCACGTTGTATGATTGTGAATGTTTTAGTAAACAAAACTTTTCATTAACAATAATTTAGTTTGTTTCATAAAATAAATAATAATTTAGTTTGTAATAGTACAACAATTATTTAGTATAATTTAAAATTCTGGAATCATTGTATTCCAACTTTGACAATTTTTGTAAAATAAAACAATAAAAAAAAAAAGAAGCAAATTTTGGGTGCAAACCAGACTTTGGGCTCCCAAAACTTCTTACATCACTTCACTTGAAAAAAAAAGAAGAGAGGCTTACGTGCAAAAACAAAACTATGTTTGATTGAGGGATTGCTCAAGAAACCTAAAATAGAATCCAAAGAGTTCATAATTGGTAGAGAGCTAATTCAATGGTCATGGCTTGGCTAATTAATACTACAAAACCAAATCTTGATAGTACCATTTCACACTCATCACTAACTCATAGTATTTGTATTGATTTAGAGGAAAAATTTTAAAAATCCAATGCACCAATAATTCATCAATTATGGGAGAATATTTTCTTGCTTTAGAAGGAATCAGATACTAGTGTGACTAATTTATTTATAATTTTCAAAAGCATCACTAGTAAGTTAAGTGGATTAGTTAAGTGGATTGCAAAGATTACCAAAGTGCAATTGTAGAGGTGCAAAGGAATTTACATGAACGGAAGAAGAATAACAAGAACACCTAATGTATTAGTGAGGAGCAATCGGCTTTTGTGGAGGGTAGGTCGATTCTTGATAATGCTATGATTGCATTCGAAGTCATTCATGCGCTTAAGAGAAGGAATTCGGGTAATAATGCACAATTAGCCTTAAAAATTGATATCAGCAAAGCTTATGATAGGGTGGATTGGGGTTTCTTGAAGGGGATGTTGGATAGGCTGGGTTTTGAGGAGAAGTGGGTAAAGTGGATGATGATGTGTGTCTCTTCTGTGAATTACTCGGTTCTTGTGAATTCTGATAGTGTTGGACCTATTCAGCCTGGGAGAGGTTTGAGACAGGGAGATCCTTTATCCCCGTACCTCTTTATTCTCATCACATAAGGTCTTTCAGCTCTTATTAAAAGAGCCGTTGGTAGAGGGGATATCCACGGAGTTCAGATTTGTAGAGGGGCACCGAGTGTGTCCCATCTACTTTTTGCTGACGATTGTTTTCTATTTTGCAGGGCTAACCTTTCTGAAGTTAATAATATCATGGAGATCCTTCGGGTGTATGCTGACACCTCAGGCCAAGACATTAATTTATCTAAGTCTGAAGTGTTCTTTAGTAGGAATATTAGTCGCCCGGCTCAAGAAGATTTGGCGCGTATTATGGGGGTGAAGCATGTTATGGGTACGGGAACTTATCTGGGACTTCCGTCTCTTATAGGCCGTAGTAAGAAGGACACTTTTGGGTATGTGAAGGATAGAATCTGGAAGAAGATTAATGCTTGGAGAAGTAGGCCTATTTCTAAAGCGGGTAAAGAGGTGATGATAAAGTCGGTGCTTCAGTCTATACCATCTTATATTATGAGTTTGTTTATCCTTCCGGAGGGTATTGTTAATGATATTGAGAAGATGCTTAACTCTTTTTGGTGGGGAGAAGGGAACAATCCAAATTGTATTAAGTGGATGGCATGGGATAGACTTACTGGTACTAAGAATGAAGGAGGACTTGGTTTTCATGATCTGAAGGCTTTTAATATGGCTATGGTGGCTAAGAGGGGCTGGAATTTATTAACTATGCCTCAAACGCTTTCTTCCAGAATATTTAAAGCAAGGTATTTCCCTATAACTACTTTCTTTGAAGCTCCTCTTGGGAATAATCCTAGTTTTGTTTGGCGTAGTATTTGGCAAGCTCGTAATATTTTATCTATTGGATGTAGGTGGAATATTGGTGATGGTAGTAACATTTCTGTGATGGGTTCACCTTGGCTTCGGGGGAAAAAGGAAGGGAGATTGTATGGGCCGCAAAGGCAAGATGCTTATGGTATGTCTGTTAGTGATCTTTTATCTCCTAATGGGAAATTTTGGAATGCTATATTAATTCGGGAATTATTTGATTATGTAGTGGCGGAGGACATTCTGCAAGTTCCTTTAGTTGAGGAGGTTCAGGAGGACAAGTGGAATTGGAAAGAGGAGCAAAATGGGTGTTATAGTGTTCGGTCTAGCTATAGGTTATGGAGAAAGGATCAAGTGAGATCGGGTTCAAGTGGGGTGGATGGCGACTGGTCTAGTCTTTGGAATATCAAGGCTCCACCAAGAGCTAAACATTTACTTTGGCGGATTTGTCGTGATTGTCTTCCAACGAGACTAAGGTTGCGGCATTATCATGTTTCTTGTCCCTCTAGTTGCCCGTTTTGTGAGGATACGCTGGAGGATTCGTGGCATGTGTTTTTTGGATGTAATGCTACTAACCGTTGTTGGCAAATTACAGGTTTGTCCCACATTATTAATCCTCGTTTACAAAATTTCCATGATGTAAAATCCTTGAATCTTGATATTTGTAGTAAGGAGGATAGTAAGACTGCAGGTAGAGTTGCGGTAATGATTGATATTTTGTGGAGAAACCGTAACAATATGGTTTGGAACAATGAGAAGGAGGAATACTCTAAACTTGGTTTAAATGCGTTTTGTAGTTGGCAAGAGTGGTTCCTGGCACAACGGCATGGTACCGACGTGGGGAATAGATCTTCAAACATGAGGTGGGTGCCTCCGATGGAAGGAAGTATCAAATGTAATGTGGATGCGGGTTATAATAACACTCGGGGTACTACTAACCGGGGTTGGTGTATGAGAGATCATACGGGGAGCTTTATGATTGCAGGTGCGGCTTGGGACTTTGGTCATTATCCGATTCTTGAAGCGGAAGCTTTGGCTCTTAAGGAAGCTATTCAAGGTGCTATTGATATGGCGGTGCACAATGTTATTTTTGAAAGCGATTCTCTAAGAACGGTTCAAGCTATTCATGGCAATCACCAAGGTGTCTCTGAATTTAGTTGCATTATTTCTTCTATTCATAGTTTGTTACTTAATTTTCCTAACTTCGAGGTGAAGTTTGTTAATCGCCAAGCGAATGCGGTTGCTCACTCTTTAGCAAAGGCGGCCGATTCTTGGACTAGGCGTAGTTTATTTCATATGATACCTCTTTGTATTGAACAACTTCTATTTAATGAAATGAATTGAATTTCTGTTTGTCAAAAAAAAAACAAGAACACCTAATTTTTTTATGTTTTGACAATGTGAAATTTTCTTAAATTAGTGAAAGTACAATAAAGCAGGAGGACAAGGTGCATATCCTGGTTTTAAAAAAGGTCTGCGACCGCGACAAAACGATTTCGAAAGATGCCGATATCGATATCGTTATAATTATTTTTATATTAAAGAATAAATTGTGGTTAATTCTCACCGCCACGAAGACAATCAGTACCGCAACACCTATACCGACACGACTGAAACGAAACCGTGTGGCGATCGCGACCGTTTTTTAAATGCCAAAGAAAAGAATGATAATGTAGATAACTGAATCTCGGGGCATGCTTTACCGGAGACATTGTGCCAGAAATCAAACAAATTTACATGTTAACGTGAATTTGTTTCTACTAGCCTCTACAAGTTTTAGTCATCTTTATTAAGTGCTTCGAACTCTTCAAGGTTATGATCCAAGTTTCAAACTCGTCTTCATTAGGGGATTTGTATGCTACAAATCTTTGCATATTCTTGTTTTCCACATCAGGGGTCTTGAACCTTTGCACATGCATATACGAGGCTTGTGTCTCAAACTATTGTTAAATGGGAGAATTTTCATTGTCTTGGCGTACCTTAGATGGAGATAACTATTTATCTCCATGACCCATAACTTTAGAAATTAGTTACCGAGATTGCTTCATATTTTGAATTAACAGATTTCTTTATTAGATTTTTTAGTCCTAGACTAAGTATTCTTTTTGTTGAAAAAAAATTATAAGTGTGAGTAGGGTGGGAAAATAGTCTCATATTGGATACGAAAGTGGAGACTTGAGCATTTATAAGTGGGAGAACCCACTCACCTATCATTTTCAGATACTTGATGAATAATTGGTGTGTCTCTCATAAAGATGTGTTCCTCAAAAGAAACCCGACATATTGTCTTCTATGATTCCTATCACCACTATGCATTGAACCTTCCTATCATAATTGAATCCACAACTTGTACATTATATCTTAGGCATATATTATGTTGTTTAATTAGTCTATACAGGGGGTAATAATCCTTTAGTTACTAAGTTGAACATGAACAATTCACAAATAGTCTATCTATTCCAACACTATTGAGCCAAAGGTGTGTCCTCAAGTCAAGGGCGGTTTTATAGTCCAGCGAGTTTGGTCACGCGCCCAGACTCAACTTTATTTTCTTTGTGTTTCCCGCAATCTAATAGTCGATTTTTAGACAAAACTAGAGACAAAATTAGTAAAAACAGGATGAGATAGCTAAAACAAATGAATAGTCAATGACCCAGCCTAATTAATTATTTTTGCCCAAACTGCCTAAAATTCCTTACTCTGCGAGTGCATGAAGTGGAAGATATTCAATTGCAGATTGTTCTCGCAAGGAAAAATTTGTGACATACCAATTTATCACAATATTTTATAAGGCCTCCTTTCCTGTCAAAATTTAAGATTATTCTTATCAACTGTATTATTTAAGATTAGTCTTATTCTATGAGATATTTTAGAAATTACTTAAAAGCGTCACTATGATATATTTTAATTAAATTCATAAGTAAAAGAACACTTATCAATATATAAATTAACCTCTTAATAACTACAAGTTTACTTGCAAAAAGTTTTTCTCTCTCTAAGTCAGGTTGTCCTCTAACCTCTCTCTAGAATGGGGTTAGGGTTGAGATCAACACCACCATATGAGCGGTTTCAGGAACACGGTGCAGGGAGGAGAATGGAAGGAGGTGCATAACAGAAGGCCGTTTAGCAGATGGAAGCCTCAGTGGGACACATTTCCTCTTGGTGGAAGGTGTCATACCCCAAAATTTGCCTAATCATTTCTTTAAAGAAATACCAAATTTGGAGCCATGGGGTTTAACGTTTATATTGTTAAACTCATTCTCTAATAAACTGGTCAAAACAGGGGTGCAATCAGCGGATATTTTGGGACCCAAACAGTTGGTCAAATTATTTTATCATACGGATTTTATCATTTTTTGGGATATTTTACTATAAATTGGTTTCCCTGTTTAGTTCTTTTATTTTGCACTTTTATTGAATTTTTATTGCAATCTTATTTTATTATTAGTATTATTGTGTCTCACTAACTATTAATATATATTAGGGTTAATAATAGTCTTATTAGAATTAGTATTTTATTTTTATTCAGGTTTAATATTATAATAAAATTATTATCAATTGTAGTTTAGCTTATTTTGGATTATTAGATTAATTGGGCACTAGATACATTAGGAAAAAACCTAATTTAACTAATATAAATAGGACTAATTCTGACAATTAGAGGGGGCACGTACAGTAACGAGGTCTCTAACCCTTATTTTACACCATTAACAATTTTTACAACTAACAACCCTAACCTTGTTTGTTCGAAAAAAAAAAAAAACTCTCACAAAGCTTTGATCTTCTTCAATAACCAAATTTTTTGCTCCTAATTTTTTCTTCCACATTCTTTTCCCTGTTTTCTACAGCAACAAACAATCTTCAATTTTTTTTCACATAAGCCTCACCTTCAATTTTCCAAACCATTATCACTTTAAACTTTCTAACATTACTCCATAAAGAAATCTCAGATAAAAAAAAGGGCTATAACTATTCTAAACCCAAGTCAATGTGTAGCAACACATATTCCTCCATTTTTACCCATGAAAGCATCATCATATCTGATACTGGTATAAGTTTTTGTTATGTGTTTATTTTATTTTGCAGGGAAACAAACGAAGAAGAAGAGCCCCTTGGAGAACATCCATGCCGCACTCCGCCGTGAGAAGGTAAAGCCGACAGCAAGATCCTCCATCAACCGCTCGTCGACAACAACACCACGACGTCGTTCCGCTTCGATCTGCAACAACACAGCACCACGACGCTTCAGCACCACGATTGCGCGTCGGAATGAATGGATGAGGTTGGGCTTATGGGTTCTATGGAAAAACAAAACTGGGTTACTGTGCGAAGAAGATGAAGGTATGTGTGTTCTAACTTGTTTTAATATCCTATGCTAATGCTAAGCTTTCTTTTTTTTTTTTTTTTTTAATTTTAATATCGCCACTTGTTGTGAGGTTAGTGGCTCTCTTTTTTTTGGTTTGAAAAGTCAATTTTCTTATTTCTATTGTTATTATATAATACTTTTTTTAACATAAAAATGTGCATAATTGAACTAAAACGGTGCCTCTATACGGCACCCCATCATTTTTTATTATGTATCTTATTATATTAATTGTTTAGATTAATAGTTAATTTAATTTAATTAATTTTAATTAAGATTAGTATAATAAAATTAGGATTAAGCTTTAGGATCATGATATTTTCCCCGATTATTCGATTATTTCAATTAATTTATTTAATTGGTTTTAACCATTGAATATCACAATACAAACCCTTGAAAGGTCATATGCATTAGGGTTTGCCCAATCCTACTGCCCATTTGGCGAAAACATTATCATTAATTCTCTCCTCGATCCGACTAAATCTATTAGTCGCAATGACGAGAGATAAAATAACAAAACATAAATAATTGAATTCGTTGTCATGTAATAACCAAATCTATGGGTTATGAGAGGCAATGATAAAACCCATAATTTAATTACAAAATTTAAAACACACTTCATTTGCTGCCCGTGACGATCGAATCTATCGATCAGAGCAACCAGCAATACATTATTTAATCCGTTAAATATAATGATCAAACCTATTGATCATCGCAACTAACGGTGACATATTAAATCAGGGTTGTACGCCCAAATCTTAAAACGCTAAACCACGTAACTACAGATTTCCATCTCTGCGATTTTCAAAAACTACGATAAGGTAATTCAAAATACCTTCGAACTTCGCACTTCAAGAAACTACGATAGACCATTCAAAAAGTCTTCAAACCATACCAAATCAAATTCTAAGGCGTACAACCCTGTGCCCGAACTACGTAGACTCTGATCCTCCATAAGGAGGTACGTAAGCACTTGGATAACCAATGCGAGTCCCCTTCCCTAAAACCTCAATTCTCTTAAATCTCACTTTTCGCCCTTTTCATTTCTTTAGCTATTAAATCCTTAATAATTTTGCCATAAAACTGTTACCTTAGATTCAAAGCCATAGGAAAGGGTTGAGGGTGCCTAACACCTTCCCTCGACCTGATTATAATAATCTTACCCCGATCTCTTAACTGCGTAGGGTTTCCTATTCGCCCTGGCAGAATAGGTGGCGACTCTAAATCATTAATTTTTAGGGCAGGTTGCTACAGAAGGGAGCAGAACCTCAATCACAAGCATAAGGATCTACCGATGACTTCAATATACATCTCCGAATTCCTAGAGTTCACAAAGGCGGAGGAGCTATTCGATTTGTTTAGATGTGTTGGAAGGGTCGTCGAAGTTTCAATTTCAGCGAGAAGGAAAAATATTGGAAGGAGATTTGGTTTTGCAAGATTTATAGAAGCTGATGACGAAAGGAAGTTGGTGGTCCGTCTGGACAACATAATGATAACAGGCAAGAAGATTCACGCGAATCTGTCGTGGTTTCAAAGGGGTAAGGTTACGAAGGAGGCGAGGCGCGATGGAGGAAATAAAAGAAACTTAGATTTTTATTCAAATGGTGGAGCGGTTTGTAATCGTAACAGAGAATGGGTAGAAGCTAGGAGGGATTACCGGAGCTTTACAGATGTGGTTACTAATGAGAAGGGGAAGAGATGACACTGAATCGCACTGTGTTTTTGACTCGAATATCACATGTTTTCCTTAGTTTTTATTATTTTTTCCCGTATTATGCCCCTTTTTTTCTTTGTTTTCAGATCACATGTCCTTTCAGAGCCTTCCGTGAAGAAACAAGCAAAAACGCCAGAAAAATAGGGTTTTTCCATAAAAATGCACACATGGCGTCCAGCTCCGCGCCAGCTACAGGGGACGCGGTGACGTAGCCCACTTCATCGAGTGGCAACTGCCACGTTCCCCATGATCTTCCTAATTTTCACACTCCGTGCTGGCATAGGGAGGCCCGCGCCCGCGGCCTTCAGAAATTGCTTCCCGCTTAGAAGGAGTTGAAGGGTATGCTGGTCTTTACGCACTTTCAAAAACCTCTATATACAGTTTGCGATTTTCATTTTCCTCTTCATCCAAGCTTAGTCACTTCTTAAGCCATATACCATCAGTATCTGTAAAGTGACAGTCTCTTCACATCGAAGAGCTGTTGCGGTGTAGATTAAATTAGTAGTCGAAGTTTGGAGCACTTTGGTTAAAGTTCATCAAACAGCCTTTTACATTCATGCATTTTATTTCCTTGTACCAGAACCAAAACTCCCATTGGAGCAGGTTTTAATTTACTGCCTTTATTTACATTACCTTGCTCTTACCATAGCCTACACGTTTTATAGGCTCGCACAATTTACTTACCTTGCTCTTACCATAGCCTACACGTTTTATAGGCTCGCATTTAATTCCATGTCTGGCTAAATTTATAAGGGTTAGAATGTAAGAATCATATCACTATCGTGTTCCAATGTTTTATTAATAGAAAAACTATTGGGAATGTTTTAACTTTTAATACTAGTTTACTGTGTTTAATGTTTATGGGTAAGATCGAAAGCCGTCCATACTTATGATCAAACTAGATTAGTTCTTAACCAAACAGAAAGAGCGAAAGCCAATCGTTTGGTTAACAAGAGATTTTTAACATATTTTTAGAAAATGATTTTGAAACTATTTTCGGACGTGTTTGTGGGTTTGAAATCTGATTCTTGGCCAAAAGCCAAAATCTCTTTAAGTTAAAATTCTCAAGTTAAAATCACTTTTTTACTAAGACAAGTAATTGATTTCTTCAAAATAGGTTCACTACTTCAACGCAATGCGCACTTTTCATTATGTGACAAATGAAGGAGTAAACTTAAAGAGTAAACTCAGTTCTTTGTACGCGAAAGCGACAAGTTCCCGTTAAATCATTCCTTTCTATAAGTAGGAAATATTGCCTTAGAAGTAGTTCTATACATATATAACTGGAACATTGTCGGATTAACGTGATTTACATTCGATCTCGTTTCTTTTATCTGTTATTTACCTTATATCTTTATTTTTCCTTGCACTGC
This sequence comes from Vicia villosa, assembly GCF_029867415.1. NCBI lineage: Eukaryota > Viridiplantae > Streptophyta > Magnoliopsida > Fabales > Fabaceae > Vicia > Vicia villosa. Next base: position 69,734 of record NW_026705243.1, on the reverse strand, counting down.
ACCCATTAAACTATATTAATTTACCTTAGATAAGCCCCTTAGCAATAGAGTTGATAGATTGACGATTGGTCTCTGTGGTTCGATAATCTTTTATATTACTTCGATAGGCTGTGCACTTGCAGTTTAATTTTAGACTCTGTTTAGTAACCCATCAAGTTTTTGGCGCCGTTGCTGGGGACCAAACTTTGTCAAATTTCGTACCCTATTGTTATCCCGTTTAGACTAAGGCTATATTTAGCCGGTAGATACGTAGAAATCGTAGCACCGGTAACCTAATAGATCCTTTAGTAGAACCTGAATGTTACGCTCGAGCACGTCTCTTTATACGCAAGTTAGGAAGAGCTATGGCCGAAGACCGTAACCGAAGACCGCTTAAGGAATTTTCCCAACCATCTGACGAGGAGCCTAGTTCTAGTATAGTAAACCCAACTATAATAACTAACAATTTCGAACTAAAGCCCGCACTATTAGAATTAGTACAACAAAACCAATTCGCTGGTCTCGCTACTAAGAACCCAAATTAACATTTAAAGGTTTTCATCCAGTTAGCTGACACCCTTAAAGAAAATGGTGCTACGTCTGAGGCATTTCGTCTTAGACTATTCCCATTCTCCCTTAGAGGTAAGGCACACGACTGGTTAAATTCCCTTCCCGCCAACTCAATAACAACTTGGGAATACCTTAAGAGAGTTTTCCTTGCTAGATATTTCCCCCTAGCAAGACCGCTATCCTTAGGAACCTGATTACTATATTTACTCAAAACCAAGGTGAATCACTTTTTGAAGCCTGGGAGAGATATAAAGACCTTTTAAGAACTTGTCCACACCATGGCCTAGATCAATGGTTAATCATACACACCTTCTATAATGGACTCCATTATAACACCAAAATGTCTATCGACGCCGCGGCTGATGGCGCGCTGATGAACAAACCTTACCCTGAAGCTTGCGCCTTAATTGAAGACATGGCCCAAAACCATTATCAATGAGGAGCAGAACGAGCAAAAGTGGAGAAGAAGGAGGCCCAAGGAGGAGTACATGAGATAAGTTGCATGGACATGATGAATGCCAAATTGGATGCTCTAACCCTAAAAGTAGAAAATATGTCTCAAAATCCTGCCATAGTAGCTGCAGTCCAATCGGAATGCGAACTCTGTGGAATCCAAGGACATCAAACCTCTTATTGTAACCTGTTGAATGAGTCTAGCTCAGAACAAGTAAATTATATCCAAGGAAACCCATTTTCAAACACATACAATCCTGGATGGAGGAACCGCCGTAATTTTTCCTATAAAAATAACAACCCAATCCAAAATCCTAGACCCTCTAGACCGCAAGGTTTCCCGACTCAAAGACAAAACCAACCTATGCAAGGTATACCACCAAAACCCAGTTTTAGGGAGACGGTAGAAAACTTCATTCTAGCCCAAACTCAATAAAATGAAGAGTTCCACAACTAAAACATTCATGTGAATGACCTAATAAAAAACTAGGAACTAAGTTTGACCAAGCAATAACCCATAATAAGATGCTTGAGACTCTGATCTCGCAAATCGCTCAGACACCAGCCGCACAAACTACACCTGGAGGACAATTCCCTAGTCAAACTCAACCTAATCCAAAAGGGCAAGCAAACGCCATTACCTTAAGAAGCGGAACCATTTATGATGGACCTAGAAACCCAACGTTGAGCGTATCCGAAAGACCTGAGGAAAATGTCGTGCTCCCGGACCAAGTGGAGAAACCAGAGGAATCTATGAAACAACCAAACCAAGGGATAGAAACAAAAGAAAAATGTTACACACCACCACCACTGTATAAGCCACCAATTCCATATCTGCAGAGACTTAAGAAAACCAAGATGGAAAGTCAATACCAAAAATTCATCAAAGTGATAGAAAAACTTCACGTAGAAATCCCCTTTACAGAAGCAATCACCCAAATACCATCATAAGCTAAATTCCTAAAAGACATCTTGTCTAACAAACGCAGACTCGACGATCCTAAACCGTTCGAATGCCATTCCATCTCCGAAAATAAACTAGCCAAGAAAGACAAAGACCTCGGAAGTTTTTCCATTCCCTGCATCCTAGGAAATCATATGATCGACAAATCTTTCTTAGACCTAGGGGAAAGCGTGAGCTTAATGCCTTTGGCAGTTCGTAAGAGGTTAAACTTAGGCGAACTTCAGCCAACCAAAATGTCTTTACAATTAGTTGATAGATCTATCAAATACCCTATGGGCATTTTAGAAGATATACCATTTAAGATAGATCAGTTATATATTCTGACCGATTTCGTAGTAATGGATATTAAGGAGGATGAAGAAATTCCGATTCTCTTAGGAAGACCATTCTTGTCAACCACCGGAGCCATAATAGACATTAAGAAAGGAAAACTAACCTTTAAAGTAGGAGATGAGAAGATAGAATTCATCCTCTCAAAGTTCCTCACGGCACCAGTGATAGGAGATGCATGCTATGCAATCGACATCATTGATGAATGCATAAATGAACTTGAGCGAGATGAATCTTTAATTAAACTACCTTCAACCCCCATTTTAGAGGATGATGGATTTGAGAGAATGAAACCCTACATTGATGACAACATCTTTGAATGTTTAGCTCTTACACCAGACCTTATGTTGTGTCTTAAAAAGCCAACTTTAGAACTTAAAGAACTACCCAAGAATCTAAGAGATGAGTTCTTGGATAAAGAGATGAATCACCCTGTTATAATTAATGCCACTCTGAACCAAAAAGAAACAAGTCAGGTCTTAGATATCTTGCAAAAATATCCCTTAGTATTAGGCTATAAAATCTCCGACTTGAAAGGAATAAGCCCATCGATATGCATGCATCGGATTATGCTAGAAGAAAATTTGAAACCCTCGATAGAACTCAGAGAAGAATAAACCCTATAATGAGTGTTGTAGTTAAAAAGGAAGTTCTTAAGTTACTTGAAGCTGGTATAATATATCAGATCTCGGATAGTGAGTGGATAAGCCCTGTACATGTGGTGCCTAAGAAAGGAGGCATCACAGTTGTAGAAAATGAGAAGGGTGAGCGAGTAGCAAAATGAACAGAAGGAGAATGGCGTATGTGTATCGATTACAGGAAGTTGAATAAGGCGACTAGGAAAGATCATTTCCCTCTTCCATTCATAGATCAGATGCTCGAACTTCTAGCCAGGCATTCGCACTTCTGTTATCTAGACAGATATTCGGGATTCTTCCAAATCCCCATTCACCCAGAAGACCAAGAAAAGACAACATTTACCTGTCCTTATGGAACATTTTCCTATAGGCGAATGCCCTTTGGACTCTATAATGCACCTGCCACTTTTCAGCGTTGTATGATGTCAATTTTCGCAGATTATCTCGACGTTATTATGGAAGTATTTATGGACGATTTCTCGGTATGCAGATTCGATTTTAAAAATTGTCTCTCAAACCTTGAGAAAATCTTAGAAAGGTGTGTGGAAGTAAACCTTGTGCTGAACTGGGAGAAATGTCATTTTATGGTCAATGAAGGAATAGTTTAAGACACATTGTCTCCGAGAGAGGCATAGAAGTTGACATAGCCAAGATAGAAGTTATAGAGAACCTCAGCCCACCTAAAACCATTAGAATTTTTCTAGGACATGCTGGATTCTACCGACGCTTTATCAAAGACTTCTCCAAAATAACAAAACCCTTAACTAACCTTTTAATGAAAGATGTTGAGTTCGATTTTAATGAAAAATGCATTGAAGCTTTTGACATTTTAAAACAAGCACTGATTTCAGCTCCTATCATACAACCCCCTGATTGGATGCAACCTTTTGAGATCATGTCCGATGCTAGTGACTATGTTGTTGGAGCTGTTCTAGGGCAAAGAAAAGACAAGAAATTACATGTAATTTACTATGCAAGTAGAATCCTAGATGCCTCCTAACTTAACTACACAACCATTGAGAAGGAATTGCTATCCGTAGTGTTCGCTATCGATAAGTTTCGATCCTATTTAGTAAGAGCTAAGATTGTAGTTTACATTGATCACGCAACAATCCGATATTTATTAAACAAAAAGGATGCTAAGCCAAGATTGCTCGGGAGGATTCTCTTGCTCCAAGAATTCGACTTAGACATCAAAGGTAAGTGTTGTTGTTTTTATTGGCTGATTGGCATTTATGTTTGGCTAAAATATAATAGCAGCAAAATGTAATAGAATGTATGAATCTTGCAAATATAAAAGAATAAAACAGGTACAAGCAAGATATTATATGGAATGTCATAACATCAACTCATGACATCGCGCCTACAGAACTGGAACATGAAGATTCAGTCTGATACTCAATAGATACAGAATATTCTATTGAATATTATGTATTCTTATGTGGCGCAGATTTAAAGGTCAAAAGAATCAAGTCAGAATATTGGAGAATCAAGTCAGAATATTGAAGATTCAACAGTTTCTAATTTAGGAGATAAATTAGGAAACTTGTGATTGAAGACCTTTCTTTTAGCAGAAGATATCTACTGATTTGTAACAGCTAGTAGTGCTGCGATTTGTAAGCCCAAGTCCAATTGGGAATAGGTTATAAAAAAAACCTTTGTAACCTAGTTTAAAAGTGAAAACCGTGTATAGAAAAGATGTAGTCATTAGGGTTTGTATAGGTAGACCACCTAGGCGGTGGGATGGCTGCCATGTCCTTCTCGAAACCTGTAGGTAAGAGAAGTTACTTATCTCACTCGAAACCTATAGGTAAAAGTTAAGTATTATGTTCTTGATTGAAGCTGTGAAGCAAGATCAAGTTAGTTTTTCTTGTTAATTGTTTAAATAGCTATTACAGGGTTGTAACAGTTAGGTATCACTAGGGAGTGAGCGGAGGTTCTCTTGTCTTAGATGGAGTTCTAAGATAAAGGTTGCATTGGGTAATGACTAGGTAAACCAGAGGTTGTTTATCTGTAAACCAGAGATTGTTTACATAAAATAGTACTAATGATAGTGAAATCTTCTTCCTGGCTTGGTAGACCCCAGAGTAGGTAGTTAAAACAAACTGGGTTAACAATTCACTATGTTATTTATCTTCTGCATTGTATTGTCTGTTCAGTCTTGGATGTTGTAACATCGTGTATAACATCAGGTTCAGGTTTGATAGCTTGTCCTATTCAGAACCAATGAAGTTTACAATCTGGTTATGTTGACTGAACTAACATGATCCCAGTACTTATGGACTCCTTCTTCTTAGGGGTAATTCAAAAATTGGGGATCATTCTGTCCTGCCTTTGCTAAGATAATAACAAATCAAATGTCTTGACATCGTGAGTGACATCCTGAGTCTGTCATACCAGAATTTCAGTTGGTATCAGAGCAGGCATCCTGTCTGTTTCTGGATGAGATCCATGGGGGATACTTTCTGGTTGTGCTGAAGGTAGACGATTTTTTGAACAAGGAGTGTTCATATTGTATGGTCCCTTGAATTGGAGGATGGACCTATATGTGGAGGATTTGACCAACCTGACCAGAGCTGTTGATGCTGGAACAAAGAGAGCTAAATCTAAAGGCTTCATGAGGGAGTGAAGAATTTGAATTGAACTAATTAGCCTGCATCTATGTACAGAGAAGAAATGTATCAAAACCTTCATGCGGGAGTGAAGATGTTAATAAGGTGTCCTCTGTGCCCATGTGGTTTTATCAGGTCAGGAATTTGGTTAGGTCTAGTCTGTTGTGTGGTGTAGAAGCAAGCATTTTGCAGGGTTGAGTTACATTCAATCCTTGGATGTCATGCTTACAATTGGTTGATGGAGTAAGCATTGTGTAAGTTCTGTTGATATATGGCTATTTTCCGCTGCATAGCCTCTGGTGCAACCCCTATTGTAAAAGAAAGATTTTAGGTTTATTTATATTCAACATAATGTATGGCAGAACCTTACAACTATAATTAAAGTGTCAAAGATACTTGAGTAATCTCTCAAGTCCACTCATAATGGCGTGGTTTATTAGAGCTGATGAATGTCAACTGATCAATGATATTCATAATCATCTGCAAGTGTGAACCTTGAAGAGTTTCAAGGCTGGAGTGTTCCTAGAAGGAGGAACAGATGTCCTACCGGATGTTGGGACATTAGTTCTGGTATGCAGCTACCAGCTGAAGAATAGATGTTCTGGTGCTAAACCAATATAGTGTGAGAACATTGGTTTGGAACCTACTCTTGGTCTGGAAGAGGAGACATCTGATTATAAGTTGATCAGGACACGATCAACATGTACTTCTACTCCAAATCTTAATTTATGGGAGTTTAGAAGTAAAAGCTCAGTGTCAAAGAAAACTCATGAAGGTATTCTTTTCTGATCCTTCTTTGTTTAAATCAAGATGAGCTTATATCTGGTATCTTCTTCTGATCAAAGGAACCAGAAATGTGGATTTTCATTCATAACCATAGAGCAGTTGTTGGAGTTGAATAGTGTGTCTCAACCACAGTGAAATATGGTCACGAATGCTGACTGCCCTAGTTGTTATCCATAAAGGGTAGTGTTATTTAGATTCAAGGAAATCAGATGGCTCAGAAGAATTTGACTAATTCAGTGTTATGCCATAACTGAGTCTGTTCCAGAAACCTAAATGAGGGAATCTCCTCTATAGGTACAGACTATGGCATCCATCATCTCAAAATCAGAATGAAAGTTTGAAGAAAAGCGTATTGAGGTGTTGGCTATTCTATTCCTTGATATGTCTGGATGTTGCTGATATTTACACTCTTTTGTTTCCACCCCAAGTGCTATAAATTAGATGTTAGAGATGTTAACTAAGAACCATGAAGGATGATGTTATATCAAATGTTACAACATCATCTCAAGGTCTTCAGTTTTTTTGTTTATTGCCAAGAGTAAAACCAAGGAGGTGATCAGTCATAATATTCTAGTGTGAGTAGTAAATCTTACTGAGTAACTAATGAGTACTTTGACAGGGGACTTAGTACTTATTAGATGAGAAGCCCTTCCAGTTGTGTATTCAAGGACTTGTGTGAACTAAATGCTATTGTTCACTGATATCCTCATAAGTTCAGGAAGTTTGGCAATGGTATCTGGTGAAGCATACTGACTCTGTTAAATATCTTGATGGGAGCTGGATATTTGCAATATCTGTATGAAGAGAAGAAGTATGTAATGAAGGAAAAAGATCTACATGAAAATACATCATCACTACTGTTGAAGACACCATAAAGATAAGGTTCTGACTTATCTGCTGAAGATTGATTTATGGTTATACAATTGTAGTTTCTTCTACTTCAAGTTGCACATTGTGGCAATCTGAATCTTGTGTAGCAAGCAAACTGAAGATTCTAAATTTGGAAATTGTGACAACTTCCAAATAGAGGATGCTTCAAGGACGAACATCAAAGGTGTCCTAAATTTGTACATCTCATGGGGAATAAGAGAGCATGAAGATCAGCAAGGAGAATGTTATTCTGCTTCTAATCAAATGGAAAGTCTCTCAAAGACTAATCTTTAAGCCAGAAGAACAATGTCATACAAGATGTCAGAACATAACTCAAGACATGTTTTATCCTTGGAAACCAGCAAGGATCATTCTTTGTATTATCATCTTAAAACATGTAGTGATGCTGTGTATCACTTGCTTTGACTTAGTGCATGTTCCAACTGTCGCACGCTCGCGAAAAATGAACAGAGTCGCCACTAATATATTTATCCCATAAGGGAAAGGAATACCAGGAAACCTAACAAAGAAAGGAACAGGGTCTTGCGACCAGAGAATCTAGGTACGGGAGTCGGTTACGCGAGGGGAAGGTGCTAGCACCCCTCGCGCCCATCGTACTCGATGGTATCCACCTATGTTTGTTTCTATCTAAAGGGTGTGTACTATGTCTATGTCTATATATGCGAATGAATGCAAAATGTAGGGAAAATAAAGAATTGTACTCGCACGGGCCCTACCCCGCTGCCTACGTATCCTTTTCAGGAATCAGAGAAACCGTAGCTCGGCTCACGTTTTTCTGTTTGTTTTTTGTGTTTTTTAATTGGGCGGAGTTAACGCTCGCGCTCTTGCATAAGGGGACAGCCTAGGATGCAATGGAGCGGAGATAACAATGCCCTTAAGAAAGGAGAGAAGAGAGAGAGAATTGGTTTGTATCTTTTAAGGGTAATTCCATGATGACAAAACCCACTACAAGGTCTCGCATCACTTCCTTACTTTTGCTTTAAATCTGACCATTTATTAGTGTTTTAAGTGTTTTTGATTGGTGTTTTTTATGGGGATTTTAACTTTGTGACTTAGATCATACCAAAAAGAGTTTTGTTTTGCATATTTAGAGAACGCACATCGAGGCCTACGCCACAATCGTTTCTCTAAATAGCGGTTAAGAAATACATCGAGGCTTCACACCTCAATCATTTCTTCTCCGCTAAGTAAAGGAAATACAAAAAGGAGTTATTTTGTGAGTACTTAGAGAATGCACATCGAGGCCTACACCACAATCGTTTCTCTAAGCAATGGTTAAGAAATACATCGAGGCTTCACACCTCAATCATTTCTTCTCCGCTAAGTAGGAAAGAACGTACATCGGGGCCTACACCCCAATCATTTCCTTCCTACTATGAAATATAGTAACGGTATGATCTTCATCGATATTTATTAAGTATTTTAAAAGTTGAAAAGAAAAAGAATGCAATAGGGAACTATATCTAAATTCTAGTCTAAGTTGTCTATACAAGGGATTTAAAATGAAAAAACTATACAATTTATTAATAGGAAAAAACCATACATGGAATAAGCAAAGGAAAATCGATATGCGACGAATAAAATTGAGAACTCACAAGCACACATAATTCTATACAAAAAAATCGAGACTAGAAAAGATAATTCCTAAGTCTATTAGAGATTTATTTACAAAAGAAGTATTAAACAAAACAATTCAAACATATTGTAAGAAAAAATTTATTAAAAGGATTAAAACAATTAAGGAAAATTAACAAAAACCATAAAAATTATTCACAAACTCTAAAATACCTAAAGTCATTTTTTATACATTTTTATTTGAGTTAAAATTGGAATTGTGAGGTAAAAGTAAAAAAGAAAACAAAATTAAAATCTAAAATCTAAGCAGCAGGGGGTGCGTCAGTAATTTCAATGTGAACCAAAACTAGTTATAGGCAAAAACACGGGCCTGACTCAGGGGGTGGGGGGAGCATTAGCGTTCAGGCCCAGATCCACATTACAAACGTGTACACCAGCAATGAAGGGGTGTGATCCAGAAAGGTTCTAGGCCCAGAGCGCGTGAGGCCCAACGCTCTCACTTCTATTTGATCCATATTTATTTTATTTGCATTATTTAACTTTCAATATGTCAGCATGTGCATTATTATAGTCTTGCACTAAAATGTAACGTAACAGATATCAACTGGGCATAGTGAATTCAAGTGACTACAAGACAAAAAAAATAATTCAACCAATCAGAGCGCTACAACTCATGAGCAAATGATTTACAAAAATACAAAAACGAATAATGCATGGAATAGAAGCTAATGGTGTTCTGCCACGTATGCCAGCCAGAAACGGAAATGAAAACAAAGCAGACGCCGGAGACGAACTCCGATCGTCTTCCCCGGCGAGCCTCACGACGGAGGCGCATCAATCCTCTTCTAGAAATTAGAAGTAACACCACTGTCCTACTCAATTTCCCATGGTGAACTCGAATCCGGGCTTCGTTCTCGTTAAAACTAACTAACGTCCTAGCTGAACGCGTATAACCAAATCTTAACTAGTGAATTCATCAAAAGTTTCACATATGCACGTCATTCGGTTCACTTGTACACGCAGAACATGAACAAGGCATCAAAACACAAAGAAAAGCAGAACCACATTATGCTACTATCATGCCGAGACGGATCGGAATTACGTACCTGAAGTAAGCTCTCGAACCAACAGTAAAGAACTCTGCAGCTGCTGCTTTCCAATCCGTAATCCTTTGATGATGATGACGAACACTGCTGGTTGCACGAATCTTTGAGAAATAAGCTCAAAAATTATCTTCCTTGCTCGATGAAGATGAAAATGGTGTGGTGCAGCTTCGATCGTTGATGATGGTACAAGAATGAAGTGATGATGATGCTTGAACTTTGGACGGGATAGAGTTTCTTTTCTGCGTGTGGTTGTTATGGAGAGTGAAGTTGTTGAATGGAGGGGGAGGTTGATTGAGGAAGATGAAGGTTAATGGAGGCGACTGAAAGTTTGGTTATGGAAGCGTGGTTGCAGTGGTGGTGAAGATCGGTGAAGGTTGGAAGCTATGGTGGTGGAGAGTGGTGGTTGAAGGTGGTGGTTACAAGTTTGTTATGGGTGTAACAAACTTTCTGTTAGAAGTGAAGAGAGAGAGAGAACCGAGGGAGGAAGAAAAAGAGAGTTTTTGCAAGTGAGAAAAAATGAGAGCCTCCCTTGATTTGTGAAGATTTCGTTTTATATAGTAAGCATGGGGTGCATGTGTTATGGTGTGGTGCTGTTGCAGTGTAGTATTTGCATGGAGATGTTGGTGAATGACCTCTATGTTGCAACCACAAGATCATGTCCAGGTCTCACTTTGGGTGCTCATATCTCTCTCTATAGGACACCATTTATTCCAAATTAAGTATCACTGCAAAGAGGAGATGGGATAAAAGGATTTTGGTGTTTGGAGGTTATTGAAATAACACTTGGAGGGATCATAAAACTGCTTGGAATCATGGTGACATGCAACTGGTCTTGCGCGTGCGTGTAGACTCAGCCTTTGGCCGGATGCCTTGCCCACGCACCGTTTTCAACGCCATGACTTTGAGACTTTGCATCTTACTAATTACATGACCAAAATCAGTTACGTTTGGTCCCTTGAATGGAGCACATGGCAAGGAATGTTTTGGCACCAAACTTGATCCCAATAGAAGTTTATAGCGCCCTAAAACTGACCTTGAAATTGGCACGCTAGATGTTTGACAAAATGCACACGCGTGACTTGGTTTTCTGCCTGGCCAGAAGCATGATCTTGGCATTATGAGGACGCGACTTTGGAGGCTTACACTTAATTCAATACATGTCCAATTGATCCAAATCTTGTCTTGTTTGAAAGAGCACATGGAGCAGAGTGGAATGATATCTTGGTTGCACTCATAGCGTTTTCGTAAAGTTCAAGGACCAGCTTGACATTTGGCACGCCAAGTGTTTGACAAAAGGCCTACGCATGACTTGATCCTTGACCTGAATTATGACTTGTAACCCATGATGATTTCCAAACTTCCAAGGATTGTATCTCTTAAATCAAGCTTCAAATGAAAAAGTGTCCAACTACAAAGTTGTTCTCTTCCATGAGAGGAACAACTTTGATGTGGGAAATTTCTCCAAATAATGTCATTTGCCACATGTAAACTGGTGGTGAAGTGGACTGCTCATCAAACTTTTAAGAGCCAAAAAATTTTCTAAGTATGAAACTTTCCACTTTTAATTTTTTTCTATTTTTGGCAACTTTTGTCAAACTCCCGATTTTATCCGTTCTTTGACTTTTCTCGATCGATTTTCCACCGAAAGTCAATATTTGAGTGATAGACCCGATTTTGACCCAAAAGTCAACTGTTATGATTTTTCCGACTATTGATGAAATTCCTGATTAAATCTCCTCCAATTAATTCCAGTCACACAAACACCTCCACAAGGTCAGCATGAGAAGTTTTCCACACATAAAAGCCATTCCTGATTAAATGTTGACCAGAAAGTCAACTGGTTGACTTTGGTCAAAGAAACCTTGATTTAAAGAACCAGACGGTTTGCAAGCTTGCACTCTTCAATCAATGCCCTGATTTGAAGCAGAGAGACACCCCAATCCAGGAGGACTTTAATGAACATAGAGCCACATGATTCTACCTCTGTTTTCTTATTCTCTGATCAAACTTCTTTACAATGGAGTTTTCTCTTGCTAGCCTTTGAATAGTACCCATGGTATGCATGCATGGGTATGGATTATGACCTAAGTGATGCATGTACATGAATGCAAAGCCTAAGCCAGTTAGAAGTAAAGGGGGTAGGACAAATTTGGGGTATGACAGCTGCCCCTATTTAATCATCTTAAACCTGAAGGTGAGATTGGCGTTAGCCTTTCGAACATTCGAGGTAGAAGAAGATTAAATATCAAAGACCTGAAATTTGTCCTGAAAAGATGGAGTGATGTCTATTCTTTGTTTTTGTTTTGATATCTGCTAGGGAAAGAGAGGAATTGGTTTTTCTGATGGACATATTTACAGTGAGTAATTGGAAGAAGGGTGATAGCTTGTAACGTAGCCTGAGGTGCCAATACAAGGTTCTCAAAAGGAATGTTATATGAAATAACGACTGGAAAAAAAAATAGATCTCGTGCGATCTATGACTCAACATCGACTCGACGAGAGGATCTCGTACGATCTTCAGGACAGAAGGGAGAAGATCTCGTGCGATCTATGACTCAACATCGACTCGACAACAGGAGAGGTAGGGAAAAGATCTCGTGCGACCTTATGACCTATCATTGGGAGAAGACCTCGTGCGACCTTCGAAAACAGGAAGATATAGATCTCGTACGATCTACGACTCGACATCGGGAGAAGACCTCGTGCGACCTTCAAAACAGGGGGAAGAGTAGATCTCGTGCGACCTACAGGACCAAAGGAGACAGATCTCGTGCGACCTACGACTCAACATCAAGAGGAGATCTCGTACGACCTTCAGAACGAAAAGGGGATAGATCTCGTGCGACCTACGACTCAACATCAAGAGAAGATCTCGTACGACCTTCAGGACGAAAAGGGGATAGATCTCGTGCGACCTACGACTCAACATCAAGAGAAGATCTCGTACGACCTCCAGGACGAAAAGGGGATAGATCTCGTGCGACCTACGACTCAACATCGCCTCAACATCAGAAGGAGGAAAACAGAAAGACTTCGTGTCAGAGATTTGTCAGGAATTGAGGACACCTCGTATCGGCACCACAGCTTAAGAGTGTTTGTAGTATGATAGCAGATATCAGGCAAAGTTTGTACAGGTAACAACTTTGAGAGGATGGGTCATTGTTCTGATTCAACATTGGCTCCTATTATCTGGCTTATGTTCCGTATGCATGTTTGAGTTTTTATGGCGTAATGATCCACTGTAATGGATATGCTACGCTTTCGAGGATGCAATGCTATATGCAATGGATTCTATATGCAGAGAGTGCCAAATAAAGGCCCTTGGTGGGACAGAAGAGTAGGATCATTGGGGTCCGTTGCTTGTGATCTTGAGACGCCATTGTGGGTGGGCGTTGAAAACCTCGTAGTGCCAAAGATTATTGGCAACTGTGTGGAGGATTAGAACATAACTCTGTTGGGGAGGAAGTGACATTGCTCGACTTTCCTTACATCCTATACTGCTTGGGGAAACGTGAGTTCTGATGGACACTTCCTTGTCTGCCGTATAGGGGAGAGACATGGATTTCTTCCGGTGTCTTGTGCTTACCAGTACTGATGAATTATACGTCTGAACTTTCACGCGGGATGATGACGACCTTTGTGGCATGTCGTAAGCCAAGATGACGACTAGAACCTGCAACCTGCACAGAAAAACAACGTTTGGATGCAAATGGTGCCCCTTAGAGCACTTTTATGTTTATGTAACATCATGTTTCGTTTTGATTTCGTGATTATTATTCCCCATGTTTTCAATGCAATGTTTAATAACGAATTAAATCACACCTCGCATGCGGAAAAAATGAAAAGCAGGAAAGAACACTTCTTATCAAAAGATCATTTTATTGATGGAATGCCTATGAATGGGCTTCTGTACAAGGAAGCAACTCCTAAATGAGGTAGTTGCGAAAGGAAAATAAAATGCAAAAAGCCAAATGGCAAAGAGAAATGCTCGAATTTCCATTAAAACTGACATTGCTACAATTCCCATATCCTCGATCCTCTCAATGCTTTGCTTCAGAAGGGTAATGGTTGGATTGATCTGTTCGTTCTGCCAAGGGCGTATAGGGGTCTTTGTGAAAGATATTCAGACTGCAGCCTCTCGCTTTTGATCCCTAACTTTTGCCTGGATCGCCCTTTCGGGTTTTCAATCCAGCGGGATGCCCCTTTTTGCCTAAGTCGCCCTTTCGGGTTTTCAACTTAGCGGGTTATTCTTCTCTTTTTTTTTGTTTTATCCCTAATTTTTGCCCAAACCCTTTTGGTTTGCCGGGATGCCCTTATTTTTGCCTAGGTACGTCGACCTAGCGGGTCTTTTATGCGTAGTATTTTTTGACTGAGTCTGAATTGACTGGGAGTGGAACGTCTTCCCCATCCATCTTTGTCAAGATTAAAGCACCACCTGAAAATGCTTTCTTCACAATGTATGGTCCCTCATAGTTGGGAGTCCATTTGCCCCTTGGATCGGTATGAATTGGCAAGATCTTCCTTACGACTAGGTCACCTGTGTGGAATTCTCGAGGCCGAATCTTCTTGTCATACGCTTTCTTGATCCTCTTTTGGTACAACTGGCCATGGCAGATAGCAGATAAGCGTTTCTCCTCAATTAGATTGAGATGATCAAGCCTCGTTTGAACCCATTCTGTTTCATCGAGTTTGGCGTCCATCAAGACTCTCAACGAAGGAATTTCCACTTCGACAGGTAGTACGGCCTCCATACCGTAAACAAGAGAGAAGGGAGTTGCCCCAGTTGAAGTACGAACCGAAGTTCTATAGCCATGCAAAGCAAACGGTAACATTTCATGCCAGTCCTTATACGTTCTGACCATCTTCTGGACGATCTTCTTTATATTCTTGTTAGCAGCTTCGACTGCGCCATTCATCTTTGGCCGATAGGGTGATGAATTGTGGTGTTCAATCTTGAACTCTTCACACAACTCTGCCATCATTTTGTTATTAAGATTGGACCCATTATCAGTGATGATCTTGTTTGGAACCCCATATCGGCATATGATCTCTTTCTTGATGAAGCGAGTAACGACTTGCTTGGTCACGTTCTTGTAAGAAGCAGCTTCAACCCATTTGGTGAAGTAGTCGATAGCAACAAGAATAAATCTATGACCATTTGAAGCTTGTGGCTCTATCCGGCCAATCATGTCTATGCCCCACATAGCAAAGGGCCAAGGCGACGTCAGGACATTCAGAGGAGTTGGAGGAACATGAATTCTGTCAGCATACACCTGACATTTGTGACATTTCTTCACATACACATAACAATCACTTTCAATTGTCATCCAATAATACCCTGCTCGCAAGATCTTTTTGGCCATAGAATGTCCACTGGAATGAGTTCCAAAAGATCCTTCATGAATTTCCCGCATGATCAATTCTGCTTCGTGTCTATCCACGCATCTGAGCAAAACTGAATCATAGTTTCTTTTGTACAGGACGTCTCCTGACAAGAAGAATTTGGATGCTAACCTTCGAAGCGTTCGCTTATCACCAATCGTAGCATCTTCGGGATACTCTTGCTTCTCAACATACCTCTTGATGTCGTAATACCATGGCTTTTCGTCATACACATCTTCAGTAGTGAGACAATGAGCAGGGAATACATGTGCAGGTTCTTTGTAGCGGAGGATCCTTATATCTGGCGCTTCATTAGGGGAGCTAACTCTGAACATTGCTGCCAAGGTAGCCAAAGCGTCTGCCAATTGATTCTCCTCTCGTGGGATGTGATCAAAAGTGATTTCCTCGAAAGCGGGCAACAACTCCAAGATATAGTCCTTATAAGGAACTAAATTGGGGTGTCGTGTTTCCCAATCACCTCTTACTTGATGTATGACCAAGGCAGAATCCCCATAAACCTCAAGGATCTTGATCCTCATATCAATGGCTGCTTCGATGCCCATTATGCAAGCTTCGTACTCTGCGACATTGTTTGTGCAATCAAAGCATATTCTAGCTGTGAAAGGGATGTGGGTTTGACGAGGAGAAGTCAAAACTGCCCCAATACCATGGCCCATAGCATTTGATGCACCATCGAACGTGAGAGTCCATCGCTCTCCTGGTTCGGGTCCTTCATTATCATCCAGTTTCATGATATCTTCATCAGGAAAGTCAAACTTCATTGACTGATACTCTTCTAATGGCTGATGAGCAAGATGATCTGCAAGGACACTTCCTTTGATGGCCTTCTGCGTGACATACTGGATATCATATTCTGATAAAAGCATTTGCCACCGGGCTAGTCTTCCTGTAAGGGCCGTTTTTTCGAAGATGTACTTTATCGGGTCCATTTTGGAGATCAATAGAGTGGTGTGAGTCAACATGTACTGCCTTAGTCGGCGAGCAGCCCATACCAAAGCACAGCAAGTTTTCTCGAGTAGTGAGTAACGGGTTTCACAATCGGTAAACTTTTTGCTCAGGTAATAAATGGCGCACTCTTTTCGACCAGACTCGTCATGCTGGCCCATCACGCATCCCATAGATCCTTCAAGCACGGTTAAGTACATAAGAAGCGGTCTTCCAGGAACCGGGGGCATGAGGATTGGCGGCTCTTGGAGATACTGTTTGATCTTTTCGAAGGCTTCTTGGCAATGATCATCCCAACAGATATCTTGATTCTTGCGCAACAATTTAAAGATGGGTTCACAAGTGTCAGTGAGATGAGAAATGAACCTGGCTATATAATTCAATCTCCCAAGAAACCCTCGAATTTCTTTTTCATTCCTCGGTGCTGGCATATTCTGTATTGCTCTTACTTTATCAGGGTCGACCTCAATCCCTCGTTGACTCACAATGAATCCAAGTAATTTTCCTGATCGCACTCCAAAAGTGCACTTGTTTGGATTAAGCCTCAACTTGAATTTTCGCAAACGAGCAAACAATTTCTCCAGATATACCAAATGTTCCTCCTCAGTTTGGGATTTTGCAATCATATCATCGACGTACACCTCAATCTCTTTATGGATCATGTCATGGAAGAGGGTCACCATCGCACGTTGATATGTTGCACCAGCATTCTTAAGACCAAAAGGCATCACCTTATAACAATACGTACCCCACGGAGTGGTAAAAGTAGTCTTGGTCATATCTTCAGGAGCCATCTTTATTTGATTGTAGCCAGAAAAACCATCCATGAATGAGAACACCGAGTACTGAGCAGTGTTGTCGACTAGCACATCAATATGAGGCAGAGGGAAATCATCCTTCGGACTTGCCCTATTCAAATCTCGGTAGTCGACACACATGCGTACCTTTCCGTCCTTCTTAAGAACAGGTACGATGTTTGCAATCCAAGGAGGATATTCGCATACAGATAAGAAACCAGCCTTCAACTGTTTTTCAACTTCTTCCTTGATTTTCAAAGCCATATCAGGTCGAGTTCTTCGCGGTTTTTGCTTTACAGGCGGACATTCTGGTTTGAGCGGTAACCTGTGCATAACTATATCCGTGTCTAAACCAGGCATGTCTTCGTATGACCAGGCGAAGATGTCAACATACTCTCGAAGCAGCTCAATCAACCTTCTCTTTACATCACTTTGCAAAGCAGCCCCTATCTTGACTTCTCTCTTTGCTTCTTCTGTACCGAGGTTGATGATTTCTATGACTTCTTGATGTGGCTGAATAGATTTCTCCTCTTGTCTCAAAAGTCTTGCCAATTCCTCGGGGACTTCACAATCTTCCCCACTATCCTCATCAGCTTGGTCAATTGGATTCTCAAAGATATCAAGACGTGGAACTGTAACATTATCATTTTTGATGGAGTTCGAGCCGGATCTGCACGATGGATGATTTATGCCTTAGAATGCAACACATAAAAAGGAAAAAAGAAAAGCTTTGCCATTTTTGAAAAAGTTTTTAAAGTAAAAACAAAAATGAAAGAAATGGAACAGTAATTGCATGCGAAGATATGATTTTTATTCAATATTAAACAAATTGAAACAACATGGGGGCCCTTCTTTATACAAGTAGTCAAAATGCTTAGGGCGAAGCACATGACTTATCGAAACAAGAAAATTACATCTCCATAAAAGTGACTCTAGGGATGTCCAAAATGGTCCAATTGTTGAGTTCCTGTCCAGGCGCAGCATGGCAAATGAATCTGGAGAGATCTTCTTCATCATCATCATCCACGGCGAGAACTTGACTTCCAGAACTGGTGCTTGCACTGACGAACACTTGAGAAATGGGGGGAATCACCTTCTTTCCAGGAATTATGCTGAGCTGAGTAGAAGAAGATGGTTGATACCCAAGGCCATACTTGTCTCGCTTCTCTTGAACGTCAATCAGCTTGCCCCAGGCACTATGGGGAGTACCAGCTTCTAAGAAAGCCTTAGCATCATTCAAAGACGAGAGGGGCGCTCCGAGTTCCTTCTTATTCTCGACCACAGGGAGTTTGTCAACCGACACAATCTCTAAGGCTTGAAAAGGTGTCTCTTGTATCTCTCCCTCCACTTCAACATAACGGTATGATGCCAGATTATTGACTATCAAATCCTCTTCACCAGTGATCACAACAATCTTGTCATTCACAACAAATTTCAAACACTGGTGGAGAGTAGATGTCACAGCTCCAGCAGCATGAATCCAAGGACGACCCAAGAGGCAAGTGTATGAAGGGTTTATATCCATAACGTAGAAGGCAATGTAGAACATGTGAGGACCAATCAAGACATGCAAATCAATTTCTCCTTCTACGGACCTTCTAGAACCATCAAATGCTCTAACACTCATAGTGCATGGTCTCATCATAATCCCATCCATACTCAGCTTAAACAAAGTGGCCTTGGGCATCACATTAAGAGAAGAACCTGTATCAATCAGAACTCGAGACAACACAACATCCAGACACTTGACGGAGATATGCAATGCTTTGTTGTGTGCTCTACCCTCAGGTGGGAGTTCATCATCAGAAAAACCCAAACAATTACCAGCAGTAATGTTGGTCACAACCCCTTCAAATTGAGGCACGGTAATGTCTTGAGTCACGTGAGCGGAAGCCAGGACTTTCATCAGAGCATCACGATGAGCTTCCGAGTGCACCAAAAGGGACAAGATAGAAATCTTAGCTTGAGTTTGGTCAAGTTGATCAATCACCTTGTAGTCACTTTTCTTAATGATTCTCAGAAGTTGCTCAGCATCTTGTGCATTACGTGTTACACGAGGGTCGACAACAACTTGCTTTCCCTTTGCTTGTGCATTAGCGTCCTTATTGGTCTCTTTAGGAAGCGGAGGAGGGGCAGCAAAGATCCGACCAGTACGGGTAATGCCACCAGTGCCAGCAATATTTGTGATGCTCGAATTACCCACTGGAGGACAGTCATACTTCTTCCCTCGAATATACACAGCATTATAACTCCAAGGAACAGCCTTAGAATCATTCACATGAGAGGGAGCGAGAGATGAGGTCGAAGGAGTTGAAGGAGCATTTGGGACCTGAATAACCATCGGAGTTCTCGGAGCTTGAATGGTCAATGGAGCACTCGGTGCATGAATAACCAGCGGGGTCTTTGGTGCTTGAATGGCCAAAGGCGTGCTCTGAGTTTTTGACGCCTCAGCAGGATGGTAAGGGATTTCTAGGATGGCCACATCTTCAATAGGAACGACCCTTTCCACTCTAAGAACACCTTCGTCCATTAGTTTCTGAATTTCTTCTTTCAACCTAGCGCACTCCTGAGGATTAGAAGAACATTGCAAACAGTAGTCATGTAGCTCACACAAAACCTTTTGTTGCAAAAGATGTTCTCTGATAGTTGCTAGCGGCATCTTAACCTCACTAACATCATTCACCAGGATCTGATCATCACATAACTCAATAGCATTGGTCGCACCAGCATGAGGAGGCATAGGGTTATTCTGCACATTGGGACCAGTAGGAGTGAATGAGATAAGCTTGTCATCAAGAAGATCCTGAACCTTTAACTTGAATGCTCTACACTTTTCAATAGTATGGCCCGGGGCTCCTGAATGAAATTCACAACAAGCATTAACATCATAACCAGGAGGGAGAGGACTAGGTGGAGGTCCAAGCTCACGGAGTTGTACCAATTGACCAGCAAGCAACTGAGGGAGAAGCTGAGCATATGACATCGGAACCGGATCAATACGCCTATCTTGGAATCTTGTTCTTTGCGGGCCCCTTTGACCTTGAGGCCTAGGGTTCTGTTGACGATTCTGAGGAGCAGCAGCTTGTTGTTGTGGTACGAAAGGCTGTTGGGGTGCCATCCATGGTTGTGGAAGAGCAGCAGCATATGCTTGAGGGACATATGGACCAGGAACAGCATAAGGCATCGGATAATAAGGAGGTGGAACAGCAGAATATGCAGGAGCTCGGCCTTGGTCAACAAAAGCGGTGCTAGTCTCACCTTCCTTCTTCTTCACAAACCCAGAATACGGCTTCTTGCCATTACCACTTGAGTTGCCAGGATTAGTAACACCTTGAATGGTACCAGCTTTGACACAGTTCTCGACTCTCTCACCAATGATGACCACGTCCGAAAAAGAAGGAGAAGTATTACTAACCATGTGCTGAAGATACGGCCCTTTCAGAGTTCCCATAAACAGATCAATCAATTCTCGGTCCAATAAGGGAGGTTGAACTCGAGCAGCAAGTTCGCGCCATCTCTGGGCGTATTCCTTAAAGGACTCTTCGGATTTCTGTGACATATTCTGCAGCTGGGCACGGCTAGGAGCCATAGCAGTATTGTAGTGGTATTGTTTCAAGAAGGCATCAACGAGTTCTCCCCAAGTACTGACATTAGACCTCTCGAGTTTCATATACCACTCCAACGGGGCTCCAGTGAGACTATCCTGGAAGAAGTGCATAAGCAGAGGTTCGTTCTCAGCGTGAGCGGCCATCTTACGGCAGTAGGAACGAATGTGAGTCTCTGGGCAGGTAACTCCCTTGTACTTATCAAAATCTGGCACCTTGAACTTCGGGGGAATAACAATCCCAGGTACCAAGCACATAGCAGCAGTGTCGAAACTTGAAGTTTTAGCAACCTCAACAGCCTTAAGACGTTCTTCAAGAGCTTGGTACATCTTAGCAGTCTCGGTCAACTCAGCAGTGAGATCATGTTCAAGATCAATAACCTCATGGTGGTCGTCCACTACCTTAAGTGTCTCATTAATAGGAGTCTCTTTAGTTTTCGTCCCTCCGTCGACAGAAGTGGTAGGAACATCCTTGACCAAACTAGCGACGCTCTTTCTGAGTTCATCCTGTCCTTGAACAACGGCATGGAGAGTCTCCATAAGTTGGGCCATTCTTTCCCCCATAACATCCATATCCCTACGGAGGGCAGCTTGATTCTGTTCAAATTGTTCCATGATTCTCTTCTCGTTGTTTCTGGTGCGGTAAGGATGTAAGGAAGTCAGCTTTGTTGTTGAAGCAGAAATCTGTTGCTGAAAGGGACCCCAATTAGTTTCTTGTACAATAACCTGAAAAATGCAATGTGATAATGTGAATGTATGAGTGCATGTGTGCGTATGACGTGATGTGCCATTTTCAGAGTATCCAAGATTTAATATTGATCCAGAATAGCTAACAATGTGACAAAAGATAAGTATCAAGAGAAACTAGTTCTTTTTTTATTCATAACAGAAATTTAAACTTGGGCAAGCCATACATCAACAAGATAGTTCAACAAGGGAAATAAAGACCCCATCCAACAAGTCTGGTGGTGGTCGAAACATACAGACTCAAACATCAATCCATCTGAATATAAAACAGAGGTCCTCCTTGTCTGAAGTGCTTGTCGCTCCACTTCTTAGTTTCATCAAACAGTTTCTTGGTTGCTTCTCGATCTCTTCCTTTAAGAAGGCTTTGAATCACCTCATCTTTGCGAAACAAATGCCCATCCAGCTTCTTGCAGCACTCCCCGAGTTCGTCACATCCTTTGCATTCTGGGAGATAATCTTTCTCAGATACATCCTCCATACCCATCATTCGATCTCTGAGCTTGGCATTTTCTTCTGTTAGTCGAGTATTACGGAGGTGACTTCCTTTCAGTTGAGTCTCAACTGCCATTCTTTGAGTGGTCTCTTCTTCCAGTTTCTTTTTCAGATTCTTCACTTCAACTCTAGCATCCCTTTCTATCTTGAGCTTATAAGCTTTCAAGTCTTCTCGGTACTCCCGCTTGAGTTTCTCTTCTGCCTCCTTCATGGCCCTTTTTAGGATCTTCTGGTGATCCTCGACAATAACAGTAGTATCTCTTTCACCTTTTTCCGTTCTAGCCCTCTTTTGAACTCTGGAAGATCCTCCCTTCAGCATTTTGGCTTCGTGTGTCAACTCAACCTTTTTCTGGTCCACAAGACAATGTTTCGGTTGCGCATCTGACTTCTTTTCGTGCAATTGGGTGCTTTCCATATCTACCTGGATACGATTCTCAGCAGGCACAGTGGCAATTGGAATCTTAGGTGGTTGCTCGTACAATGGGTTAACCTTCGGGAAAGGCAACAGGCGATCTTTAACTCTATTTTCAACCCAATCTGTGTAGGCTTGTTTGGCAACGGCATTCTTTTCACCTAGAGAAATCTGATCATTTGTGTGGATGCTATTCCAGGCACTCCTCACTTTTTCTAGACCCTTTGGATCGGTTCCCTTCTCAAAGCAAACGGATTCGAATATCTCTTTGTCCAAAGGCTTGTCTTCAAGTGCAAAACCCAACTGACGCAGCGCTAGCTTAGGATTATAATTGATAACACCTTTTGTTCCTATGAGAGGAACGTTGTCAAAAGTACCACAGCTAGTTATAACTTTCTCCACGTCCATTCCAGTGGGACACCAGACAATGTCATTTCCGGTAAGCCCCATGATCCTTTGAGGCCATTTCTGAGTAGAAGTAATGAAAGGACCACTTGTAGGTAGGTGGTGTGAATACAAGATTACACTCAAAGATGTTTTTGATTCATGGCAAACCCAAATAAGCATGCAAACAACAAGACTGAAGCAGAAAACTTAAAGAAAAGCAAGCATTGATCACTCATAAGTCAATCCATTATGTGTATGTGTTTATAGGTTGCCTCAACACAAGCAAAACAAGAAGAATGCAGAAAATCAGCAGTTAGGTCGACCTACTGTCAATCTAGGTCGACCTAAAATGAAGGAAAATCAATATACCTCTGCTAGGTCGACTCACAGACCATTTAGGTCGACTCAAAATGAAGAAATCTTCATATCAGTCTGCTAGGTCGACCTACATGGTAACTAGGTCGACCTGATCTGTGAAAATGTCCCCAGAATGCATCAGAAGAGGATTCTGGTCGACCTACTCCTTCAACAGGTCGACCTAACTGGGAGCAAAATTCTGCAAGCTCTGTTAGGTCGACCTAAGCACTACAAGTGGTCGACCTAACTGATCAAGAAAGTTCAAAAATCAGTTTTTCTTGTTTCTAACTCATATGCAATCATATATATTGTTCAAGGGTAATTATTCAAGCAACACCAACGACTGAAAGATACACAAACGCTTCTCATCTTCGTTCTTCATCATCTCCAACACAATTACACATAATCATTCTTGCGTTGCGGGTTAGTGATGAGTTCGATAACGTCCATGGAACGGAATTGAAGATTCCTAGTGGGTGAAGGTTTGTGGGGTTTGTTGGTGAATAAAATCTGCGGGTTTTGTCCTCCACGACGGGTGGTTCTTGGGGGTTTTTATCAAGAGGCTTCATCGAGGATCCGGCTGAGTGTGAAGATTGAAGAACAAGTGTTCGAGGGAATTGAAGATTGAAGAACAAGGGTTCGAGGGAATTGAAGACACTGCAGAAAGGGATCAAAGTGAAGCTCTTGGATAACCTTGATCTGGCTCAAGATTAAGGGGGAAGAAGATTCAAAGGATCGACATAATTGGTTTATCGTTTATCGCTTTGTTATCTTCTTTGTATATACTACTTTCAACATTAATGAAAGATTACCCAATTTCAATTTGGAATTGGGGGCAGACGTAGTCGTAGCGAGGACGATCGACGAACTGCCTAAACAAATATCGTGTTCTTGTCGCTTTTACTTTCTCTTTTACTTTCTGTTCATAATTGGTTATAAGTGCAAAATTGATCAACGATTCAAGTGTTAAAATTGTGAATTAAAGTTCTGCACAAACATCACAATTCACCACAACTTGAATCAATATCAATTTGAACCTATCACCAAGTGTTTGTGTTTTTGCTTAATCCAATCTTACTGCATTGCAAATCAAAGTTGTCAATCTAGAAGTTAATTGGATTTCAGTTGTTAAACGTATTGGTTAGCTATCATATTACTTCACCATCAATTCCACTTACTTTTTGGTTTTGAAACACATACGACCTTTGCAATAGCGGTCCAGAATAGACGCAAGTCGATTCAGAACCGCTTTCGCTCGAGTCTGTAGAAAAATCTGTAAAAACTTAGTGAGATCTATTCACCCCCCCCCTCTAGATCTATAGGCCAGCGTCTAACAAGTGGCATCAAGAGCTCTGGTTTATTCCGTGCTACGAGAAACACTTATTGGAAAGATGGCTTCTGGACCTAAAGGGGCTCATAATAGAGCTCCAGTTTTCAACGGAGAAAACTACGGCTATTGGAAGGATTGTATGTGTGTCCATATCAATGCAATTGATAGGAACATCTGGACAGCTATTGTCAATGGTCCATTTCAGATCACTATGACAAATGCAGCTGGTGCAGTTGTTCCAAAACCAGAAGATACTTGGAATGCTGAAGATGAAAAGAAATATGCATACGATTGGAAAGCGAGAAACATTCTAATCTCAGCTCTAGGAGTTGATGAATACTATCGTGTTTCCCATTGTAGATCAGCTAAAGCTATGTGGGACACATTGCAAGTTGCCCACGAGGGAACGGATGATGTCAAACTAGCTAGGATCAATACGTTAACTCAAGAGTTCGAACTTTTCCACATGGAAGATGGTGAAACCATCGAAAGCATGCAGAAAAGATTCGTGCACCTGAAAAATCGATTAAATTCTCTTGATAGACCTGTTTCCAATGCAGTTGCTACTAACAAAATCTTAAGATGTTTGAACAGGGAATGGCAGCCCAAAGTTACAGCAATTAAGGAAGCAAATGATCTCAACACTTTAGACATTACCACTCTTTTTGGTAAACTAGAGGAACATGAACAGCATCTTAAATGCCTTGACATGCATGAGAAGAGGACAAAGAAAGAAAAGAACATGGAGAAAGAGGTAGAGAAGAAGTCAATAGCTCTAAAAGCTTCGAGCTCCAAGACCTCAAAACGAGAGCCAAAGGATAGTGACACAAGTGATGACGAAGACTCCGATGATGAGGAAATGGGACTGTTTGTGCGAAGATACAACAAATATCTAAAGAAAAATGGAGCAAAACATTCCGACAAAGGATTGATCAACTATAGAAGGCAATCAAACATGTTCAAACAAGATGACGACAACAAAGGAAGGATCAAAGGTCTTTGCTTCAATTGTGGGAAAGCCGGTCACTACAAACCGGATTGTCCATACCTTAAGAAAGAAAAGGAGAAGAACCAAAGCAAAGGTCATAACAAATCTAAAAGAGCTTACATAGCATGGGAAAGTGATTCATCTAGTGAAAGCTCGTCAAGCGATGAAGAAGAATCAGCAAACCTATGTCTCATGGCTCATCAAAACAAGAAAAAGAAAGCTGTAAGTCATCTTAAACCTGAACTCGTAGATAAGGTATCTCATTCTCAACTAAAACTTGCTTTTGAAGAATTACATAGAGATGCAATTAAAGCTTTCAAACTTTTGGCCTCAAATAAGAAAATATTTTCATACCTTGAATCAAAAGTTGAGAAAACCGAAAGGGATATGGAAGCTTTAAAACAATCTATGCTAGACATTCAAAAGGACAAAGTTGAAATAGATCCTACATCATGGTTTGGTTGTGAGACATGTCACATTTGGCAAAAAGAAGTGAGAAATCTAAAAGCCAAGTTAGACAAGGCTCTACAACCAAAAGTGACTTTTGCGGTTGATCCAAACAAGTTCAAAAGATCGTATACTCCTTTATATAGTAAATACACTTTTGTACCAAAAGTATCAACTAGCAAAACTCCATATTCTCATCATATTACCTGTCATTATTGTTGCAAAAAGAGACATACCATTGAAAAATGCAAATTTAGGAGAATTTTAGTTCCTAAAGGAGTATTTCAATGGTTGCCTAAGTGCAACAAATTGTGTACTCACTACCAAGGACCCAATGAAAATTGGGGACCTCCCTCTTTAAATTAATCTTGCAGGAAAAGTGTCTTGACATTGCCGAAAGGTTGTGGTTCCTTGATAGCGGATGTTCAAGACACATGACTGGAGACCTATCTCTTTTCGTTGAGTTTCAAGCAAAGAAAAAGGGGTATGTCACCTATGGAGATAACAATCGGGGAGCCATACTTGGTAAAGGAAGTGTAGGTCTTTCATTTAATGGTGCAGGCCCATCCACTGAAGACATTGTCAAGGATAAGGAAGATGAGGATGAAAGTATTGTAAAGAAAGATGCTGAGAGAGAGAAAGATGAGTCTCACAATGAAAAAGAGAAAGAAAGCATCTCAAACAATGAAGAACTTCCCAAGGCCTGGACAAACGTGAAAGACCATCCAATTGATAATATAATAGGAGACATCTCAAGGGGCGTTACAACACGCTCAAAGATAAGTAACTTCTGCCATCATTTTGCTTTTGTTTCACAAGTTGAGCCGAAAAACGCTAAGGATGCATTACTTGATGAGCATTGGCTAATGGCCATGCAAGAAGAATTAAACCAATTTAAACGGAATGATGTTTGGGACTTAGTCCCTCATCCGGGAGATCATCAAGTAATAGGCACTAGATGGGTTTTTCGTAACAAACTTGATGAAAACGGTGTTATTACTAGAAACAAAGCTAGATTAGTTGCCAAGGTTACAATCAAGAGGAAGGTATTGATTATGAAGAGACATATGCTCCTGTAGCACGTCTCGAAGCTATTCGCCTCTTACTTGCTTATGCTTGTTCTAAAGACTTCAAACTATTCCAAATGGATGTTAAGAGTGCCTTTCTAAATGGCTATATAAATGAAGAAGTCTATGTTGCTCAGCCACCCGGCTTTGAGAATTACATGTATCCAACTCATGTTTATAAGCTGAAACGTGCTCTATACGGTCTTAAACAAGCCCCTCGGGCTTGGTACGAACGTTTGAGCAAATTTCTCCTTAGTCAAGGGTACTCTAGAGGTAAAGTTGATACTACTCTCTTTATTAAAAGAAAAGATAAGGATATTCTCTTAGTCCAAATTTATGTAGATGATATTATATTTGGGTCCACTAATGCAACACTTGTCAAAGACTTTTCTAAGCTTATGCAGAGTGAATTTGAGATGAGTCTCATGGGTGAGCTAAATTTCTTCCTTGGCCTACAAATCAAGCAACTCAGTCATGGAACGTTTGTGAATCAAACTAATACGGAGCTGCTCAAAAGATTTGGAATGAGTGAAGCAAAGGAAATTGACACACCTATGGCAACAAATACAAATCTAGACAAAGATGAGAAAGGTAAAGAGGTTGACGTGAAATTATACCGAGGTATGATAGGTTCACTATTGTATCTTACTGCCTCAATGCCGCACGCCCGCGAAAATGAACAACAGAGTCGCCACCAATATATTTATCCCAAAGAGGGAAAGGAATATCAGGAAACCTAAGGTGAAGGAACAGGGTCTTGCGACCAGAGAATCAAGGTACGGGAGTCGGTTACGCAAGGGGAAGGTACTAGCACCCCTCACGCCCATCGTACTCGATGGTATCCACCTATGTTTGTTTCTATCTAAAGGGTGTATAAATCTAAAGCTTAATTACTAAGGGAATGCATGCAAATGAAAGAAAAAGAAACACGGGGAAAATAAGGTTTATAAATAATTGTGCTCGTTCAAGCCCCGCGACTTGATGCCTACGTATCCTTTTCAGGAATCAGAGCGCCGTAGTTCGGCTCCTTAGTTTTTGTTTGTTTTTGTGTTTTTTAGTGGACGGCGTTACATTCGCACTCCGCTGCTCGACCTCTGGAGTCTTAAGCTGGGGATGGAGCGGAAATAACGTGTCCGATTAGGAGAAAGAATGCCCTGAAGGCAAGAGGTAGAATGCCTCGGAGGCAAGAGAGAAAAAGAGATTGGTTTGTGTCTTTTATGTGTGATTCCATGATGGACGAAAACCTACTACAAGGCATCGCATCACTTCCTCACTTTGATTAGCTCTGAGCCTTTATTAGATATTTTGAAGTGTTTTTGTTTAGGTGTCTTTTAAGGGAAATTAATTTGTGACTTGAATCATGCCATAAAAGGAGTTTTTTTGAATATTTAGAGAATGCACATCGAGGCCTACGCCACAATCGTTTCTCTAAATGAAATACAGTTTTTGAATATTTAGAGAATGCACATCGAGGCCTACGCCACAATCGTTTCTCTAAGTAACGGTTAAGAAATACACCGAGGCCTACGCCTCAATCATTTCTCTTCCGCTAAGTGGGAAAGAACATACATCGGGGCCTACGCCCCAATCATTTCTTTCACACTAAAAAAAAGGCATTTAGCATGATTCGCGTCGTCCTTTATTAATGTTTTAAAGTTGAAAAGAAAAAGAAGGAAAACTAGCCTAAAATGAATAACTAGCCTAATGTTATGAAAGGGGATTTCTAGATCCTAATGTTATCATGGTCTCTACCTAAAGTTAGGAATGAACGAAATTACAAGCACAAGCAAAGATCAAAATTACAAGTAAAAATTACAAGTAAACAATGATACAAAATTAGTGCAAAAATGACTAAAAGAATGACTTGAAATATGGTACAAAACATGGACGCAAATGATGCAAAATATAGTACCAAAAGTGAATTAAAAGATACTATTTATTATGAGAATTTTACATGAGAAAAAGAATACAAAACTAAGCAAAAGAGAAATAAAATAATTAGCCTAAACTAATATTTTTTATGAACATTTTTTGTGTCGAAAATTGGTATTGAGGTCTAAAAATTATGGTAGAAAAATTAGCATTTAATCACTAAAAAGAAGTGGCAAAAATCTAATTACCTAAATCTAAAAAGATGAAAACAGGGGGTGTAGTCTGAATTACATGGTGTGCAAATAGTTAGGGCGCTGGCCTATGGGAAATAGCCCAATGCAGTTTTTGTTACAGATTTTATATCATGCCAAAAAAGGAGGCGTGGGCCTCAGGGGGGTATGCAAGTAGTAATTTTGTGAGGAGGCCCGAGATTGGAGAATCACATTCACAGATTATTGTTATTATTAAATAAAATTCTGGTTAGTGTTCAATTAGCCCTAATTAATTGTAATTAAATTGGTTAATAACAAAATTAATTGAAAATGTAATAAAAGAGGAATTAGCGTTTTAGGGTTTTCCACTTGTGACCATTCAACTTAATCGTGAAACTCAGTTCTCACTCTCTTACACTCGGACGGCGCCGGAGTGAGCCTCTCTCCTCCGTCATGATACCGCCTCCGGCCACCACCAACCCAAAACAGAAATATCATCTTCCTCACCTCTCTAATCCTCACTGATAAGACCTAAAACCTAAATTTTCAGAATCGAATTGAGCGTGATATGCGAAGTTTCAGAGAACAATTCGTTGGGGTTTTGAATCTACACACCTTAGGCTATATTATAGTATCGAGAAATTGGAAAACGATGAAGGGGAAAGAGGTATTGAAAGCTTACCTGAAACGCAAAATAGCGAAGATCGTTGAAAGAAACCGGAGAGGGGATTCTGATTTTGGTACGTGCGAAATAAACGCAACGGATGAATGAGTTCTTCAGGTAATTCAATTCAACGCTTTAACTTTATCTTGCTTCTTCTTCTTCTTCGCTTCTTTTTCTATGTGGTTTCTGCGTATTGAATCTTTTGCGTGTTCTTGCTGCGTGTTGTTATTGTTGTTGAAGATGACGATGCCCCTGGAGCGTGTCGAAGATTGAAGCTAGGGTGAATACGTGTTTTGTGGATTCGTGATTGAGGTGCAGAGTTGAGCGAAGATGATGATTGAACGAGATTGATTGAAGGTCACGAAGTGATGGAGGTGGATGATGGTTGCAGGTGAGGTTGGAGAAGGGTGATTGAGAGTGTGAAGAGATGAAGATGATGATGAATGAAAGTGAGAAATGGTGGAGAATCTGTGAAAATGGTGGAGAGACTTGAAGCTGAGTGAAAGTCCAGTTATATAGAGTTTCCAGGTTAGTTACTCTTCTCAATTTTTCTGTTATGATTCAGTTAGAATTCTGTTAGGAATCCGTTTAGTGGTTATGGCAGTTATCTGTTGGTAGTTAGTTAGAAAGTGGTTACTGGTAGTTACAAGGTGAGAGTTATAAAATTCTGTTATTGAAGTTAGCTGCAGCTTTGTTAGTTAAGGGAAGTTTGAATGAGGTGTCGGATTTGAAAGTTGGAAAGGTTTAGAGGTTATGTAAGTATAAGTTTTGTGAATGGCTGCTGATTTTTATGTGTTGTAGGGACTGGTTAGGAATTAGTTAAGGTTTTGGAATATATGGCTGAGACTTGCAGTAGGTTGTTAGGGGTTTTTCCATGTTGTGACTGAATTTTGTTGTGACTGAGTTTTGATTTCAGGTCAGTGAACGGGTTCTTTTGGTCTATTTTCTGGACTGGCATTCCAATGAGACACATGAATATTGGTGGTTTAGAAATTGGAGACAAGGATGGCGCATTTGGAATGAAAAGAGGCATACAGAAACAGGATCGGAGCAAGATTTGTGGACTTTGGTCAAAAGAGTTACTAAGTTCATATCAAATGTGTACTCCATGTTTTTAAATGTAATTCCACATTTTTTGTAGAATATTTCCTTTTGAATTTGTAATAAGCCTGATATGTATCTCAAATGCATTGGACTTTGAATATAATTTGTAAACTTTGTACAGACTTGTATAACCTTGTAATGGAGCTTGCGAATGATTCTTTTTGTTGAATTGAAAATAACTTGTGATGGAGCTTGCGATGGAATTTGGGATGGAATGATATGTACAATGTAATTTGGCTTTTTGTAGAAACTTTTGAGTGATGTAATGGTATTTGAAGGTGTTTGGTGCAGCCTTGATCAAAACTTGTCCATACATTTTGAATTAATCTATGCAAATCTCAGACTTTCTTGATAAATTGAATTCCAATTAAGGAACCTTGTGCTGAATACTTAAGTTACGTGTTCGTAAGTCAAAAGATTTATCAAAATGACATTCACAAATTTGATGAACAATTGAGCTCATAGTCTTCTTGTATAAGCTCCAGTCGTAGCATTATAACTCATACTTCTTGGTTGGTGAAAAATGCATTCAATGGATGATTTATATAGGTCCAAACCCTTGAGCTCTTGAAGAGAAATAATTAGGAGGAGACACCTTAATTCATATGATCCCTAGTTGAAATGCTTCCAAGCCCAGCACAAGGGATTGGAAACCTTAATTTCAAAGATCCTTAATCCTAATGCTAAGTTACAGTATGATGAATGATGTGTTAGATGACCTAGTAGATGAGATTATGAGATGCATAAGCCAATTAAGAATAATTAGATGGGCAAATTTTGGGGTGCAACAGCTGCCCCTATTTAATCGTCTTAAACCTGAAGGTGAGATTGGCGCTAACCTTTCGATCATTCAAGGTAGAAGAAGATTAAATATCAAGAGAACCTGAAAATTTGCCTGATGAGAGATAGGATCCACTGGGAAAAGATGGTGTCAACTCTACTGAGGAAGAACGTATCAATTCTGGATTAATCGAATTAACTCTGGGTTAGAAATGAAATAAACATCAACTCTGGGTTGAAAAAGAAAAAGTGGGTCAACTCTGGGTCGAAGACTAAAGGGAAGTCAACTCGGGGTCGAGAAAGAAAGAAAGGAAATCAACTCTGGGTTGAGAGAAAGTAATTGGATAAAGACTATGGGTTGAAAGTGGAAAGATGAACAATTAGAAATAACCGTCAACTCTGGGTTGAGTGGGAAAATGATATCAATAAGACATATTCGTCAACTCTGGGTTGAGTGGGAAAGACAAAAGATAACCGTCAACTCTGGGTTGAATGGGAAAAAGGATCAATTCTGGATTGAATAAAGGATGCCCGTCAACTCTGGGTTGAGTGGGAAAGAAGAAATCAATTCTGGATTGAATAAAGGATGACCGTCAACTTTGGGTTAAATAAAAAGTAACCGTCAACTCTGGGTTGAGCGGGAAAAATGAACAAATAGAGATGACCGTCAACTCTGGGTTGAGTGGGAAAAGGAATGATCAATTCTGGATTGAACAAAGGATAACCGTCAACTCTGGATTGAGTGGAAAAGAAAGACAATGATCAACTCTGGGTTGAATAAAAGATAACTGTCAACTCTGGGTTGAGTAAAAGATAACCGTCAACTCTGGGTTGAGTGGGAAAAGGAATGATCAATTCTGGATTGAATAAAAGATAACCGTCAACTCCGGGTTGAGTGGGAAGTAGAAATGATAACCGTCAACTCTGGGTTGAGTGGGAAAGAGAAATAAGATATAACCGTCAACTCTGGGTTGAGAGGGGAAGAGAAATCAATTCTGGATTGAATAAGGGATAATCATCAACTCTGGGTTGAGAGGGGAAGAGAAATCAATTCTGGATTGAATAAGGGGTAACCATCAACTCTGGGTTGAGAGGGGAAAAGGATAAAGAATAACCATCATCTCTGGGTTGAGTGGGAAAAGACAAGGAATCAACTCTGGGTTGAGTAAAAGATAAGCGTCAACTCTGGGTTGAGCGGGAAAAGAAAAGAGACAACCGTCACCTCTGGGTTGAGTGGGAGGAGATAATTAACTCGGTTAAAAGATGGAGGGAAAGTCAACTCTGGGTTGAACTCAAAAACATCAACTCTGGGTTGAAGAAAAATGACCATGATTGGCTTTGGGAGATGACACCACAATGGTAACTCTGAGTGATCCAGTGGAATATCGATTGATTGCTTGTAGGGACCTCATCTGATGAGTAACTTGGCTTATGCTTCATATGCAAATGTTTGATTTACTTTATGCACTTCTGAAGATGCGATGCAATGATTTCTATATGCAGTGTACTGATGGATTTGTCAGGGTTTTTGCTTTGCGTGGAATAGATTAGGCGGAGTTCTGAAACTCTGTTCGAGATTCAAGGTGGGGTGGATGCCCCTGTTTTATTGATGATTGGATCATGCGAGTGAAATGATAATGAAAATGCAATGATTATGCATGACGTATGTATGATTATGAATGGAATGATTGTTTCCATGATACTAGGAATGAATGGAGTGTTCCTTGTAGGAAGGTCATTGCTTGAAGGATAGAACTTGTGGAGGTGAGGTGTTTAGCTTGACTCCTCGACACTTATCTCGATATCTGACACTTGCTTGAAGATGAGGAGATGAATTGTTACTAGCTTGCCCCAGCTCGTAGGATCTTCTTGAGATATGACTTTGATATGTTTGAATCATGGAGATTAGCAATGGTCTGCCCTAGTGTAGATCATGGGATGAATGCCCCAGATTGAAAGGAACTCTTCCACCAGATGGATGCTTCAGGTATTTGCTTTGCGGGTGACCAACCTTTGCCTTTGTAAGATTACTCGACGGTATTTCGATGTTGAACTTTCCTTGGTATCAAGTACTTACTTTCTGATTAGAGACAATTCTATTTTGAAAGAGATAGTGAGAATGCAATGCACATGTTAATCTCAGAAGAAAAGGTTTTTTATTTGTCGAAATGTTGTATTGATACTAACACAAATGAAAAGCAACATTAGGAGTCAGTTTGACATGATTTTACAGTTTGTATGCTTTCGGAACGAACCCTGCTTCAATTAGGACTTTTGAGGGTTGTAACGTGGCCGGGTTCGCGGTTTAAGAAATAAAGGATAAAGGCTCAAGTTCTACTTAACCCACCCCTTCTTCGTGATGTTCTCCAGTCCTACGTTCAGTTAGCTTGACACGAGTGTTCACCTTTCAGGAAGGGTTGTAATGAATGAGGATCCTTTATGGCTTTGATGGAGGTGGCAGCCACCCTTTGATGCTTTTGTTGATGGTCACAACAACTTGTCCCTTGGAGGATTTCTTTCTTGTGCTTTGCCTTTTGCTTTCCCTAACTTTTGCCTGGACAGAAAGTTTCTTTTGATATTGGTGTTCGTTGTCCAGCGGGATATGCCCTAATTTTTGCCTAAGTCATTTGCTTCAAAGCTTTATTATTTTTTTTGACTTAGCGGGCTATTGCTTCTTTCTTCCTTTTTTCTTTTGATCATGATTCATAACTTTCTTTTTTTTATTCTTTTTGTCTCGTTCGGGAACAAGTTGTATGACTTTGATGATTGACTTGATGAAAAGGTTGTGACTGCCTTCTTCTCAGTGAATGAGAGACATCCATTGTGGATTATGCTCTTCTTCTTTGTTGTGAGAAATAGAATATGATTGATCCTCTGATGGAATACCTGAAAGTTGAACGCTCGGTCGCACTAACTGAAGACTACCCTGCCCCTGGTTAAGATTGAGGGTTTTATATATTTGAAAAGAAACTACTACTCCTTAGGCTCAAAGGGGTTGACGAAGGTTTCACTCCCTTATAACTCCGGTGTTTAGGAATTGAAACAATGCCTGTACATCATCAGCAGGACCTTGTTCCAAAAGCATACAGTTAGTAGTTCATGTGTTTTTTGATTTTTCATCATTCTCCTTTTTTAATTGCTTAAGACAAATGAGTTGAATATCAATGAACATAATGACAAAGATGAAATGATTTGAGAAAAACATGTATATTACATTATTTTTATTTATTCAAACAGAATGAGTTTCTTACAATGAGAAGTACTTGATAACAACAAAAGCAATACAATTGAAAATACTAAAGAAATCTATACAATGGCAAGCTTGGCCTTATTCTAATGCAAATGAAATGTTCTCTGACAAACATAAAGTCTTCAGGGCCCACTGATGGAAGGTGCCCCTTTATGAGGCATGGGGTTTTCTGATAGTAGCTTGATCTTGTTTGTAATTCCCCATGATTCTTTTTCTATGAGCTCTCGTCAGATATCGGTGTGGAGGAATCGTCTTGACTGATCTGATGGAGAGGAAGAGTGGTAAGAGTCTTGGTAACCATGGATGCATATGCATGAATGCAAAAATGTTAATGAAGATGCAAATGTATCATAAATCAGGATCAAGGATCAAGGCCTCTTGGGTAACAACTTCTCATGGTCAATAATATATGGTCGAATCCTCCAGATTCAGAGGTTCGACGTTGCTTTCTGGATAAACAGCTTGTGCATAAGTCAAAGATGGTCGAACCCTCCAGATTCAGAGGTTCGACGTTGATTCTGATAGATAGCTTTTGCATAAGTCATATAAGGTCAAACCTCCAGATTCAGAGGTTCGACGTTGATTATGATAGATAACTGATGTATAGCTTCTGTATAAGTCAAATGTCCCAGGATCAAAGGTTCGACGCCTTTTTAAATACCAGGAGAACCAATAGTCACCAACAGGACATGAATAGTCACCAACAAAACCGAGTCACCAACGGTACCTGTCATGTATATCCCTCCCCACTCACGGGTGTAGTCTAGGTCAGGGTAGGTCAATATGGCAACCAGCGTGATCAGTTCTCCTGAGATACCACCATTGTTGCATCTACATGCCAACGATGATACCCCATTTGAACCTCGACTGGGCGTGGGTCTCATGATCGCACTAGACAAGACCTAACATCTCATCGGCGTCATGACTATCCACTCTATCCTAGGTATCCTATGTGTCACTCTGGCCTGGGTATTGGGCCTTTTACCTCAAATCAGTAACATCCCATCCCAACAGAACAGCATAATAATAATCATAGTATATGAAAATAAAATGCGATACATAAAGAAATAAAGCAATAAAGCAATAAAGCAATA
Source organism: Vicia villosa (assembly GCF_029867415.1). NCBI lineage: Eukaryota > Viridiplantae > Streptophyta > Magnoliopsida > Fabales > Fabaceae > Vicia > Vicia villosa. The sequence continues at coordinate 33,878 of NW_026705243.1, read as the reverse complement.
AAGCAATAAATAAACACCCAAAGAAAAGAAAACAAACAAAAGCTAGGATCGACTAAGCTAGATCCCCAGCAGAGTCGCCAGCTGCCGCACGCCCGCGAAAATGAACAACAGAGTCGCCACCAATATATTTATCCCAAAGAGGGAAAGGAATATCAGGAAACCTAAGGTGAAGGAACAGGGTCTTGCGACCAGAGAATCAAGGTACGGGAGTCGGTTACGCAAGGGGAAGGTACTAGCACCCCTCACGCCCATCGTACTCGATGGTATCCACCTATGTTTGTTTCTATCTAAAGGGTGTATAAATCTAAAGCTTAATTACTAAGGGAATGCATGCAAATGAAAGAAAAAGAAACACGGGGAAAATAAGGTTTATAAATAATTGTGCTCGTTCAAGCCCCGCGACTTGATGCCTACGTATCCTTTTCAGGAATCAGAGCGCCGTAGTTCGGCTCCTTAGTTTTTGTTTGTTTTTGTGTTTTTTAGTGGACGGCGTTACATTCGCACTCCGCTGCTCGACCTCTGGAGTCTTAAGCTGGGGATGGAGCGGAAATAACGTGTCCGATTAGGAGAAAGAATGCCCTGAAGGCAAGAGGTAGAATGCCTCGGAGGCAAGAGAGAAAAAGAGATTGGTTTGTGTCTTTTATGTGTGATTCCATGATGGACGAAAACCTACTACAAGGCATCGCATCACTTCCTCACTTTGATTAGCTCTGAGCCTTTATTAGATATTTTGAAGTGTTTTTGTTTAGGTGTCTTTTAAGGGAAATTAATTTGTGACTTGAATCATGCCATAAAAGGAGTTTTTTTGAATATTTAGAGAATGCACATCGAGGCCTACGCCACAATCGTTTCTCTAAATGAAATACAGTTTTTGAATATATAGAGAATGCACATCGAGGCCTACGCCACAATCGTTTCTCTAAGTAACGGTTAAGAAATACACCGAGGCCTACGCCTCAATCATTTCTCTTCCGCTAAGTGGGAAAGAACATACATCGGGGCCTACGCCCCAATCATTTCTTTCACACTAAAAAAAAGGCATTTAGCATGATTCGCGTCGTCCTTTATTAATGTTTTAAAGTTGAAAAGAAAAAGAAGGAAAACTAGCCTAAAATGAATAACTAGCCTAATGTTATGAAAGGGGATTTCTAGATCCTAATGTTATCATGGTCTCTACCTAAAGTTAGGAATGAACGAAATTACAAGCACAAGCAAAGATCAAAATTACAAGTAAAAATTACAAGTAAACAATGATACAAAATTAGTGCAAAAATGACTAAAAGAATGACTTGAAATATGGTACAAAACATGGACGCAAATGATGCAAAATATAGTACCAAAAGTGAATTAAAGGACTATTATTTTTATTGATTTTTATATGACATAGAACAAGAATTCTAATCAAGCAAAAGAATTAAAATACAAGCCTAAACTAATATTTTTTAGTGATAGTGAAGATTAGTGTTTTTATTACCTAAGAGAAATTGATGAAAAAAACTAATTAAACCCAAATAAAGGATATAAACAGGGGGGTGAATAGTGAAAATGGGATTGTGAAGAGTAACTGGGCGCAGGCCCATGGAGAGAAGCCCAGGGTGATGTTTTTGTTTTTATTGCCAGAATGTGCGCATGGGCCTTCAGGGGGTGTGAATAATATTTCGGCCCAGGAGTTTTTTGTGTCACAGCATTTTTGTTAAAAAGAAAACTAAGAAATTTCATGGGCTAACTATGGGGGGTGCAAATCGTAATTTCGTGGCCCAAGAGCATTGTTCAGATTCATCAAATTATATTATTCAGTTTTATTCAAAAAAAGAACCAACTAATCAACTTAATAAACCCATTAATCACTAGATTCTGCTTAGTCTCAATTCCAATTCAACATACGAATACGTTTAGTATCAATTAATCAGGTTAGAAGTTAATTAGTCTTTTTCATTATCACTTAATCATTCCTTAATAATAAAAAATAATAAAAACATTGAAAGGGGAAAATAGGGTTAGTTTGTACCGATTCAGCTTCTTCTCTCTCGTTCTCGCCTTTTCCTCTCCGTGCCCTTCTCTTCCGTGAACGAGTGCGGCGGCCGGCAATACTCCTCCTTCTCCGATCGAAACCAACTCGCAAACGCCGACTGACCTCTCTCTCCCCTCAAACGCAGCGACGCCTCTTAGCTCTCGTCTCCGATTTGACTCAGCTCTCACTCTCTTCTTCGTCCGTTCTCTTCACGTTTGTTCGTTGTTGTTGCCGAAATTGATGAATGAATCGGCGATGATGATGATGATTTGGTGTTCTCGTGCAGAGATGACGTGGAGGCTATTTGAAGATGCTGAGATGCGATGTGAAGATGATGAAATTAGCGGTGAAGATCGATGATGAAGATGATAAAGAACGGTTCAGAGAAGGTTTTCTTCGTTTTCTGTTCTCATCTCTCTGTTATGCGATTCTTATCTCTGAAATTCTGTTATGTTCTCGTTCTTGCAGATTCTCGGTGATGATGGAGAAGGAAGTGAATGAAGAGGTGGAAGGTTGTATGGAGGTCGAAGCTGGAGGTTCTGAGAAGATTCGTGAGAGAATCATGGAGGGTGGAAAGGTCGAGAGAGGATGGTTGAAGATGATGATGGTGAAATTGGTTCAGAGGTGGTGAAGAGATGAAGCTGAGTATGAGAGGTGCAGGTTGTGAATGGAGTCGAGTGAGATGGAAGGTGATGAAGAAGATGGTTGAATGTGTCTTTCTCAGGTTAATTCTCCCCGACTTTCTATGCTGCCAATTCTGTTATATCCTGTTTCCCTCTTCTTCTATCAATTCTGTTGGTGAACTGTTAGAATCGGTTAAATTCTGTTAGAAAAGTTAGTTGGTGGTTAGAAGTTGTTCTGATTTCTGTTATTCAGTTAGAGAATTTGTTAGGTAGTTTTGGTTCACTGAATGTTAGGATCGGTTAGAGAAGTTAGTTATAGGTGTTGGTTTGTAACTGAATTAGTTGGGAAACTGTTATAGGGAGTTGGGAAATTCTGTTGGAAACTGTTTGGGATATGAATGACTGTTGGTTAGTAATAGTTATGTGATTGTTTAGGGACTGGTTTCTGTTAAATACCAGTGAACTTGTTAGATTTTGAATGGATGTGGAGTGTTTGAATTATGCAGGGCTGTTTTTGTTGTTTCGGATGCAGAACTGACTTTCTTATGATTTTGCAGCAGGTGGGGTTGGTTATGAGATATTGGTTATAGGTTAGGGATCTGTTTTGATTTGTAGATCTTTTCCAGGTGTAAATACATAAGTTTAATGTGGCCGCAAATTTCCATGAATTTTGTATTGAGATGATGTTGGATGAATGTTGGTATGGATTGTAAGCTGCCTCTTTTAATTTGTAGGTTTTGGTAAGTTGATTGCATTGATTTGGACTAACAGTTCAACTTGAACCTAGCTCACTTTTGTTGTTTGGTTTTTGGACAGATTTCTGAGTGAGCATTGAGCTAGACGCCACTCTTGTACCGGGCTGAACGGAGATTGCACTTTCAGTTTTTTGGAAAATATTGCACAACCTGAGCCCTTTGGAACAAATTGTTTGGAGCCTGATGAATTGTTATTGTCAGCTGTTTTGAGCCTTTTATTTTTTTATTGCAAATCTGGTTGGATTATGAAAGTAGGGTTGTAACACTATATAGCAGTAACAAAAGTTTGAAACTCATACTGTTATTTGTGAAACTTTGGTGTCTTGAATAAAGTTTAAACTCTTTCCTCCTTTCAATGTGTATCATAAAACGAATCTTGAATAAAGTTCCAATGAATTTTAAATGTGCAGCTTGAATCTGTAGCACCAAAAATTATTCTAAAATGGACTTTAGTCGAAACGTGACTGAGTCCCTAGCCTTGAAACAGCGACATATCTCTTATCCAACCCTCGCAAATAACCAAAGTAACTTACTTAAAATATGAATCAACTTGAATTGACAAAATAAATCCCAATAACTCCACTTCTTTTTTCTTGCATCCGATTCAATTAATGATTTATAATCCATATAATCAAGTAGCCCCTCCTTAATAGACGATGAGAAATTCCGTAGACACTGAAAATCTACCTTGTTATTTACATCTCAAGTCTCATCACAGTAATGAAAAGTATCCTTAGAATCACCACAAACATGGGATAAAAAGGATCTAATTTTGTAAACTTTGATGGAGGAAACATTGTGACCTTGACTCAAGATGAGAATCTTAAAATAATGTCACAACCCCGGCTCTTCATGACCTTAGATCCCAGGTTCCAGATGCTTATGTGATTAATGAATGCGGAGTTACATAATGCCCTAATAAAGGTATGCAAATGAAATGTAAAGCTTAAGCCAATTATGAGTAAAATTAGGTGGGCAAATTTTGGGGTGCAACACTCAAGACCAGACATCATGTTTAGTGTGTGTATGTGTGCAAGATATCAATCTTGTCCAAAAGAATCTCACTTGAAAGCTGTCAAGAGAATTCTGCGATACTTACGTGGAACTACTACATATGGCCTATGGTATCCAAAAGGAAATGAGTGTCATTTGGTAGGATTCTCCGATTCAGATTTTGCTGGCTGCAAATCCGATAGAAAAAGCACTAGTGGAACGTGTCATCTATTCTCAAACTCATTAATAAGTTGGCATAGTAAGAAACAAGTATCGGTTGCATTATCCACTGCTGAGGCAGAATATGTAGCTGCTGGAAGCTGCTGTGCACAAATATTATGGCTCAAGCAACAACTTCTTGACTTTGGTATTAAGCTTGATCACATACCTATCATGTGCGACAACACAAGCGCCATAAACTTGAGTAAAAATCCTGTCTTACACTCACGTACCAAACACATTGAAATAAGGCATCACTTTCTACGAGATCATGTAGAGAAAGGAGACGTTACTTTTGAACATGTAGAAAGCAAGAAGCAACTAGCTGACATCTTCACCAAACCGCTAGCAACGGAGCAATATTTCAACATTCGTAGGGAATTAGGGATACTCGATATCTCTAATTTGGGCTAATTACGTTTGTTTTCTCTTAATATTATTTCTTTACTTTATGTGTATATCTATTTGTCTTGCTAACATTTTTTTAGCATAAAGGTAGTTCATCATCAAGCCAGGCGTCATATTGAAAAAGCGGTAACGTAATTGTTGTTCACTTCCAAAAATATTATTGATACTATAATATGCTATCAATTAACATGCTTATAGTGACCTCATGCATAAAAACTGCTCCTGCTCACATATGTGTCTCATTCTACCATTAACTACCTTTTACCTACTATACTATACATGCTAGCATTATTATCTATGGTTCTCTTGTTACTCTTCTATTCTCCTGTTTTCTCTTTTTGATGTTGACAAAGGGGGAGATAGATGCTGGATGTACGGGGGAGCTTTGTTGAGAGATTGCCCTGTTGAGAGATAGATGCTGGATGTACGGGGGAGCTCTGCTGAGTCTTTATTATTTACTACCAGAGCTTAGTCGAATGGTTTGCCATCATCAAAAAGGGGGAGTATGTGAATACAAGATTACACTCAAAGATGTTTTTGATTCATGGCAAACCCAAATAAGCATGCAAACAACAAGACTGAAGCAGAAAACTTAAAGAAAAGCAAGCATTGATCACTCATAAGTCAATCCATTATGTGTATGTGTTTATAGGTTGCCTCAACACAAGCAAAACAAGAAGAATGCAGAAAATCAGCAGTTAGGTCGACCTACTGTCAATCTAGGTCGACCTAAAATGAAGGAAAATCAATATACCTCTGCTAGGTCGACTCACAGACCATTTAGGTCGACTCAAAATGAAGAAATCTTCATATCAGTCTGCTAGGTCGACCTACATGGTAACTAGGTCGACCTGATCTGTGAAAATGTCCCCAGAATGCATCAGAAGAGGATTCTGGTCGACCTACTCCTTCAACAGGTCGACCTAACTGGGAGCAAAATTCTGCAAGCTCTGTTAGGTCGACCTAAGCACTACAAGTGGTCGACCTAACTGATCAAGAAAGTTCAAAAATCAGTTTTTCTTGTTTCTAACTGATATGCAATCATATATATTGTTCAAGGGTAATTATTCAAGCAACACCAACGACTGAAAGATACACAAACGCTTCTCATCTTCGTTCTTCATCATCTCCAACACAATTACACATAATCATTCTTGCGTTGCGGGTTAGTGATGAGTTCGATAACATCCATGGAACGGAATTGAAGATTCCTAGTGGGTGAAGGTTTGTGGGGTTTGTTGGTGAATAAAATCTGCGGGTTTTGTCCTCCACGACGGGTGGTTCTTGGGGGTTTTTATCAAGAGGCTTCATCGAGGATCCGGCTGAGTGTGAAGATTGAAGAACAAGTGTTCGAGGGAATTGAAGATTGAAGAACAAGGGTTCGAGGGAATTGAAGACACTGCAGAAAGGGATCAAAGTGAAGCTCTTGGATAACCTTGATCTGGCTCAAGATTAAGGGGGAAGAAGATTCAAAGGATCGACATAATTGGTTTATCGTTTATCGCTTTGTTATCTTCTTTGTATATACTACTTTCAACATTAATGAAAGATTACCCAATTTCAATTTGGAATTGGGGGCAGACGTAGTCGTAGCGAGGACGATCGACGAACTGCCTAAACAAATATCGTGTTCTTGTCGCTTTTACTTTCTCTTTTACTTTCTGTTCATAATTGGTTATAAGTGCAAAATTGATCAACGATTCAAGTGTTAAAATTGTGAATTAAAGTTCTGCACAAACATCACAATTCACCACAACTTGAATCAATATCAATTTGAACCTATCACCAAGTGTTTGTGTTTTTGCTTAATCCAATCTTACTGCATTGCAAATCAAAGTTGTCAATCTAGAAGTTAATTGGATTTCAGTTGTTAAACGTATTGGTTAGCTATCATATTACTTCACCATCAATTCCACTTACTTTTTGGTTTTGAAACACATACGACCTTTGCAATAGCGGTCCAGAATAGACGCAAGTCGATTCAGAACCGCTTTCGCTCGAGTCTGTAGAAAAATCTGTAAAAACTTAGTGAGATCTATTCACCCCCCCTCTAGATCTATAGGCCAGCGTCTAACAGGTGGGACTTAAACCAGGTGTATAACAACGGCAAACAATTTCTTATGGCTCCTCCTTTCCCATATCGAGAGTGAACGGAATAGTACATATCGGCTAGCAAAGTAGGGACCGGATTCTTATCCACAAAAAGACATATAGCGGCCAGATCAACGAACTTGTGAATGTTAGGGAACATCACGATCCCATAGATCAAAACGGCCAGAAGGGCGTTGAAAGCCTCCCACATCTTTTTGTTGGCCAACTCTTGGGCCTTCTCAACCAAGAAACTCATATAGAAACCATGAGTGCTACCATTCTTCTTCCAATTCCCAAGAACGTCTTCTATGCTCAAATAAAGAGCGTTGGCAATGTTGTCCAAATCAGGTTTCTCTGGGACACAAACGAAAGGAACCTTGTGTTGAATCTTGATATTGAGAAAGTGAGAGTACTCCTCGAGAGTGGGAGCCAACTGATAGCCTGAGAAGGTGAAACAACGCAAGTCAGGATCATAGAACTGGAGAAGAGTAGATAAACCCCATTCGTCGACGTGTGAGTCCAAAAGAGTCAAAATGTTTCCATAATTCTCAGTGAACACAGTTTTATTATGACCAGTGATCAATCCACCCAATTGCCCCAACTGAATCAAGCCTTCGCGATGGAAACTGTAAGTGTGAGTACGCCTTGTAGCTTCTCTGGTAGCGGTCACGTTGTTAGCCATTCTGGATGAAAAGTAATAGCCTCGAATACCCTGAAAAATGGCATGCATATGAGAAATAATACTATTTTTTCTTCCTTCCTTTTTTCTTTCTTTTTTTTTTCTTCTTTTTTTTCTTTGGAAAATAAATATGCCATGATGAAAATGATGCAATGGAGATTCTCCCAATATGAGAGAGTTGTTGTGTCGTCTCTGAGCAGAATCACACGTCATAAGGTCAAAGGTTCGGCATAGGTGCCACACAGCCATAAGAACAATAGTCACCAACAGAGCAGAATAGTCACCAACGGTACCTGTCATGTATATCCCTCCCCACTCACAGGTGAATCTAGGTCAGGGTAAGGTCATGAAACGCAGTATACGGTCCGCCCGAAGGTAAGCATCATCACAGTGCGGATGCGGGTGACGATAATACCTCCGTTTGAAACCACTACTCTGCTCGTAGTCACATGATCCATCCCGAGACGTACACCTCGAGACACACCATGCTCCCACTCTATCCTAGGGTACCTAAAGTGCACTCATAGCCTGGGTATTGGGCCTTTTACCTCATAGAACATCCCACCCAACCTGCAAAACAGAACAGAAGACCCCAAGGAACACCAAATATAATCCATATGCATGATGTGCAAGCAGAAATAAACATGATATGCAAGCAGAAAATAAACAGGACATGCGAAACATAAAATAAATACATAAAATAAATAAAGGCACGTATAGAGAAAACATAGCACACCCAGTAAATAAACAAACAAACGGATAGGCTAGGATCGACTCACTAAGGATGGACCAGCAATAGGTCTAGCAACATCCCCAGCAGAGTCGCCAGCTGTCGCACGCTCGCGAAAAATGAACAGAGTCGCCACTAATATATTTATCCCATAAGGGAAAGGAATACCAGGAAACCTAACAAAGAAAGGAACAGGGTCTTGCGACCAGAGAATCTAGGTACGGGAGTCGGTTACGCGAGGGGAAGGTGCTAGCACCCCTCGCGCCCATCGTACTCGATGGTATCCACCTATGTTTATTTCTATCTAAAGGGTGTGTACTATGTCTATGTCTATATATGCGAATGAATGCAAAATGTAGGGAAAATAAAGAATTGTACTCGCACGGGCCCTACCCCGCTGCCTACGTATCCTTTTCAGGAATCAGAGAAACCGTAGCTCGGCTCACGTTTTTCTGTTTGTTTTTTGTGTTTTTTAATTGGGCGGAGTTAACGCTCGCGCTCTTGCATAAGGGGACAGCCTAGGATGCAATGGAGCGGAGATAACAATGCCCTTAAGAAAGGAGAGAAGAGAGAGAGAATTGGTTTGTATCTTTTAAGGGTAATTCCATGATGACAAAACCCACTACAAGGTCTCGCATCACTTCCTTACTTTTGCTTTAAATCTGACCATTTATTAGTGTTTTAAGTGTTTTTGATTGGTGTTTTTTATGGGGATTTTAACTTTGTGACTTAGATCATACCAAAAAGAGTTTTGTTTTGCATATTTAGAGAACGCACATCGAGGCCTACGCCACAATCGTTTCTCTAAATAGCGGTTAAGAAATACATCGAGGCTTCACACCTCAATCATTTCTTCTCCGCTAAGTAAAGGAAATACAAAAAGGAGTTATTTTGTGAGTACTTAGAGAATGCACATCGAGGCCTACACCACAATCGTTTCTCTAAGCAACGGTTAAGAAATACATCGAGGCTTCACACCTCAATCATTTCTTCTCCGCTAAGTAGGAAAGAACGTACATCGGGGCCTACACCCCAATCATTTCCTTCCTACTATGAAATATAGTAACGGTATGATCTTCATCGATATTTATTAAGTATTTTAAAAGTTGAAAAGAAAAAGAATGCAATAGGGAACTATATCTAAATTCTAGTCTAAGTTGTCTATACAAGGGATTTAAAATGAAAAAACTATACAATTTATTAATAGGAAAAAACCATACATGGAATAAGCAAAGGAAAATCGATATGCGACGAATAAAATTGAGAACTCACAAGCACACATAATTCTATACAAAAAAATCGAGACTAGAAAAGATAATTCCTAAGTCTATTAGAGATTTATTTACAAAAGAAGTATTAAACAAAACAATTCAAACATATTGTAAGAAAAAATTTATTAAAAGGATTAAAACAATTAAGGAAAATTAACAAAAACCATAAAAATTATTCACAAACTCTAAAATACCTAAAGTCATTTTTTATACATTTTTATTTGAGTTAAAATTGGAATTGTGAGGTAAAAGTAAAAAAGAAAACAAAATTAAAATCTAAAATCTAAGCAGCAGGGGGTGCGTCAGTAATTTCAATGTGAACCAAAACTAGTTATAGGCAAAAACACGGGCCTGACTCAGGGGGTGGGGGGAGCATTAGCGTTCAGGCCCAGATCCACATTACAAACGTGTACACCAGCAATGAAGGGGTGTGATCCAGAAAGGTTCTAGGCCCAGAGCGCGTGAGGCCCAACGCTCTCACTTCTATTTGATCCATATTTATTTTATTTGCATTATTTCACTTTCAATATGTCAGCATGTGCATTATTATAGTCTTGCACTAAAATGTAACGTAACAGATATCAACTGGGCATAGTGAATTCAAGTGACTACAAGACAAAAAAAATAATTCAACCAATCAGAGCGCTACAACTCATGAGCAAATGATTTACAAAAAGACAAAAACGAATAATGCATGGAATAGAAGCTAATGGTGTTCTGCCACGTATGCCAGCCAGAAACGGAAATGAAAACAAAGCAGACGCCGGAGACGAACTCCGATCGTCTTCCCCGGCGAGCCTCACGACGGAGGCGCATCAATCCTCTTCTAGAAATTAGAAGTAACACCACTGTCCTACTCAATTTCCCATGGTGAACTCGAATCCGGGCTTCGTTCTCGTTAAAACTAACTAACGTCCTAGCTGAACGCGTATAACCAAATCTTAACTAGTGAATTCATCAAAAGTTTCACATATGCACGTCATTCGGTTTACTTGTACACGCAGAACATGAACAAGGCATCAAAACACAAAGAAAAGCAGAACCACATTATGCTACTATCATGCCGAGACGGATCGGAATTACGTACCTGAAGTAAGCTCTCGAACCAACAATAAAGAACTCTGCAGCTGCTGCTTTCCAATCCGTAATCCTTTGATGATGATGACGAACACTGCTGGTTGCACGAATCTTTGAGAAATAAGCTCAAAAATTATCTTCCTTGCTCGATGAAGATGAAAATGGTGTGGTGCAGCGTCGATCGTTGATGATGGTACAAGAATGAAGTGATGATGATGCTTGAACTTTGGACGGGATAGAGTTTCTTTTCCGCGTGTGGTTGTTATGGAGAGTGAAGTTGTTGAATGGAGGGGGAGGTTGATTGAGGAAGATGAAGGTTGATGGAGGCGACTGAAAGTTTGGTTATGGAAGCGTGGTTGCAGTGGTGGTGAAGATCGGTGAAGGTTGGAAGCTATGGTGGTGGAGAGTGGTGGTTGAAGGTGGTGGTTACAAGTTTGTTATGGGTGTAACAAACTTTCTGTTAGAAGTGAAGAGAGAGAGAGAACCGAGGGAGGAAGAAAAAGAGAGTTTTTGCAAGTGAGAAAAAATGAGAGCCTCCCTTGATTTGTGAAGATTTCGTTTTATATAGTAAGCATGGGGTGCATGTGTTATGGTGTGGTGCTGTTGCAGTGTAGTATTTGCATGGAGATGTTGGTGAATGACCTCTATGTTGCAACCACAAGATCATGTCCAGGTCTCACTTTGGGTGCTCATATCTCTCTCTATAGGACACCATTTATTCCAAATTAAGTATCACTGCAAAGAGGAGATGGGATAAAAGGATTTTGGTGTTTGGAGGTTATTGAAATAACACTTGGAGGGATCATAAAACTGCTTGGAATCATGGTGACATGCAACTGGTCTTGCGCGTGCGTGTAGACTCAGCCTTTGGCCGGATGCCTTGCCCACGCACCGTTTTCAACGCCATGACTTTGAGACTTTGCATCTTACTAATTACATGACCAAAATCAGTTACGTTTGGTCCCTTGAATGGAGCACATGGCAAGGAATGTTTTGGCACCAAACTTGATCCCAATAGAAGTTTATAGCGCCCTAAAACTGACCTTGAAATTGGCACGCTAGATGTTTGACAAAATGCACACGCGTGACTTGGTTTTCTGCCTGGCCAGAAGCATGATCTTGGCATTATGAGGACGCGACTTTGGAGGCTTACACTTAATTCAATACATGTCCAATTGATCCAAATCTTGTCTTGTTTGAAAGAGCACATGGAGCAGAGTGGAATGATATCTTGGTTGCACTCATAGCGTTTTCGTAGAGTTCAAGGACCAGCTTGACATTTGGCACGCCAAGTGTTTGACAAAAGGCCTACGCATGACTTGATCCTTGACCTGAATTATGACTTGTAACCCATGATGATTTCCAAACTTCCAAGGATTGTATCTCTTAAATCAAGCTTCAAATGAAAAAGTGTCCAACTACAAAGTTGTTCTCTTCCATGAGAGGAACAACTTTGATGTGGGAAATTTCTCCAAATAATGTCATTTGCCACATGTAAACTGGTGGTGAAGTGGACTGCTCATCAAACTTTTAAGAGCCAAAAAATTTTCTAAGTATGAAACTTTCCACTTTTAATTTTTTTCTATTTTTGGCAACTTTTGTCAAACTCCCGATTTTATCCGTTCTTTGACTTTTCTCGATCGATTTTCCACCGAAAGTCAATATTTGAGTGATAGACCCGATTTTGACCCAAAAGTCAACTGTTCTGATTTTTCCGACTATTGATGAAATTCCTGATTAAATCTCCTCCAATTAATTCCAGTCACACAAACACCTCCACAAGGTCAGCATGAGAAGTTTTCCACACATAAAAGCCATTCCTGATTAAATGTTGACCAGAAAGTCAACTGGTTGACTTTGGTCAAAGAAACCTTGATTTAAAGAACCAGACGGTTTGCAAGCTTGCACTCTTCAATCAATGCCCTGATTTGAAGCAGAGAGACACCCCAATCCAGGAGGACTTTAATGAACATAGAGCCACATGATTCTACCTCTGTTTTCTTATTCTCTGATCAAACTTCTTTACAATGGAGTTTTCTCTTGCTAGCCTTTGAATAGTACCCATGGTATGCATGCATGGGTATGGATTATGACCTAAGTGATGCATGTACATGAATGCAAAGCCTAAGCCAGTTAGAAGTAAAGGGGGTAGGACAAATTTGGGGTATGACACCAACCTATGCACAAATTCTCCTAATGCAGTTTTTCTTCAAATAACATCTCTTGATCAAGACATTGGTTAAAATCTAGGTATGTTGTTTAAATTGCTCAGGTTTCTTGATTCTTTTTCGTTTCATTTTCTTTGATTCTCTCATGTTCTTCTTTCGGATATGAGTAAAGTCTAGAGTCTAGGTTATGTTTGTCAAATTGTGACAAGCATAGGGTATAAAGGTAGTGTTCAGACATTGTTAAGTCTGAGGCCATTCTTTACACTTGATTTGTAAAGATATTTTTTTTAGTCTTGTTTCGAGTCATGAACACAAATTGTTTCTTGTGTTCTAAGTCATTCTATAGAGGTATGTTATCTCTATGGATAGTCAGAGTATTCGAGTCTTGAACACTAGTTGTGTTGTGTTCTAAGTGAGAGATTAGTTGAGTCACCTCTCATGTTCTAGGAGAGGAAGGTGTGTAAGTTGTGTCATCTCTCAGTTTGAGGGGGAGTGTCCTGCAATTTCTTCCTCATGTGCTTCAGATAATGAGAAAAGCTTAAATGTACTGCTGCAGACGTGGTAATTTTTAAAGAAGCAGTATATTTTCTCAGGCAGATGTAACTTGTTTGGATGTCCCAAGGAATATTGGAACATCATCTCCAGAAGTTTAAATGTGGTGCTCTGAAGAATGACAACCAAAGATGACCTTATCAGCTGACTCTATGTATGAAGGTTGAAAAAGCAACATTATTGTCCAAAGTGGCAGTTTTGACATAATGTGGATGAGAATGAGCAGATTCTGATCTAGGTGTTAGTGGTATGTTCTGGAAATACGTTACTACTATCATGGCAAAGTCTTCAACTAATGCTGATGAATGTCTGAACAGAAGTTTAACGTCAAGTGATCACCTACATTGTTTGTTCATATCAAGGGAAGATGGGCTGATCAAAATGTGAGGAGCTTACTAGTATTTTCAGATCCCTCAGGAGGGTGTGAAAAGCATCTGTGGTTAATAGGGGGAGTTATTAGTTGTTTATTTTTTGCGGTCATTTACTTGGATGGTTTTCTCAAGGGTAGTTGAAGAAGCTTGGCTTGTGTACATATGCAATAAAAGGTGACAATGTTTGACAGGATGTCATGACATGTTTAAAGACATAGTATCTATTGAGTCAAACTAGGAAATTTTTCTTGATACTATATATACGCATCAATGGACAGTGTAAAGCGTTATTGATGACTATACATGCGTTGGATTTAAAGAAAAATCCTTCCAGAATAAACAGTCAAAAACCGAATTGGAAAGAGTAATTGCTTTTGGGAATGTTTTCGAATTACGCCTTTGACCATGGACCAAGACCAAGACCATCGTTAATTTCTAAGAATTCAAGTGGCTATATAATGGTATCATCTCTGCTCTTCAGTCTCAGCATATCACGAATAATATTTGTTTAGTATGAGTTTCGTTTGTCTCCAAATAGGTTGTGTCTGAGTTTGGTATTGTCATGGGTTGCTATGCCAAATTTTGACCAGAAGAAGAGAAAAGAGGGTTGGGGATACTGTGTGTTTCTGTCATGAATTCTTGTGTGAGACCACCAAAAAGTGTTCGTTCTTTGTATGATCGTGCCTATTAAAGGGTTTTGTGATTTGTGATCTGAGTTATGAACACAATTGTGATTTGTGTTATGAGTTACAAGAAGTAAAGGATTCCTCCCCTATCTTCTTCCTCATGTACACCACAATGTGTGTACTTCACAGAGGAAGTTGATGGTGATGTTCATCTGGGTGTTATGACATTGATCATCTCTTTGTCATATTATGGCTAAAAATGGGGAGAGTTATCCGAACGTATTCTGAAGTCCACTACTATCAAAAGAAACAAAGGATTTTGTAAAGAAAATATGGACTGGAGATGTTATGATGTGGTTCAAAGATACTACGAAGACCTGAAGAACAGAAGAGATTGAAGCCCAATAAGTTAAAGCATTTATGTTTTGCTGCATTTTAATGTATGTATAGTTTTAGCCAAAATAAGCCAAAGGGGGAGATTGTTGTTGTTTTTATTGGATGATTGGCATTTATGTTTGGCTAAAATATAATAGCTGCAAAATATAATAGAATATATAAATCTTGCAAATATAAAAGAACAAAACAGGTACAAGCAAGATGTTATATGGAATGTCATGACATCAACTCATGAGATCGCGCCTGCAGAACTGGAACATGAAGATTGAGTCTGATACTTAACAGATACAGAATATTCTATGGAATATTATGTAATCCTATGTGGCGCAGATTTAATGGTCAAAAGAATCAAGTCAGAATATTGGAGAATCAAATCAGAATATTGAAGATTCAGCAGTTTCTAGTTTAGGAGATAAATTAGGAAACTTGTGATTGAAGACCTTTCTTTTAACAGAAGATATTTGCTGATTTGTAACAGCTAGTAATGCTGCAATTTGTAAGCCCGAGCCCAATTGGGAATAGGTTATAAAAAGAAACCTTTGTAACCTAGTTTAAAAGAGCAAACCGTGTATAGAAAAGATGTAATCATTAGGGTTTGTATAGGTAGACCACCCAGGCTGTGGGATGGCTGCCATGTCCTTCTCGAAACCTGTATGTAAGAGAAGTTATTGTTCTCACTCGAAACTTGTAGGTAAGAGTTGAGTATTATGTTCTTGATTGAAGCTGTGAAGCAAGATCAAGTTAGTTTTTCTTGTTAATTGTTTAAATAGTTGTTACAGGGTTGTAACAGTTAGGTATCACTAGGGAATGAGCAGAGGTTCTCTTGTCTTAGATGGAGTTCTAAGATAAAGGTTGCATTGGGTAGTGACTAGATAAAATAGAGGTTGTTTATCTGTAAACCAGAGGTTGTTTACATAAAATAGTACTACTGATAGTGAAATCTTCTTCCTGGCTTGGTAGACCCCATATTAGGTACTTAAACCGAACTGGGTTAACAATTCACTGTGTTATTTATCTTCTGCATTGTATTGTCTGTTCAGTCTAGGATGTTGTAACATCGTGTATAACATCAGGTTCAGGTTTGATAGCTTGTCCTATTACAGAACTAATGAAGTTTACAATCTGGTTATGTTGACTGAACTAACACGATCCCAGTACTTATGGACTCCTTCTTCTTAGGGGTGATTCAAAAATTGGGGATGATTCTGTCCTGCCCTTGGTAAGCTCATAACAGATCAGATGTCTTGACATCGTGAGTGACATCCTGAGTCTGTCATACCAGAATTTCAATAAGAAAGGAACTGAGAACCTAGTAGCTGACCATCTTTCTAGGCTAGAACATCTAAAACCAAATTTGATACCTATAGATGATTACTTCACCTATGACGGGCTTATAGCTAGGATAAACATAATTAGAGAAGATGACTCCGAAACCTATAAAGAAGAAAACAATAAGAACATCTCAATAATGAGAAGCGTACCTTGGTACGCTGACATCGTAAATGGGAGGCAACCCATGTTTTTCTTTTCCCTTTTATTTTTATTTCTTTTTAGCTTTTTAATTTATATGATATAGTCTGGACTAATATTCGTATTTGTGTTTTTCAGGACCAGATACTTTGTTTCATCTTTTTCAAGATGGATTTCACCGATGGATTGACCGTGACCTTCACAGATGATACCCAGAGAGATCGTTTTGCTACACTGTCTACTCGACCTATGCTTCCGACCAGATATCCAGATTGGGCTTGCATGGAGGCAATAGGCATTGATGCGAGTGTCCGTTACCTATGCCATCAGATCAGTTGGGATGAGTATGCTGAAGACATTCATATGACCTATAGGAAACTCACCTTGGAGTTCCTTAGCTCACTGGATTATGAGCCCTACATCAGCACTAGAGAAGACCATGGACGCATCAGTTTCCGCATGTTCGGCATGGAGTACACCCTCACTTTGAAGCAGTTTGGAGATCTGCTAGGATTACGGACTACACTTACTGCCATCCCTGAGCTTCCAGTAGGATATTTCATGAGCAGTGACATAGACAGGTTCTGGAGAGCTATTACCGATGAAGGTAGTCTTGACCCATCTGAGCAGTTGTCTAAGAGGATCCATAATCCCGCCTTCAAGTATTTTTAGATGATTCTATGTCACACCTTCTTCTGAAGGAGCTATTGTGATCATCTCATGACTGCTGAGGAGATCTTATTTTTATACTGCACTAGTCAGTCGCGTCTCATCGAGAGTGGGGATTTCTTGATAGAAAGTCTCAATATGGGTGCATCGTCCACTAAGGGATATTTGCACACTGGTGGGAATGTGACACTGATTGCATCTACTTTGGGTTTGGATAATCAGTTACTCCAGTTGACCCCATATTGTGGTACTACACGTATTGACATTGATTTCTGCTTAGACCCTTGACTTATGCGCCGAGCTTCTTTCCATCCATATTAGTACGGGCTCCTTATTGACGATCAGGCTATCTACTATTTCACCTTACCTGATCCACATATGACCTGCGTATCCAACCGAACTTCTCTCCAACTTTTGTAGGCATAGCTGATTTTCCAGAGCCGAAGTATTCACTGGAGTTAGAGGACCCGATCACTGAGGATCCAGTTACAGAGGATCCAATACCTTAGTACACACCTGGACCTGAGGCTGAGCACACTACCGTTTATACTAATAATTTGACCTAACAGGAACCTAATATGCGAGCACAGATGGCAGATATGCGAGCGGAGATGGCTGCACTCCGTCAGGAGGTGACTGACCTCACTCTACAGGTTGAGTTAGATGGTGCCACATATGCTGGTGAGATTGATGACTTGACACATGAGGTTGCTGAGCTCATACGACAGCTAGCCATATTACGAGGCCGTGAGCATCCTGCCCAGCCTCCACCTAGTTGATGATTTGATCTCTGATCGGTCGAGACCTCATCCGTTTTTACTACTATTTTGTTGTTGTTTACTTTCAAAACTAATCTTCATCTTTCTGTCTGCTTTAGATTTTCCTCGCACTTACCGTTTACTCTGCATTCTATATATATATATTATGTTCATTATGTTTTTTCTTTTTCTTTCTTTTTCTTTCCTAACTTTTCTTTTTTCCAATATTTCTAATATTTGTATGTATGCTTACCAACAACATGGAAAAATAATAAATATATATAGTTGCATATATATATATATATATATATATATATATATATATATATATATATATATATATATATATATATATATATATATATATATATATATATATATATATATATATATATATACACACACACACACACACACACACACGTGTGTACATATATATTAAACAAAAATAAAATTCTACACCAAAACTACTAGGTACACACCCAAATGACCAGATGGTGACAAAAGCATTCAGGCCCATCTCAAGAAGCAAAAACCGGTCCAGCCAGATTTTTCAAAGACCGCACCCGCGGAGCTCCAACGGTAACAAAACGGCTAGTTTCGGAAAACAGCCCCCTTTTCCCATTTTCTCCATTTTCAACACCATTTTCTTCCACAATTAACCACCTTAAACACCCATTATCTTCCATAACTTCCCCACTACATTAAAAACCATTTTAAATCTCTTTTCACACCACATCTTACCATCTCTATAAATACCTCCACTCCCCATTCTTCTTTTTCACCATCAACAATATTCTTTCACAACAACCAAATTTCTATTTTTCTTCCTTTCATTCATTCATCGAAGCTCAAAAATGGAATTCAATGGATATGTTTTGTGAAATGGCAAGCTGGGAGAAAGACAATAAAAGCTGCTTGAGAAGCTACAAACTGTACCAATCTAATCTACCATGTATATCGATGAAGATTGTCTTTATACTTTAGGTTTGTATCATAGTATTTTTGAACTGTTGGATAAGTTAGGCATGCATGATATTTTTTCCGCCAAAGCACCGACCTACACTAGGCTGACACATGAGTTCTTGAGCTCTTTAATTTATAATGTCATGCCTAACACCGCTAGTACTGTAGGTGGAGTCCAATTTATAATGTTTAATGTTGAATATCAATACTCCAGCGACGGTTTTGCCGAATTGTTAGGGATGCCTTTTAGGGACGGTGCTATTTGTGAAGCACCCTTGGAAACGGAATGGCCACTTGAAGGCTAAGCATTTTGGGCCAAGCTTACAATCCTTAATGTTGATTCTTTTGATGGCCTACTAGCTTCAAGTATCCATAACCCGACCATTCGTGTCTTCCGCTATCTTTTAGCATGCACCCTTTTTGCTCGGGAGAACCCGAACAAAGTGAATGCTAAAGAACTAATAATCTTGCAAGCATGCCTTACTGTTATACCCCCAAATTTGCCCATCATATTCCAAGATATTTTGACTCACCTGACTCTCAATTGCTCAAGACAATATATGAACTGAGCACACTTACTCCCTCCTAAGCAACAAGATCCAAAATTAGAGTTTCTGATTTAATCAAGGAAAATCAACTTCTGATGCCTCAAGTGAGCTCCATGGCTTCCCATATGGTTCAAAGCATACTCATGCCAAATGTCAATCCCTGATTCAAAGGATTGCTCAGTCAATAGCCCAAATGATCAATAATCGACTGGTTGACCTAAAAGTCAAGCTATGATCAAACCACAGTCAAAGCTCCTGGTTTTTTATCAACATCAACATTTTAAAGTAACATTCATCATTTGATCAAGAGTTGATCATGATTCATCAAGAAAAGATCAGAAATCAACAAAAGTCCAGGTTACTAAATCAGGGTTTTCATAGGAGAAAGTCAACACAACTTTGAC
Organism: Vicia villosa; assembly: GCF_029867415.1. NCBI lineage: Eukaryota > Viridiplantae > Streptophyta > Magnoliopsida > Fabales > Fabaceae > Vicia > Vicia villosa. The sequence goes on along the minus strand of NW_026705243.1, from coordinate 14,093 downwards.
TGATCATAACTTTCACATGGTGCGTCAGAAATTTCCCAACCAAAGCCTATTTTGAAGGAAATTGAATTCTCTATAACTTTGATGTTGGGCCCGAGGTCAAGAAATGCTTCCGCTAAAGAGATACAAGTCAAAACATTATAGGTCTTTTGAAAAGTCAACCAAAAGTCAATTTTTTTCAAAGGACATATATTGAGCATCAAGAAAGATTTTGACATGGGACCAAAAAGTATGGTTAGAGGACTCTTCAAGCTTCCTAAAAAGTCCAAGAACACTCAAAAATGTTAAAATATGAAGAAATGGCAAGGTGCACAAGTTCACAAAGGGTGTGCATGAAGAAAAAAAGCCCAAAACTAAAAAACTTTCCAAATGGGCTTGCATTCTTTTCATCTAATCTTTATCTTAAGCCCATGCACGTCCCAAAAAAGTATCTTTCTATTTTTTATTATTTTTATTGATTATTTTATGGTTTTTATTCATTTAAATCATAATTTAACTATATAAAATAGTAAATTAAATGGAAGATATGATTTTGCTTTGATTCTAAGCCAAATATCAATCAAATATCCTCATCCAATCATCCAAATGTCGTTCACATGGCTTGAGGTGCAAGAAAGATCAAATTTTTGAAGTTTTGATTTAAAAATTCAATCAAATATTTTGTGATCAATACAAGATATTTTGATGTGCTTTTTTTTTTTCAAGCAACCTCTCATCTATATATACTTCACCATCAGACTTAAATCACACGCTTGGATAAACCCTAAGGCTGCCAAAAAACCAAACCCTAATTCTTCTCTTTTTTGTCAAAAAGTGCAAACACGGTTTCATACATACAGCCTATTCCAAGCTCTCTCAATCATTCATTCATCTTTAACAGGTATTGTAGGGTAAGATTGAATCAAAAGCCATGGTTCTATGCTCTTAAATCGTGACATACAACATACATGTTTTTACGGTTTTTTTCATACATTTGCATCTCTGTTTTTACATTGTTTCGCTTGCTACTAACAATTGCAATGAGTTCCTGGGTACCCATAGAGCAGGTCTGAAGCATCGAGAGGAAGTTTCCATGGCTGAAGCATGAAACACCATGGCTAGGGCACAAGCTTTGTGTTCTTCGTATTTCCTCATACACACGTTTTCAGACCAAAACGATGATGCCATTGAACTCAGGGCACCTTAAATAGGGGGTCTGGGTGGTTTTTATTTTTGTTCATCCCATGTTTTTGCAGGTAAAAATTTCCAGAATATAGCCATGGAAAATCGCAGGAGAATCTGCAGCTAGGGCCATAAGAAAATCCGCAGGTAAGTTTGAGAAGATGATGAACAGTACACGCAGACTCTTGACTAAAATGCGTGGCATGTTCGTGAGTCTTGATTGGCTGGCCCAGGATCTCGTTCCTCTCTCCTTCTGTTATTGGGTAGTCAACGCTTCCAGGGGGTCCACGTCTGCGAGCGTTTGAATTTGGACCAACCACGAGCTGGTTAGTATTTGTTTTTGCAGGGCCAATCCTTTAACAAGTCAACAACGCAGACTAGCTGGTAAAAAGCACATCTTTGCAAGCTTAGGGTCCAGGGTTCGAGCCACACCCTACACATTATTTTTCCAAAATTTGCTTCCGCAAATCCTGTGTAGGTGCCTCATGTACGACCATGGTGTACCACTGACTACCAGCCAATGGATTCACACAAATACAGATCTAAAGGCCCAGAAAGCAGCGCTCCATGGTGGACCTTCAAGACTCAACCACACCTAAGCAGAGCTAAGTATTTTCTAATTCTTTTTATTTTTAATTATACAATTTCTTTTTTTCCATTCTTTTTATTTATTTATTTATTATCATAGTTTTTATTTATTTTAATCAAGACTTATCACATAAAATTATATAATAATTTTATAATTCCTTTTTTATCGAAAACTCGATTTTCCAATTTTATCAATAATTGTTTTTAACAATAAAAATTATCATTTTTGTGTATATTTTTAATCGATTAATTAATTAGTTGCAAACCAATAATAAAAATTTTAGGTTTGTTAACCTCGATTCATCTATAAACCCTAATAGCCTTAGGTTTACAGGTAGGTGTTGTCCATTAACCCTAGTCTATGTTTTTACCTATTTCTTCTATTAACTCTGGTTAGCTTTTGGCCGATTCAGGGTTTGCCTTTTGCCTTGTTTTTTTATTATTATTTGTTTGTTTGCCCAAATTATCACCATTTTAATTTTTGATCTGTCACGTTATAATTGTTGAGATCTTTAATGCACTAACATTTTTCTTCTTCGTGGCTAATTTTCAGGATTGACCAAGATCCTTCAGCCACGCGCCATCAGCTCAAAAAGCTAAGTTTCTAACTCTTTCTTTGTTTAAATATCATTTTAATTTTTATTTTGCCTCTTTGCCTAAAATAGGGTTTGCCTCGAATAGTCAATGAATCCCTCTTACACTCACCCTTATTTATTTTCCTTTTAATTTTTAGAATTGATCAAGGGTTCGAGGAAGATCAAGGCATTCAAGGGTTTTGATAAATTATTGGTCCCTCTTATTTTCTGCCTTTTATTTCCCCTTCCCCGCAGGTGTTTATTGTAATAGATTTAGGATTTTATTTTCCTGCCTTTGTTTTTCTGCCTTTAATTTCTGCAATTTTAAACTGCGTGGTTAGTAATCTTAGGGAGTGCAAGCCTTGAACTGAATTAGGATAACTAATTACAAGATATATAACTGAATTGAATCACCTGATTGTGCCACACACACACCTTTAGGGTAATTCCTCTTATTGCCTTGTTGCCTTTGTTGCCTATTGCCTTATGATTCTGTTGCCTCTAATTATACTAAATAATAGTCAAGTCCCATGATTCCGAGGATACCTAAAGCAAGGTTGCCTAAAGAGATTGAAAATCGTCTAGTCCCTCAAAGTTGCCTCGGTAAAAGATGATTGTCCCAATTGCTAAGGTATCCTCGCATGATGCCTAAAAATATTAAATGACTATTATATCCTTCCCTTAGACTACCTACCCTCTTTATGGCAGGGACAGTCTTGTGGCGAACGATAAACCTCGATGACCCTTAACATCCAATTGAAAGACTTCCTGCCCTCTTATGGTATGGATGGACCCTTTCACCCTGAAAAGCTAAAAGAACAAATTTCAAAACTTAGGGTAGTTGCTACTAATTGCTTGCTATAAATTCAAAATCTTTTTCCCACTATTTTCAAAATCAAATTCAAAAAGACTACGCTTATTTACAAGCTAAATTTCTTCTTCGAAATCTTTTCTAAACACACACGACACTTCAAACATTTCAAACAATTAAAAAGTGAGCTAAGAAATTAAGAGCCCATGGAAAACCATGGATGCAAAGGGTGCTTTAAACATTCCCTTTGTATAACTTACCCCCCGAACTCAAAATCTTTTTAAAAGGTCTTTTTCTGTTCTTTTAGCCTTTCTATAAATTGGATAAAATAAAAGTCGGTGGCGACTCTTGCTATCCGCAACATTTCTTTTAAAGTCAGTTCTCCCACCGTGTTACACTTACTAACACCAAAATTAACTCGGTCCCTTTTATGATTGCTCACATGAAATTTATTTTGAAAAAGGGGGGACCGATTTCTTTTGGTGATTTAGTTACTACTATTACTCGTGCCCTTGGTTTGGACACAGAGCTTCCTATTTTAGAGTCACTTCCCCCTTGTATTGCAAATCTTAAGTTCCTAAAAGATATGTGCCTTTGCAAGACGAGGAGGGAAGTCAGTTTCCATCTTATGGTGAGTGGTACTGTTGTACCAAGTGTTGTTCTCCCTTGCACCCGATGCACCGATATACGATTTGAGCGTAACTGGACCTATGATTTAAGCGCTCCCGCTTTCAATGGTCCGTTACCCCCAAATTTTCCTATGGAGGAGGGTAACAACACCGATGATATGATCGACCTCCGTACGGAGTCACCACCACACTTTACACTATCACACACTGCACCTTCTTCTTCTAACCCTCCGGCAGGTACCGTTCTTAGTTTCCATGTCACTGAGGACATGTGGAGAGAGCATATGGCACGAGATGAGAGGCGTAATACCCTCCTCTCTACCATCCAGCAACAGGTTACGAACAACATGGCATTCATGCAAGCATCTCAAGTGCAAAATGCCCGCTCCTTGAGTACCATCATGGAGAGTCAGTTGGCTTTTCAAAACGAGCAACATCGTTAGCAGACCAGCTTCTCCAGTCACATCCGTTTGATGGAGGTCTCCCAAGGCACCATCATAGGTAGGACTAAAGAGCTGCAAGAGGCGAATGCTGCTCTTACAACGAGAGTGGAGCAACTTGAACTTGACGGAGAGCACCGCCGTCGTAGCCGCAGCCGTCATTCTGGTCGATCTACCCAGGATAGCGAAGGTATTAGTGGACCCCACTAGCCTACTTAGGTACCTCCTTCTCGCCCATACTTTGGAACATTGGGGACAATGCCCGATTTAACTGTGGGAGGAGCCTTTTACTCGTTTTCATTTACTTTCCGCATTTATATTTTCAGTTTTGAGTAGTTTATTTAGTTTTCAATAAAACACATGTGATGGACGAGTCATTTTGCGTATTGTATTTTCAGTTTTTCCCCATTTTAACCCTCCAAAAGTTTTTTATGCTAAAAAGAATACAATGTATTTCAAAATTCTTCGAGCTATGAGATAGGTTTAGGATAGGGTGAGTTTTGTCCTAGGTACCCTTTTTGAAAAAATCGACATCATTTTCGCACCTTAAACCTTGTAAATATTAGAATTATTCCATTTACTCCCTATGTTACGATTTTAATTTTTCACAAAGTCCTTAAGTAGTTTATTTCCGCAGTCGGCTCCGACCTAAGCATGTTCTACGCGTAGGTCCAATGAATATAAGTGAATGATCTCTTCTAAGCCTTAAAAATAAAATAAAAAATAAAAATTGTATGATTGCGACCTCGAGCTAGGTGACCCTCACACGGTCATTTCGTTCAAATTGTTGTAAACATCCAGAAAAACAAAAGAAAAAATATACAAAAGGCAACACCCGATGTAGTTGGTTCAGAGGTATCTGGTGCTGAACTCGGTAGGGCAGATCATGATCCGATCCCCCACAACTACAATTAGGTGAATAAAAGGGGTTAGACCAATTCTTGTACCAGAGCCCCATTCCATGAGATCAGAGTCACTAACCAGGCACTATACTATGAGTACGTACGGATAACGGGCTTAATGTGATTACACCTGAATGAAAAAGGACCTTACCAAAAAGAGAAGTTTTAGCATAGCGGGGTGATAGGAATTAGTTTGTATAGGAATGAGGTTTATGCTTACATGTGCCTTCACAATTTCTTTGGTTCAAAATAGTTGGTACCTGTCGAACTCCCCTTGACTTTAACTTTACCTCTTATGCTCGATCACTTGAAAACATTTGTATTTATTTTATCACTTCTGAGAGTTTTGCTTGAGGACAAGCAAAGGTTTAAGTGTGGGAGAATTTGATGACACCGAATCGCACTGTGTTTTTTACTCGAATATCACATGTTTTCCTTAGCTTTTATTATTGTTTTCCCGTATTATGCCCGTGTTTTCCTTTGTTTTCAGATCACATGTCCTTTCTGAGCCTTTCATGAAGAAAGAAGCAAAAACGCCAGAAAAATAGGGGTTTTCCATATAAATGCACACATGGCGTCCAACTTGTGCCGGCTATAGGGGACCTACAGGGGACGCGGTTGTGGTGGTCGTTTTCTTTACCTCCCCGTTTCACTTGGGAGGACGGCACTCTAAACCCTTCACGCGAAATTTGGAAGGAGAATGCGCCCGTGGTGGGATGAATTTTATTTCAGTTCTTCCTACGATATCACACGAACTTTCTTATTTGTCCTACGAGTAGGAAAGGGGAAAAAGATCTCAACTAAACCCTAGGAGTTTGCTAAGTGTGGGGATTTCACCTAGACTAGAAATTCTGGAGTCCGGGGGGTCGGTTATACATAGGGAAGTGTTTAAACACCCTACATATCTGTAGTACTCTACAGGAACCTTCTCTGTGTCATTGTGATTGTGTTTATTGCTAATGATTGGGAAAATTTCTCCTTTGTATTAGGAGAGAGAATTGAATTGATTAAAGAAAGACAGACAGATAGACAGACTGACTATTTTTGGTATTTTATTAGCTCGCTGAGATTCCTTGTGAACCTCATGCCTACATATCCCTAGTGGAAGTCAGAGCTTAATGTAGTTCGGGGAACTAACTAGGGAAATTAATTATTTTTGGTGCCTTGCTTGAAGCTCAAGGTTGAAGCTTTGAATTAAATCTCTGTTTACAGTAAAGAGACATGAAATCATCTCTACAGAGAGGTATTTGTACTATTCTACCACAAACATTTAAAGGAGTGACAGAATAACTGAATTCATTTCATTCAAGAGGGGGACCTTACTTGTGTATGTGCAAGTATACCAGTCAAATGCCTCTTAAATGAAAGAAAAATGCTCATCCAAATTAGGGAAAGTTACCACATGTCTGGGTTTTACTGCCAGCTCATGCCTTTCAAAATCCTAAATGGGAGACTTGATTAAAATTGAAATGAAATGTAATGTTTGTTTGAATGTGGTAGAGTAGTAAAAATATCTCTCTATAGAGATAAGCTATGTCTATCTACTGTATAAAAGATTTGACTTTAGCTGGCTTGTATGAGGCCCAAGCTTGAGGCTTTTTGATTGATTAATTAATTATTATTGACTCTGGGAAATGACTCCACTGGGGATTAATTACAGGGTATTTTTGTGTTCTGTACAAAGCCCAGAATTGAGGCTGACTCTACTTAGGGAGACTCTATTTATGTGCCTTGTACAAAGCCCAAGGTTGTGGCTAACTGTTGAGGATAATTGAATGAATGACTCTATTTTATGTGCCTTGTACAAAGCCCAAGGTTGTGGCTGACTCTAGCTAGGGAAAACATTATTTTCTGCCTTGTACAAAGCCCAAGGTTGTGGCAGACTCTTAAGTAAACTGAGTATGAATGACTCTATGGGGAAAAGATCCTAGGTGTTAGGAATCTTTGACACATGAAAGTATGGTTTATCTGCCTTGTACAAAGCCCAAGGTTGTGGCTACTGAATGATGAAGAACTCACTGGGGAGACTCTATTATCTTCCTTGTACAATGCCCAAGGTTGAGGCTGACTCTTGACAGGGGAGTTTTATTGTTTGGGTGCCTTGTATGAAGCCCAAGGTTGAGGCTAACTGTTTTTGTTGGTTTTGACTCTACTGAGGAGATTTTATTTATTGAAAGACTGTTTTTCTTTGGAAGCTAACCCTTTCCAGGGATTTTGACTCAGCTGGAGAAATTATTTGGTGAAAGACTGTCTTTATCATGTTTTTTGGAGGCTGACCCTTTCCAGGGGTTTTGACTCTTTTGGGGAAATTATCTCCTAAGAGAAATGAATCTTTATTTTTTGACATTTTTATTAATTGACTTTGGAGGCTAACCCTTTCCAGGGAAATTATTAAAAATGAAGGAATGTGTGGAAGCTAACCCTTTCCAGGGATTTTATTGAAAATGAGGTTGATTTTAATTGACTTTGGAGGCTAACCCTTTCCAGGGAAATTATTGAAAATGAATGGCAGAAAGATTATCTAATGGAGACTTCTTGTTTAAAGCCCAAGATGAAGGCTGACTCAATGCTGAGGATGACCCAAAGCATGGATCCTAGACTCTGCTAAGGAAGATTGATGAAGATAAGGGTGACAGAGACTGTCCATGTCTCTCATTCCAAAAGGTGTACTCAATGCAAAATTGAGACAAACTTAGCTTGTTTAAAGTCTGGTTTAAATTGGAAGAAACTCACCAGGGTAGGCTAAAAGGTGGCTAAAGACCTGTTCCTATGTTTATAAGAAACCTGATGGGTCCTTGTATACAAGCTCAAGAGGAAGCTGGAAATGCTTTTAAGAAGCCTGTGGGTCCTTGTACAAAGCCCAAGAGGAGGCTAATCGAGGGTCCTTGTTATAGCACAAGAGAAAGCTATGTAGTTTTGAACTTATTTTGGCTCTAAGCAAATGGGTAAGAGGTTTCACCGGGAATAATTCCTCTTTGGGTGGATGTGTCCTATATTTTTGGATTCTAAGGTTTTTGCCAAGATGTTTCACCGGGAATAATTCATCTTGGGGGTTTGAACTACAGATCTCTAATTAGGAAAGAGCCTTCACCGGGAAGACATTCTCAATCCTAGGTCATATTCCTATAATATATATATAGTTTAACTGTCCTAAGGTTTATACTCAAACGTAGTTCTAAACTAATATATGCACAGTTTATATTTGACAGTAATCTAAATAAAGACTGTAAATTGAAAGCTTGTAAAGCCTAACCTGGATGGAGTGGAGGCCTTTGGAGAAGTATGTACAGAGCCTCAACAGTATTTTTGTTGTTTTGTTGATAACAGTTGAATATTTATTATAAACAGTTAATGGTTTTTGAAAACAGAAGAAGTGAAGATGGACAAAGGTCACATAGGTATCTGAAGAGTTTCACCGGGAATAATGCCCTTCAAATACCAGAAGAATGTTTTGAAAACAGAAAGAAGATTTTGAAAATACAGTTTTGAAAACAAGCTAAGAAGAGAAGGTTTTTGGGACTTACACTCTATTAGAGGCCCAGTACTTTACAGTACTGGTGTAAAAGCAATTTGAAAAATGATTTGGAATGATGCAAGGTTTTGTTGTTTGAAAACCTTAATCATCCGTTTAATCAGAGATTGAAAACAGTTTTGAATATTGACAAAAGTCAACTTAATCAAAGTAAAAATAAAGATTTTTACTTAATTAAGACCTAAACAATTAGGGTTTTATCATAAACTTTATTTACAAAGTGATTAGGTTAAAACAAAGTGAATATATGTATTTAAAGTATTTTAGAAAACACTTAAAATATACTATTTTAAACCTAATAAAAATATATGAAATAAATAATATTTTTATGATTTTTTTTATTATTCACAAAATAGGTATATTAAATGATAAGTGTGTGAAAAATGAAGTGAGAATAAATTAATTTGATAGGTTAAATAAATATGTGAAGTTTGTGAGAAAATGAAAGAAATTGTGTGTTAAAAAAAAAGTTTTGGCCCTTGGAGGGTTTGAACCCACGCCCTCTAGGTCACACACTCAAAACAAACACCACTGAGCCAACGCGCGTGTGGTGATAGTAACTTGCATTCATTTGGTTATGTTTCAAAACAACTAGTAAATCATTGAAAAATAAAAGAATCAAAAAGTATGGGGCGAGGGGGATTCGAACCCCAGACTTGAGGCATGATGAGACTAAGGGCTATGGGAGGCCACTAGGGCAAGTTTGTTCAGTCGTTTAAGGAACGCATACCATTCAAAATAAAATAAACTTTGGCCCCAGATTCAAATTTTGCGCGCCATGGCCATAGTCATCTTCTTCCTCGAGCTCAAAGATTTTCAAAATCCTAACTCTCTGGTTTCTCAACTAAATGACATGATGTAAACATCAATCTTGTTCTAAACTTCCTCACGAATCCAGATATGTAACTAACATTTATTTATATGAACTACAGCTACCTAATTTCTCAGAAAACTCTAAGAACATATAAACCCTAAATTTGAAATTAAATGACAAACAAGATGAATAAATGCAAGATGATAGAGGGTTTTCAATCCTCTGATGATGCTAAACAAGATAGAATCGAGCTTTAACTCAGTGAGTGCTTAAATTAAAGAGGTGAAGTTCAGAAACTTACCTCTGAAAATGGAGGTCGTGAGGATGATTGAGAGCACCTGGGCTTGAATGAATGATCTCAATAGCTTCCCTGAGACTCAATGATGCTAACTGAATGCTTATTGGAGCTTGAATCCTCCTGAATTGCTCTATGGACCTCCCTCGATTTCAGCTTCAAGTGAACATGGAGGTTGTTGAATTTGGAGTTACAGATGAGCTGCAGCCATCTGGTTAGCTTCACTATGACCTGAGGAGTGTGCCTGGATGATTGGCTTGACTTGAAACCTCCTGAATCACTCCATGGACCTCCAACTGCAAATGCTCCAAAGTGAGAGCATCAATGGTGTTCCTCCACTTACAGAAGTGATCCAGGTGCTTGGATCACCTCAAATGACCTCCCTTGAGATGTTAGAATGTTCACTTCCCAAAGATGAGCTCTGGTTTGAAGAAATCGATTCTTCTTGCCAAAGAACTTTGAAAAACAATGAACATGAGAAGAGAAAGAGAAAGCAAGGAATATGGTTGCTTTGGTGTGTTTTTCTACTGAATTATGCTCTCCTATTTATAGGCAAATGTCTCAGTACTGAGTGAGAGAGTGAGCTTGCTTAGTGAAGCAAGTTTGGTTTCTTAGCCATGAAGAAATTTCAAAGAATATCCAAGTGTGATCATTGCATTTTCGAGCCACCTCCCCTATCCATTGATTCTATCTGATCTTAGGGGACAATTCAGATGCAAAGTGAGCTCCAATTGGTTGATGAGAAGATTCCTTGGGTGATTCATCAATTTGCCATAAATTCACAAAAGTAATCATTACATAATCACATGTTCTTGTTTTAGGAATCTTCTTAAATTATCATGGCATGGTGAAAATGAATGCATGGCATGTTTTTAGATGTGTTATGGGTCGTGTAGCATCCATTAGTGAAGCAAAATGCACAAAATTGCAAAGTTCCAATTTGCACATGACCTATAATTTTACTTCATGAGGCCAACTTTGAACAAGCATAACTCCTAGCTCAAATTGAATTTGGAGAAGGTTGAACACAATTTGGAAAGCCCTAAACATCTACTTCAAATCATTAGTTTATGTCTTCTTCAGAATCATTTGGGAAATTTGTGAAAAATGAGCCCAAAGTTGGATGAAAACTAGGTTAAAACACTTAGAAAAATTTCTAAGTGTTTATGACCTAAACTTCAAAATTTCCAAAACTTCATAAATGGTTGATCTTTTGAAAAAAGTTCCTTTGTAAGATGTTGTTTTATTTTGCAAGATCTACAACTTTCATGTTGGAAGTTTTTTGAGTTGTGTAGGTGAAATTTTGAGTTCTCACCATGCCTTCAAAAACCCTAATTCCCGACTTTTTGCTCCTTGATGAATTTATTTGAATTTCTTTGGTCAAATGACTTTGACATCCATATATTGATGATATTGATCTTTGAAAGTCATTTTTTGACCAAAAACCTTAAAAGTCAATGATGATCCCACACAGTTGACTTTTCCTAACAAAGTGAATTTTTTGGGCTTTTGTGTAGAAATAAGATCTTTTCCTCAAATGAATGGTGTAAATGGATTATATTGAGGTAGTAGAGATTCTTGAATCATGTCTTGAGTTTTGGATCCATGCCCTGATTAAAAGTCAACTATCTTGGTGAATTAGGTCAAAAACCCTAATTGTCGACCAGAGGACAATGATGACTGTAGACTTTGAACTGAGGTGTAATGTCCAGTGGATCTTGTTATATGAGTTGTTTGAAGATGATTGATGTCTTTGAATGGTCCCTTAGGGCTTTTTAGGGTTTCCCAAAGGTGATCCCTGATTTTAGTCCTTGATAGGCTCCAAACCCTAGTCTGTTGATCTGAGTAATCCTGTACTTAGATGACTGGGTGTCTTAATCAATCATAGGTGTAATAATGAGGCTTTTGAGTCTTATGATTGTATTAGAGACTAATCCCTCTATTGATTGATCATTTGCCTGAGTTTTCTTGTCTTTGAACACCCTTGATTGAATATTATGCTGTTCTGGATACTTGCCTCGACTTGATGAAAAATCCTGAAGATATGTCATCTCAGGGGGGGGGCAAAAATTAGGGTATGACAGATGCTCCTATTTAAGTTTCTTTTATTTGGAGGGAGAGAGATTGAGATCTCGATCTCTCCTGCATAAAAGAGACTTAAATATCAAAGAATGCCCGAATTTTGGGCGCTCCTGAGATGATAAAATCTTTGCATAATCTGATCCCGTTGTCGCACTTGGCGGGGGACGAGGAGACAAACTCTTGCAGAAGTACTTGATGTGGATTCTGGTGAATGGATGGCCATGTAGGATGCGCAATCCATCTTCTTTAACTAAGTGTTGATACTTAGAAAAAGGTAAACAACCTCCCCCTTGTTTCGGATGTCCATATCTCGAAACTGGTCTCAGTTGCGTTTGGACAATATCTCAGATAAAGAGAAAATTTCCAACGGTTTGTTTCCTCATCAAACTTCTTACCAGCACTTGGAGGTAAGATACCATTTGATGGTAATAAAGAAACTTCAAAGGTTTGTTTCCTCATCAAACTTCTTACCAGCACTTGGAGGTAAGATACCATTTGATGGTAATAAAGAAACTTCAAGGGTTTGTTTCCTCATCAAACTTCTCATCAGCACTTGGAGATGAGATACCATTTGATGGTAAATAAAGAAACTTCAAGGGTTTGTTTCCTCATCAAACTTCTCATCAGCACTTGGAGATGAGATACCATTTGACGGTAATAAAGAAACTTCAAGGGTTTATTTCCTCATCAAACTTCTTACCAGCACTTGGAGGTAAGATACCATTTGACGGTAATAAAGAAACTTCAAAGGTTTGTTTCCTCATCAAACTTCTTACCAGCACTTGGAGGTAAGATACCATTTGACGGTAATAAAGAAACTTCACCATCTTCCCTTTTGACTTGGCATCTTTGAAAGATTGTCATATGGGCCCGCGCTCTTTTGAGGGGTTAATGACTTTGTTTGAAGGCGGACGAACTGTTTTCGGGGTGAAAACTGCCATTCGTCGACTGGTGCCCGGTGAATCAACAAACTGTTTTCCTAAGGGGAAAACTACCATTTATCGACTCTGTGGGGAACTAAACATCCCTGAAACAGACAAAATGTTTGAAGAAACTGCCATTTGTCGATCTCTTGAGTATTTAACAGACAAATTGTCTTTCCTTGGGAAAAGACTACCATTTGTTGACTCCGCTGGGGATCATGAACTATCTTCTGGACGAAGACTACCATTCACTGATTCCGCTGGGGAATTATTTGTCGATCTGCTGGGAGATTCTGAATTATTTTCTTTGATGAAGAGTGGCACCTCTTGACCTTGCTGGGGAAATAACAAACCTCTGGGGAATTCCAAAATGCAAAGCAGATTATCTTATCTGAAGAAAACTGTCGAATGTCGCTCTACAGGAGAATCTCGGCTGAGGATTTCCAAAAGTGAACAAACTATCTCTTTGAGGGAGACTACCATCTGTTGACTTGCTTGGTGAGATCCTTGTGTATGAACTGTTGTCTCGAAGGAAAAAGTTTCTCCGGAACTTGCAGGGGAAACTCGAGTTCATGCCTCAATGACTCGGGCATTCACATGATCAAAGCCTGATTCGGCTATGCAATTATGATGTAATGTATGCATGAATATTATGACAATGATAAAATGTAAAGTGAATGTGAATAGAATTGTCGCGGATGTCAAATCCTATGATACGACTGAAATTCTTGTGGATCAGAAGATGTCCTCTTCTTGTAGTTCGAACTCCGTCGGGAATATCTGGTTATCAGTTGTCCGCTGTCCGAAGTAAGTAATATGAATTGAAGTAAAGATCCGTCATTGGGAGATGTTCGCAAAGCGACCTCATGGGGAAATATTGGTTCCCGGAGTCTCAACCGTTCTCGGAGCAACTGTTTGCATTCTTCCTATTGTTTGTAAACCTTAGAAAGAAATTTCACCTTTATTTTTGCAAGTAAATTCATTTTTGTTTTATGAAAACATTTGTTTCAAGAAAATGACTGTTTAAACTTAAAAATGCATTTCAAGAAACTGAATAAGACTAGATTGCAAAGAAAAGCACAAGGCTCAAATTATTATATATGGAATGGTAATCAGCCAAATGCTTGATTCCATGGAGTATTTACAAAGTTGGAAATTGGTAATTTTCGGGAAAAGGGCTACGATGAAACGTGACGACCGTTATCTTTCCCTTCCACTCCAAGTTGCGCTGCATTCGTGCTTCGTAGAAGATGACCTACTGCTGATGAACACTCCGCTATGGATTTTGAATGATCAAGTTTGTCCTGAACACAGTTACTTGCCATATATCCCTAACTTTTGCGT